>NC_080165.1:120942271-121301771 GCF_950295315.1 Erinaceus europaeus | reverse complement strand
ACCTAGTAGATTTTTTTTCCTCTTTTTTCAGGATCTCTACCACTAAATAAGATAGATACGTCAGCAGTCATATGGTTGGAAGGCTTAATTTTAGTTACTGATTTCTGTTGAGAAGGGACTTATGCCAGTTGCCATGACCTGAATTCACCTTTATCTTTACAGGTAGTTTGTCGGAAGAAAAAAAAATCATAAATAGGAAACAAGGGTAGAATATGCAATAGAGCAAAATTGAGCACACCCTGAAGATAGAAGATGTGTAGAATGAGCTTCAACTATCAAGGTCTATACTTGAATATGCTCTAAACAAAGCTATTTGCTAATGGGCATGAGTGACATCATCATCTTCTCAATAAATACAAGGTCAACTCTGAATCTGCTTAGATGTATGATTGAACTATATGCGTTGGACTATGTATAATAAGGGGGAGTGAATTATAACGTACATAAAATTATATTTAAGAAATATTTTTAAGAACTCAGTTTATTTGGAATGTAAAACAACCATTCATAAAACTTCTAATGTCACACAATACAATGCTATTTTAGAGTTGGAAGGATCAGTTGGTGACTAGTTAAGATTACTGTGCTAACCTGTGTTAAATTATACAACCTGGATAATAACATCTGATGATAAATATCATGAAGACTAAAATAAATGGAATTATATGAAATTTGGAACATATTCAGGAGAGGAATTTAGGAAGAGATGGATGGTGATAAGTTTGGTCAGAGAAAAGAGAGGAGGACATTTCAGGTGGGAATAAATACTTGTCAATCAAAATCCTCCAAGAGACAACCAGTAAATTACCTGTGATTGAGCAGGCCCAGTTACAGAAAGGAGAATATATACCATAGGAAAATGTAGGGCATCTCAGAAGAGGGAGTTAAAAACTAGGTATTATAGAAACTGCTTATGTTCAGTGAATTGGGAGAGGGTTTAAAGGAGCAGGATATTTTTTCAGTATCGAAGCAGTGGTAAGCATATGGTTTTGTATCTTAACAGACCTTATCAAAAATAAGTAGAGGCAAAACCAGAGAGATTAATTCCACAGTTAGGAAAAAATGTAGTAGTCACTCATTTGCCAGATTAGGAGTCTTGGTTATTCAGGGAGTTGATCAATTTGATGATACTGTGAACATTATTACAAATGGATCTTTTCTTTGTCCCAAGCCACTGTGGCATTGTGGTTACAGAGTGGTTTTATATAGTGTTGATGTTCTGTGAAATCATGTATATGATTTCATGTATATGATTTCCCCAGAGATCCACACTACTAGGGAAAGAGAGAGGCAGACTGGGAGTATGGATCGAACAGTCAATGCCCATGTTCAGTGGGGAAGCAATTACAGAAGCCAGACCTTCCACCTTCTGCAACCCACAATGACCCTGAGTCCGTGCTCCCAGAGGGATAGAGAATGGGAAAGCTAGTGGGGAGGGGATGGGATATAGAGACTGGGTGGTGGGAATTGTGTGGAGTTGTAACCCCCTTCCCATCCTATGATTTTGTTAATACCTCCTTTCTTAAATAAAAAAGAAAAAAAAAGGAAATCATGTATATCTAACAAAAACACACAAGGACCTAACTGTGAATGGCAGGCCAAGCTCCTGGATACCAGGGACTGCTTTATTCTTTTATAAGCCAAAGATTACATTCCAAAGTGTATCTGATTCTGTATGCCAACCAAGATTTCAATTATAATAGGATCCTGTCAGTAAGTGTTTCTCTTAGGATTCATTGAGGTGGGGTTTTTTTTTTTTCCTATAATGTAATACTTTTCTTTAGCCACATATATTAAATGCCTAATTTTTACCAGATCCTATATTAGATCCTGGTAATGTTGGGAAGACAAAGATAATCCTTTAATGAGAGAACCAGGTATCATCCAATATTATAATACATTGAAATAAAGCCGGTAGAGGTACTCAAGTTGGCAAAGCTTCTTGTATAAAAGGAATGCTAAGAAGAAGCAGTCTGGTGCAAATCACAGAGGTGCATCATCACAGAGGTGTCGATAGGTTGGCAGCTGTAAGGCATACTTTTCTTTTTGAGACTCAGCATCTTTGGACTGAAATGCAGAGTGTATCTACAAAAATCTCAGAATCTCTTCTATGCTGAGGCTGGCATAAGAAAGGTACAAATTTCAACTTAGTTGGCAATCGGATCAATTCGTGAACATACGGGCACAAGTATTTGCAATTTAATAGAATTCCATAACATTTCTGAAGAGCTGTTATTAGTTTGTGTTCTAGGAACAAAATGCACCCCCCATTAAAATCTTAAGAAAATACAGAATATTTTTGCTTATAATCTCATGACCCCAAAGCACCAATAACATGTTGGAACTTTCTTCCCCTAACTTAATGATTTTTTTCTATACTTAATAACATTACACTCTGGTTTTTAAATTACATGTTGTGTCCTACTATTTGCCAGTTTCTAAGCAAGCTTTATTAATACCTGCATAATAGCTTATTGTATAGTTATTCCATATTTTAATAATGATTGTCTTGAAATGAGACCTTCAGGATGTTTCAAATATCTAATATCATAAATGCTTTATTTACTTTTTGGATAGAGACAGGGAAATTAGGACAGGGAGGGGAGATAGAGAGGAAAAGAGGAAACCACTTGTACTGCTCCAACACTTGTGACACTGCCACCCTGCAGGTGGGGGTTAGGGGCTTGAAGCCAGGTCCTTGTACATAGTAACATGTGCACTCAACTCGGCACACCACTGCCCAGCCCCTGTGTTTGACACTATAAATATTACTTTCATGATATCTTTATTTAGTTTGCTTATTCAAGTAGGATTAATGAAAGGCTAATTCTGGGGTAAAATAGTGTGAAATTTTTAAGACTTGATATTTAATGCCAAACTGATTTTTATAGTAGGAGAACTGGTGATTGTGCGTGGGAAATAACTTGTATACTGTGTTTGTTGTAAGGCTTCATTCTACTTAATTTTAAAATAAGAAGTGCTACTTTATTTATTTATGACCCAGGATCTCTCTCTCTCTCTCTCTCTCTCTCTCTCTCTATGAGAGAGAGAGAGAGAGAGAGAGAAATATTTACAGGATTATAAGATAATAGGGGTATAATTCCAAACCTCTTCTGCCACTAAAGTTCTGTGCCCCCATTCTCTTGATGGTAACCACTATAATTGTGCCAAGTCCATAGATATGGATTGAATATATATATACTGAATATATATATTGATTATATATAATATATATTGATATATATAATATATATATTGATTGAATATATATATTCTTTTTTAAGTTCATGTGTTTCAATTCTTTATATTCTACATATGAGTGAAATCACCTTGTAGTTGTCCTTCACTTTCTTGTTTATTTCATTAAGCATAATCATAGCCAGTGAGGTCATCTGTCTAAGGAGGTTAGCATGGGCTTCATAGTAGTACTGAAAAACACATCATGACTTTTTTGACAACTCAATATAAAGCACAAGGAAATATTTAATAAGAAAAGACCAAAGAGTAGGATTAGAGCCAAGGAGAATAGGGACACTAGGGTGGAAAAAGCTAGGATGTTTATTTTAGTTATGTTTCTTGGAACAGAGGACTTTGGTAATTTTAACTTGAGATTGATAGCTAACATAAAGGTAGACTAGAAATATTGTCCAGGGGGATGATATCAGAGTAAAGAATCTAACTTGAAAGCTGGGTTAGGGCAGAGTGGCTCACAAACTTGAAAAAAAAATAAATACAATTAATTATTTATCACATCAATCTGATCCAAGGTACATATTCATATTTAACACAAGAGCCTGTGTAACCTCCAGGTCCCTGTCAGTCTGTGCTCATAGTCA
The DNA here is from genome assembly GCF_950295315.1 of Erinaceus europaeus. Taxonomy (NCBI): domain Eukaryota; kingdom Metazoa; phylum Chordata; class Mammalia; order Eulipotyphla; family Erinaceidae; genus Erinaceus; species Erinaceus europaeus. Next base: position 121,297,935 of record NC_080165.1, on the reverse strand, counting down.
GTGGTCACAGCTGGGAACATTCTAGGCTACACATATTACAGAACCAGTCCTCTTCAAGGGGCAGAGTAGGATGACCCAGCCTCTCTTCAAAGAGTGGGACAGTGCGTACCGGCGCTAGTTTGCCATGTATATTTGCCTTGAGAGTTAACACTGGGCTTGGTGCCAGCAGTATGAATTCACTTTTGTGACAGCCACTTCCCCCATTTTATTGGATAGGACAGAGAGAAATTGAGAGGGTGAGGAGGAGATAGAGAGGGAGAGAGAAATATAGACACCTGAAGACCTACTTCACTAGTTGTGAAGCGAACCTACTGCAGGTGAGGAGCAAGGATTCAAACCTGCGTCTGTGCCCTTAGTACTATGAGCACTTAACCGTGTGTACTACCACTAGAAAGGCCCACAAAAGGGCTAATGAGGACATTCCCAAAGGAAGTGACCAGTAATGGTAAAGAGAGGGGTCCCTCAGAAGTCTAGGCCCATAATGTTTATGAGGGAATCCAAGGTTTCACTGATTAGGACTCCAGGTATTTAGTTGACCTGGAATTGACCAACATGGCCATCATTAAGTGAATCAGACTTTCCCTTCTTTGTCTGATAAGCTTAAACTTTCTTCCAGTTGTTAAGGCCTTGAACTGAATATCCTTTGTTGTATCCAATCCATTATTAGCTGTACAGAGTCTGGCCTTAAGTTAGGGAGGAAATAGACCAAGTAAAGACCCCTAAGTTAACTTCAAATGCTTGCTTACATTTACTTGTTTGATAATTATAATAAAGGTTGTCTTGGGATAACAGTTGTTCTTTACTTGGTATATACATCCAGGATATCTCCAATTGTATGTAGTGTTTCTTCTAAAGATTAACAAATGGTGATAATAGTATTGATTTGTCAGGAGAGATTAAGAGATGAAAGAGTAAACTTTATTTCCTATCTCTTGTATAGGTAGTTGAATAGCTAGGGTATGTGAGCACAGTGAAGTAGGGATAGAAGAGGAAGATGTTGCTAGACATTTAAGTAATAAATATTTGATTGAGGAATTTATGGTGCCTTCTTTAGGCCATTCTACTAGGCTACTAAGTCAAAGTCTAATTACAGAGGACTATTAATCACTTTAATTTATTTATTTTTTCTGGATCCCGAATTCTTCTTTATTTATTTAAGAAAGGAGACATTAACAAAACCGTAGACTAGGAGGGGTACAACTCCACACAATTCCCACCACCAGATCTCCATATCCCATCCCCTCCCCTGATAGCTTTCCTATTCTCTATCCCTCTGGGACTATGGGCCCAGGGTCATTGTGGGATGCAGAAAGTGGAAGGTCTGGCTTCTGTAATTGCTTCCCCGCTGAACAGGGGCACTGACTGGTCGATCCATACTCCCAGTCTGCCTCTCTCTTTCCCTAGTAGGGTGGGGGCTCTGGGGAAGCGGAGCTCCAGGATAATATTTCCTCTAACTTACAAAGATTTGAGCAGGTGTACACACTGAACACATGTACAGAGTACTATATTTAGGATCTGTAACTTTGATGGAAAATGCACAAGCTGAGATGGAATTGGGTAATTTCCTCTGTGTTAGGAAAAGGTATCAATGGGCAAAAGAAGTTGGGAGGTTAGCATTTCTAGAGACAATCCACAGCAAACAGGTAGTAACAGCATGAATTGTCATGGGTGAGTCAGGACCTCTGCATATGTGCAATTTTACCACCTTGGTCTAACTTTTATATTCCAAGGGGTGAAATATTACAGTTTTCAGCTTTCCCTGATGCTGTGACCCTTTTGTGTAGTGCTGACTTTTCAACCTGAGGCTTGTCATGAACAGGCATGAATCTTACTCAGTAAACTATGTCTCTGGCACAAAGCTACTATTTAAAAGTGTATAATAGGGCCTGGGGAGACAGCATAATAGTTATGCAAAAGTCTTTCAAGCCTGAGGCTCTGAGATCCCAGGTTCAATTCCCAGCACCACCATAAGCCAGAACTGAGTAGTGTTCTGGTCGCTTTCTCTCTCTCTCTCAGTATCTTTCCCTTTGTATCTACTCATTCTTATTAAAATAAAATAAAATAACTAAAAATATTAAAAAAAGAAAAATTAAAGCAATGTATACTAGTTTATGCTAACTGCTGATTTTATCCCATCATTTACAAAAGTTCTCTTTTAGATATACACCTATAAGATATTGTTATAGGTCATTAATTTAAAAAATTTATTTACAATTGTTTCTGAATATGCAACTATGATACTATGATGGAAAATGAATGGTTTTTACAAAGGTTTTAATGATTAAACATTGGTTTAGTTAGGGTATAAACTTCAGGCATCTGACATTATATAGCATTGTACTTCAACATCTGTATATATACTACATTATGATGTAGCAGTCCGGTTTTGTGTCTGCATGATTTCATGACCACTCCTAGAGAATTCTCGTTCTCTCTCTCTCTCTCTCTCTTTTTTAAAGATAGAAGATGAGAAGGAAAGAAGAGAGAGAGTGAAAGATAGATTGATAGAGACAGAGGATAGACACCACTGCAGGTCGCTTCACAAGCAGTGAAGCGAGTCTGCAGATGTCTATCTCTCTCTCCCCCTCTCTATCTTCTCCTCCTCTCTCAATTTCTCTCTGTCCTATCCAATAAAATAAAATAAAAAAAAAGGAAAAATGACTGCCAGGAACAGTGGCTTCATAGTGCAGGTGCCGAGCCCCAGAGATAACCCTGGAGGCTAAAAGAAACAACAAAAACAAAACAAAACAAACAAACAAACAAAAAAAAACAGCCAAAGGAACTGTTAAACTTACTATAGCATATAGTGTGAGATAGCATTTGAGTACCACTTTCAATTTTTCTACAACTGTCATTTTCCTACAAAAAGAATAAACAACTAAATTTAAGTTTTTTGGCTTTCTTCTAAAAGGTAAAGCAGAATATTATAACAATATTCCATTCTTACCTTCCCTCCTTCCTGATTCCATTTTTCTCTCAAGAATCTCAAGTCAAGAATTTTGAACAAGTCTTTCCTTCGCCAAATCATTATTTAGTGAGATTCCTTTAGTAATTGATGCTCAATTACACTTATTACCCATTGTTAAATGTGAGTCATGCCTTACAAAATGATAATGTAGAAAAGTGTGTAGGAAAGTAAGACCTATATATTTACTATCTGCTTCTGATAAAACATGTAAATGTTCTCATCACATGTCTAGAATGTTAAACTTAAGCACTGTAGGAAGTGCGTTAATTAATAATTGATATAGTAAATACTAGGTACTGAGTACTGGGTATAAAGTAGGGATTTAAACAACTGTGGCGGTCAATAGGATTTTCTAACTGTGAGAGATCATCAGGGTGGGTACAGCTATCAGAAAGTACTATGAGGAAGTATAAGACTGTGATGCAAGCTCAAGGGACAGCTTGACATTAAACCACAGAGTTTGCATCCCTGAGGTTATAATCTTTGGCACTGCCATTTACCAAAGTTGAGCTGTACTCTGGTTATTGCCTCCCACTCTGTCTCTTTCTAGCTCCTAAAATAGCTACGTAAACTTTTAAAGAAGTAAATAAGAGAACCTGAGACAACAGAGTGCTCAGACTTTTGTAAGTGAGCTGCTCAGGGGAGGCTACTCTGATTAAAGCATTTGAGCTGGGACCTGTAATACAACTTGTCTTTTGGGGGCAGAGTCAGGTGTGCTTTATCTCAGGGCACTGGGAAGCCATTAGAAAGTTTGTCTTCTGTAGGGTGTATTGTCTTCAAAGTGTTTTAAGATATAAATAAATACTAATTATTAATTTAAGTATAGTCTTCTCGATAAAGTGCATATAGCTGAGTAAGTCCACAGCAGTGCTTTGGTCATGGGATGCTGTTACTGTTTGAACTATGGTTATCACGGCAGTGTGAGTATGGTATGTATTCAGTTGATGCTTACTGAATTTACTGTATTGAATATTTCTTGATATCAGGGGAACAAAAAAATAAAATCACCTCTTTTTTTTTTTGCCTCCAGGGTTATTGCTGGGGCTTGGTGCCTGCACAACGAATCCACTGCTCCTGTAGGCTATTTTTTTTTCCTTTTTGTTGCCCTTGTTGTTTTATTGTTGTTGTGGTTATTGTTGTTGTTGTTATTGATGTTGTTGTTGTTGGATAGGACAGAGAGAAATGGAGAGAGGAGGGGAGACAGAGGGGGAGAGAAAGATAGACACCTGCAGACGCAACCCCCCCTGCAGGTAGGGAGCTGGGGGCTCGAACCAGGATCCTTATGTCGGTCCTTGTGCTTTGCGCCATGTGCGTTTAACCCCCTGCGCTACTGCCCGACCACCAATAAAATTACTTTTGAATAATAACATCACAATTGAGACAGAGTACTTTTTTATGAAAAGTGATTCTTTTCTCTGAAAAATACACAGAATGCTAGCTCAACTCTAAATATTAATTTTAAAATGGCATTAAAGTTGCACTATTGAAAATAAAAGGTACAATGCATAGCTGTGGCTTTCTTCTTTATATACCCTTCCCCTTAATTTAAAGAGAAATCTCTGTCAAGTCCACAAATTGGATACATGTTAGTAGCACAGTTTGGTCTTGTTACATTTTATTCGAGGCATGTGACATATCTTATTTTTGTCTATTTTATTCATTATTTATATCGTCTCTAAATCTTCCTTTATTACTCCTCTGTCAACACCTGCATGGTTGAGTATAAGAAAATAATAGCATGTAACTAGCGATACATGCTAATGAATATTTAGCTCAGTGTCTTCTGGGAGATCTAGTCCAAAACAGGTTCATTGAGTCATAGACCTTGTCAAGAGCACACTAAGCGCCATCCAGTGTGGTCAGTGCAAGGGCCATTCTGAGCTTCTCTCAAGGAGCTCATGGTCTAGAGGGCAGTGGGTTAGACTTAGAGCGAGTGTGAAACTTCTGAAAGATGACATGTGGGTCTCTATGAGTGTAAGATTGGGGAGGGGAGATGATATTTAGTGAAACTGTGGATTCATTCACATAAATCTCACATTTAGAAGTTGACTAAGTAGTTTTTAAAAGACAGATTATGAATAGAAGACAAAAAGGGGAAAAGACTGTAAACACATGACCTCTATCTCCAGGTAACAAGGCCACCTGCATCCTGATTCTCATTTTATGGATATTACCCTGGAGATTTCTTGTTTTCCTGCTCCAACTATCAAAAGCTTATTTTTCACTTGGCAGGAAGTTGATGACTAATAACTCTACCCTACAACCCCCTAGACTCAACCCAAGAAGCCAGCCTTTACTTCTTAAATCTCTTGCACAGGGGATGGGAAGTTGCCTTTGATCTCCTGCCTTATAGTCCAGCCACCAAAGCTCTTCGTTCAAGTCCTCATCTGTACTGGTTTTCCCTCCCAGAACTTCACATGCTTCCAAGACTTCAGACTGACAGATTCTCATTTATCTTTTCTTGGATTTCTGGTTTCTTAATTTCACTAAGCTGTTCCTTTATAGCCTGACCTCACTTAACAGTAGGAGTATGGAATGATCTTACTTATAGGCTGGATTTAAGAAATAGGGACAGGGAAGGAGAACACAAAGTGAAATGTGGGCTGGGCATGGGGTTTTGCATCTAAGCAAAGGACTCTGGGGAAGACTAGGTAGAGAGGGGCTGAAGAGAATCTTAGGGTCCTGTTGCTTAATGGTGTAAAAGAACCTAGGTTGTGGTTGTGAGTGTTCTGCAGGGACTTTCACAGGGAAATGAGAAATTGTACCCATGTGTCAACTGTAAGCTATTACTCTATAATAATGATGATGTTGATGATCATAATAATAATAAAACAAGCAAACAAACAATGGGAGCAACTTCTGAGAAGTTGACTATTTAGACAAATTTGAGATCATGTAAACATCATTGAATATCCTTGGACAAGTTTAGATGGCTAGCCCATTAAGGTCTAGGCTATATTCTGAGACCAGCATCATATATGTGGTTCATCATGACAGAATTCTAATTATGCAATATATGATGGTATTCATTCATTCAATTAATATTTTAGTACCTCTCTTGTTATTTTAAGCACCAGATTTATTGAAGAAAACAAACAAAAATTTCTCTCTGTTTGACTTTTGTATTCCAGTTGAAGCAAGTAGAAAATGTGTAGAATTTTTTAATGACAGATGATAAGAAGGAAAGTGAAGTAGATAGAGCTTATATAGAGAAATTGGGATAAGCAATAGTGTGGACATAGTCACAGGAAACATCTTAGGCCAGGTCTGACATTATTAGTTTTAGTTATGATTCTTGTTATTATTTAAAGACAGAGAGAAGCAGAGAGAGAGAGAGAGAGAGAGGGAGAGATTGGTTATAGCATTGAAGCTTCCTTCAACGTGGTGAGGGCCAGGCTTGAACCTGGGCTGCATACATGACAAAACATTACACTATCCAAATAAGCTATTTAACCTACCATAGGTCTGACTTATGAGCAGTAGTCTGAATGGACAGGGAAAGAACCACTAGAATGGAAGAACAGAATGCCAGGTGCGGAATGGGAAACTCAAGGGCCATGAGGAGGTAACATGTAAAGTGAGAGCTGATTTACTATGTTTGACTAGCAAAGGGTTAGTGCCATTAAAACAATGCAGAGGTCCACAGAAAGGCTTACGGCTACATGGACACTTTGGATTTTACTCTGAATAGGATCCTAAATGATGGAGTCCATCTTCACAGTCACTACTAGTTTCAAAAGGAAATAAGCAACGAGTAGAGCTCCGGTTGTCTCCTTCATCACCTCTGCTCATTATTCACTTAATAAGTCTGAATTCCAGTTGTATGGTGAAGGCATACAGGTATCTAGAATAGAGTTATGAGTCAGAAGATTAGACAATGGTTTTCCAGAAAATGTTATATAAAATAGGATCAGTTACCACAGAAGCACATCTGTAGAAGATAAAGGAGAGAAAAAAAATGGGAATGCTGTTAAAAGGTAAACTGTATACCTATGGCCATCTAATCTTTGAAAAAGGTGCCTAGACCATTCAATAGAGAGAGGAGAATCTCTTCAACAAATGATGTTGGAAAAATTGAGTTGAAACATGCAAGAGAATGAAGTGTAACCACTGTATTTCACCAAATGCAAAAGTAAATTCCAAATGGATCAAGGACATGGATATTAGACCAAAAACTTTCAAATACTTAGAGGAAAATTCTCTTTTCCACTGAAATTTAATTATTTTTTAAAATAAATTTTTATTGGTGATTTAATAATGATTGACAAGATTGTGGTATGAAGGGGTACAATTCTTTTTTTTTATTTTATAAAACGGAAACATTGGCAAAACCATAGGATAAGAGGGGTACAACTCCACACAATTTCCACCACCAGAACTCCGTATCCCATCCCCTCCCTTAATAAAGCTTTCCTATTCTTTAAACCTCTGGGAGTATGGACCCAAGATCATTGTGGAATGCAGAAGGTAGAAGGTTTGGCTTCTGTAATTGCTTCCCCACTGAAGATGGGTGTTGACAGGTTGATTCATACTCCCAGCATGCCTCTCTCTTTCCCTAGTGGGGTGGGGCTCTGGGGAAGCAGAGCTCTAAGACACTTTGGAGGGGTTGTCTGTCCAGGGAAGTCTGGTCGGCATCATGCTAGCACCTGGAACCTGGTGGCTGAAAAAAAAGTTAACATACAATGCCAAACAAATTGTTGAACAATCATGAACCTAAGAGAGGGTAAAATTCTATATAATTTCTACCACCAGAGTTTCGTATTCTCTCACCTCCATAGGAAGGGTCCCTATTCTTTATCCCTCTGGGAGTACAGACCAAAGATCACTGTGAGGGTGCAGAAGGTGGGAAGTCTGACTTCTGTAATTGCTTCTCTGCTGGACATCAGCATTGACAGGTCAATCCATACTCCCCCAGCCTGTTTCTGTCTTTCCCTAGTGGGGTAGGGCTATGAGGAGGTAGGGTTCCATGACATATTGATGAGATCATCTGCCCAGTGAAGTCAGGTTGGTATCATGGAAACATCTACAACTTGGTAGCTAAAAAGCATTAAAATATAAAGCAGAACAAATTGTTTAATAATCAGGAATCTAAAGGTAAAAAGTATAGTAGATGAAATTTGGGGTCTTCATGTTGTAAGGAGCTAGAAATCCTATATTAGGTATATTTCAAAGGCCCCATGACTTTACTAATTTTTTGACTGAACCCAACAGCTAACATGCAGGTGGGCTAAGTGTATTGTCTGGGGAGATGGCGTCAGAGTTGAGGCTAGGACTAGAAAGCTGGATAAGGGAAGAGGGAAGCTCCCAAATTTAGGAAAAGTATATGGCTACCATTAACTGTAAACCCCATTGATCTGATCTTGGGCCCATGTCTACTCATATTTAGCACAGGAGCCGTATAACCTCTACATCCCTGTCAGTCTGAGCTCGAATACTACAGACATAGCTAGGAACATTCTAGGCTGCACTTGTTTAAGTGCATCTAAATTTTAAAGGCATCCTCATTGTTACAGATCCAATTGCAAAGAAGACTAAAACAAAAATAAATCAATGGGAATACAACAAATTAAAAAGCTTCTACACAGCAAAAGAAACCACCATCCAAACAGGGAGACCCCCTTACAGACTGGGAGAAGACCTTTACATGCCATACATCAGACAAAAGGCTAATAACCAAAATATATAAAGAGCTCACCAAACTCAGCAACAAAAAAGCAAATGACCCCATCCAAAAATGGGGAAGTGATATGAACAGAATATTCACCAAAGAAGAGATCCAAAAGGCCAACAAACATATGAAAATATGCTTGTCACAGAAATAAAAATTAAAAACAACAGTGAGATACCACTTCACTCCTGTAAGAATGTCATATATCAGAAAAGGTTAACAGCAACAAATGCTGGAGAGGCTGTGATGACAAAGGAATTCTCCTGTACTGCTAGTAGGAATGCCAGTTGGTCCAACCCCTGTTGAGACCAGTCTGGAGAATTCTCAGAAAGCTAAAAGTGGACCTATCCTATGACCCTGCAATTCTTCTCCTGGGGATATATCCTCAGGAACCAAACACACCCATCCGAAAATATTTGTGTATACCTATGTCTATAACAGCACAATTGTTAGTAAGCAAAACCAGGAAGCAACCATGGTGTCCAATAACAAATAAGTGGTTGAGTAAGTTGTGGTGTATAAACATACAATGGAATACTACTCAGATATTAAAAATGGTGAATTCACCTTCTTTGCCTCATCTTGGATGGAGCTTGAAGGAATCATGTTAAGTGAGATAAGTCAGAAACAGAAGGATGAACATGTGATGATCTCACTCATAGATAGAAGTTGAAAAAAAAAGAACAGAAGGGAAATCACAAAGCAGAACTTGGACTGGAGTTGGTGTATTGCACTAAAGTAAAAGACTGGGGTGAGGGCAGGGGGAGGGCTCAGGTCCTGGAATATGCTGGCAGAGGGGGTTGAGTTGTTATGTGGATAACTGAGAAATGCTATACATGTACAAACTACTATATTTTACTATTGACTGTAAGCCATTAATTTCCCCACTAAAGAGAAAAAAGCAAATAAATGGTAAAATAAATAAATAAATAAAAGGTAACCTGTACTACCCAGGAAGCAGTGTTGTAAACGACTTTCATGACCAATACTCTAAAGTTCCAGGTTAAATCCCTGGTACCACCATAAGTCAGAGCTAAGTAATATTTTGTTAATAAAAATTAACTTATTAATTAATTAATTAATCAATTAATTAAAGAATGATAGACTAGCACATCTGAAGACCAGTTTTACTGTTAGGCTGATTGCTTCATTTCTACTATTAGCCACACTGTTGCTTTCCAATTTAGTAAGTCTTTATACCTTTTAAAACATTAAAAGCACTACTAGATCATATGTTATCTTTGCAGTAGATTTTTAAAACCACAAGTAGAGATTTCAGTTATTCTAAATAGAGTATTTATTGCCCACAGACACTAAAAAGAAAATATATAATTGAAAAAGAGAAGTGCTTGAACAGCTAGAAGACTCTGAGGATTACCCAGGTGCTTATTACAAATGCATTCTAGCTCATTAAAATTGAAAAGACACCTGCTATTGGAGTTTGCCTCTAACTTCTCCATTTGGAGTTTGGCTTAGCTTACTCTGTGTGATTGTGGTCCCTTAAGGAGCATCACATCTTTGTTTTTATTTTTCTACAGGGAAAGACACAGTGTCAAGTTGCTGCTACTATCTTAAACTAATGTGCAAATATCAGAAAAAAAAATCCCTGTGTGAGCACTGTGAAATTAAAGGTGATTAACTGCATTTTCTTTATGTTTTCTCTAATCTTCTAGTACATTCTCTTCAATTCCAGATATTTTTCATCATATTAAAAGGTAATGTGAGATTCAGAAACAACTTTATTTGTAAAATGAATACTGTTTATGTGCACAGTCCTTTCTTAAGTTATATTTGAGAAGTCTGAAATATAATCTCTCCTGGACTCTGAGTCTTTTTGGAGTTAGCATTATAGTGTTTAGGGTTTCCTATGCCAGTGAGAAACTTCCATTTGCTCACAGGAAACTTTATTCTTCTTACTTGAATGTTTAGAGAGGGGGATAACCATGAGAATTACTGTGATTAGGGAAACGGCTCAACGGGAAGAGTGTTGGGTTTACATGCCTGAGATTCCAGTTCAGTCTCCAGCACTGCATGTACTGGACTGTGCTCTGGTTTCCGTTTTTTAAATTTTTTTCTCTCTGTCTCATGTGAAACTCTCTCATATGTTAACAATAAAGCATTTTTTTTTTTTTTTGCCATCAGGATATCACTGGGACTTAATGTCTACAAACCAAATCCACTACTCTCGGTGGCCATTTTTCCTTTTTTTTAATATGATAAAAATAGATATAGAGAAGTACAGATAAAGAGACATGCCTGCAACCTGGTCTACCATATGTGAAGCTTCCCCCCATGGCAAGTGGGGTTTGGCAGCTCAAACACAGGTCCTCGTACATGGTAATTTGTGCACTTAACCAGTTGTGCCCCCACCTGGCCTCAGTAAAATAAAAAAAGTTTAAAAAATATTTTAAAAAGGAAGAGTTTACGATTGGTTTAATCTGTCCTGTGGAAAACTTTCAACAGAAATAGTGCTGTATAATGTTTGCTTATAAGCAAAACAGAAACAAAAAATAATTTTGGGTGAACCATGTCTAAAATAATCAATTTTGAAGAAACAAGTGGGATTGCTTTCCAGTTTGGAGAGAGTGTTTAGGAGCTTTTTGTCAACTTTCATAAGTTGACTTCCCCTTGAGTCAGTGTCTGGTACAGAAGTTGAATGAAGAATAACTATCAGCCCTTGGTTTCCTGTGCAAGAGACTCTGCAAACTTCTAAATGCTAATCACCTTTCCATGACAATTCCATGATACAGCATGATAGCATATATGGATAGTGGAGGCAGCTTTTTATTTATCTTTTTCTACCAATGTAAGTATTTTGTGAAAAGACTATGTAATATTTACAATGTTAAATGTAGGTAACAGAAATGTTAATTTATTTTTTACCTCTTAGTCTTCTATTGTTTAGCTAATTGTATGTGACAAATTATAACCAAGGCTTAAATATCGAAGGTAGCTATGCCAACCACCATACCAGCAATGGACCTTAAAAGGTTAACTTTTGAGAAGGCAACGAACCACCTTTTTAACTAGAACCCCATCTCTGATATATTTTCTCTCTTACATTTATTCTAGAATTCTAGGTGCATAGTGAAAGTCATTCTTCTTATCTGGACTATTTATGACTTTGCTGAGATTCCATTTACAAAGAGGAGTTCCATTGCGATATTGTGAAAATCACTGGGGAGTTGGGGTTTTATCACTTAAGAGATACATGACTTGGTCAAATCGCTTTAGCTTGCTAGCGGCCACTATCTGTAGTGTGGGACATAATGTCTTTGGAATAGTTGTCAGTGTTATATAAAATACTCCTTTCCCCACTTAATAATCTGGGGCACTTTGTCTAAGGTTAGATAGGTGTGGAAGCTTACTTTTTGGCTCTCAATTCTATTCCACTGGATAATGTTTTTATTTATGCTCCAGTACCAAGCAGTTTTAATTATAATGGCCCTATAATACAATTTGAGATCATCGAGTGAGATGCCTCCAGTTCTGTTCTTTCTTCACAAGATTTTTTTGGCAATTCTAGGTCTTTTCTGGTTCTAGATAAACATATGTAGCTTTTGTTCTATCTCCTAAAAAAATTGAGTGGGGTTCTTAATGAGGATTGCATTAAACTTGTATATGGCTCTGGCTAGTATATTCATTTTAATGATGTTAATTCTTCCAATCCATGAACAAGGAATATCTTTCTATTTCTTTTGTGTCTTTTTCTGTTTCCTTGAATAGTGAATCATAATTTTCAGTATTCAAGTCTTTCGTCTCTTTTGATAGGTTTATTCCTAGATATTGTTTTTGTTGCTATAAGAAAAGGGATGGATTTCTGGATTTCTCCTTCCGTGAACTTAGTGTTTGCATAGAGGAATGCCACTGACTTTTGTTTGTTTTGCAACCTGACACCTTACTCTATTGCCTGATAATTTCCAAGAGTTTTCTGCTGGATTCTTTAGGTTTTTCTATGTATACTATCACATCATCTGCAAATAGTGAGGGTTTGACTTCTCTCCCAATCTTTATCCCTTAAGTCCTTTGATCTTGCCTAATTGTTATGGCAAGAACTTTCAATACTATGTTGAATAGTAATGGTGATAGTTCAGGCCCCCATTTTAAGTTGTTTTTAGCCATGTTTTCTATAAATCAAATTTACATTTCATGATTTTTTTTTGTTTTTTTAAATTTTTTTATATTTATTTTTATTTATTTATTCCCTTTTGTTGCCCTTGTTGTTGTTACTAATGTCATCGTTGTTGGATAGGACAGAGAGAAATTGAGAGAGGAGGGGAAGACAGAGAGGGGAGAGAAAGACAGACACCTGCAGACCTGCTTCACCGCCTGTGAAGTGACTCCCCTGCAGGCGGGGAGCCAGGGTTCGAACCGGGATCCTTACGCCGGTCCTTGTGCTGTGCGCCACCTGCGCTTAACCCGCTGCGCTACAGCCCGACTCCCCATTTCATGATTTTTTAATTTATTATATAAATTTATTATACTGTTGACATTGTAAATTTAGCTTTCTAAATACCAGATAGTGTTCTGTTCTCTGAGTTTTAAAATTATAGTTTTTTTTAAATTAATATAAAGGAAATGTTTATTCTTGTAACATTTAGAATTTTACTTTGTAATTTCCTTCATTCAGAGAGGAAAGAATATCTGCCAAGTATGTCATTAGATATTCTGGTAAACTGTAAACTTTATCAAGCTTAAGATCTGATGGAACAATCAAATCACGATGCTAAGTTAATCAGTGGGCAGACAACTCTACCTGGTGGTAGTTGGGTGGTTTTATTTCTTCTCCTTTTCCTTCTTTTTAGAAGTTTGAGAATCGTAGGTAGTTTGGAATTATTATTATTATTATTTTTGCTTTTCTTCAAAAAGAAAAAAAATTACTTTGGACATGTACTTACTATCCCTTTACGAAAGGACTGATTACTATCATAACATCTCATCCTTTGGTGGAATCACAGGAAAACCATTCAGCCATTTTTAATATGAATTTTATAGTTATAAAAAGGAAAAAAGTCTTTTTCTAGAAAAGGGATTTTCTTTGTTAACATTATGCTTCATGAAGGTCCCAGAGCTTCAGTCATAGCGATAACACATTACACATTTCAATTTCTTAGCACATGGAGCCACATCAAAATCTGAAGGGGACCAGGGCTCCATACTGGTCACTGTGTCTTGGATATGAATGAGGACATAAAGGAACAACTGCATGACCATCAATAATAGTAGAATTTTTGTAAGTTGTTAAACATTCCTCTATTTAGTTATTTCAATTTAATATTTTGGTACCCAAGTTTTTGCTTAAGTTCAGTGTCTACTTTACTCCATAATTCCTGGCAGCCATTTTCTTTTTCTTTTCCTTTCTTTTCAATAGAGGGAGAGAAGCAGAGAGAAGTAGACTAGGAGGGGTAGGGAAAGACATAGAGAAAGAAAGATACCTGCAGCACTGCTTCACTGCTCATGAAACTCCCCACTGTAAGTAGGGACCAGGAGCTTGAACCTAGCATTTTGCAGATAGTAATGTATGTGCTCTATTGGGTGCAGCACCACTCAGCCCTTATTGATGAGAGCAGGACCAGAACATTATTTAGCTCTGGCTTATGGTAGTGCTGGGTATTGAACCTAGAATCTCTGGGATCTCAGGCCTACAAATTCTATGCTCTAACACTTTGAACTATTTCCTGACCTTCTCATGATCATTTATATAATGTGTTTATTCTTCTAGCGATTTAACAGTTTGTTTAAATTCTAAACAGAACTTACTGTCATAAGTTTGTCAGCTCATTTCTTTAGCTAATGTTACTAAAAGCAGCTGTTATTTTGCCAGTCCAACTTCTCCCAATAAATGTTTTTAAAGGATCATAAAGATAGGTCACAACCCTTATGAAATGCTCACTGTAATTTTTTTAAAGATTTTATTTATAATGAGAAAGATAGGAGGAGAGAGAAAGAACCTGACATCACTCTGGCACATGTGCTGTTGGGGATCAAACTCAGGACCTCATGCTTGAGAGTCCAAAGCTTTATCACTGCACCACCTCCCAGACCACACCTCACTGTAAAAATTTTTATAGATGATTTTGTAAAGAAGACTAAGTTTAACAGACTTGTTCCTCATCCTTATAGTTCTGACATGTCTACCCAAACCCTCAATGGAAAATGTAAGCTTAATTGTAAACTTATTATCTAAAGGAAAATTAATTTCTTTTCACTTTTTAGACTTTAAAATTAGGTAATGTGGGGCCTGGTGGTGGCGCAACTGGTTGAGCGCATATGTTACAATTCACAAGGACCCAGGTTCAATCCCCTGGCCCTTACCTGCAGGGCGAAAGCTTCTTGAGTGGTGAAGCAGCGTTGCAGATGTCTGTCTGTCTCTCTCTCTCTCTATCACCTCTTTCCCTCTCAATTTTTGGCTTTCTTTATCTAATAAATAACAATAAAAAATTAAAAAATTAGATAATGTTCTTTTTGGAATAAAAGGTAGTTTATAACCTTGTAACCAGTGATCTTTCTATACACTACAATACTTTCCAGATGAGTTTTCAGTGATTACCTTTTACTGTTTGACTGTGTCTTGAAATAGAAAATAAATAGTTGGGAAAAATATTCTTCAGTTGAAGAAGACTGCTTTTTTTCTAAAATCATACTGATATCTTAAGGGCCATTGTTTTTCTATTTGTGAGAGGAGTGCTCTTAAACTTAAAATGTCTACAATTTCTCACACTCATTATCTTAATTGTCTGTATATAACCAGGTTTATATAGCTGACAAACCATTGGGAAAAATACATAAAGTAGTTTAAGAACTTTCGGTTTCTCTTCTCTGAGGTAATTCCAGCTCTACCCCTGAAAGATAAATAGCTCTAATAAAGTGGAACAGTAATCAGACTTGTCACTAAACTTAGCGGAAAGGGCAGGAATAAAGAGAATCAACTGTGGTAACATTGGAGTGTTTTAAAATCAGACGTGGGGCAAGCAAAATAACTCACTTGAATAGGATGCTGCTTCCCTATGTGTGAGAGCGACCTAGGCTTGAGCCTGGCCCCCACCATATACTGAAGGAAACCTTGATGCTGTGGACTCCTTCACTCTCTCTGGCTCTATTTTAAAATTAAATTAAATTAAAATCAGATGTGGTGTTATAACATGGTATACCTGAAACCTGTATTTTTTTGAGTTTAAAAAAATTTTTTTATTCTTCTTCTTCTTCTAGCGTTTGCCCTTCTTCCGTAGCCAGTTAACAGTGTCAGGTTGAGCCTGATGTAAAGTTTCGAGACCTCCTTTGAATCCGGAGAGGTGGCAGTCGTTGATTATGTGGGTCATAGTCTGTCTGGAGCCGCAGGGGCAGTTCAGGTCGTCTCTGGCTCCCCAGCGGTGGAACATAGCGGCGCACCGGCCATGGCCTATTTGATAGCGATTGAGGAGGGCCCAATCATAACGTGCTAGGTCAAAGCCGGGTTGACGCTCGCAGGGGTCTGTGATGAGGTGTTTGTTCTTTACCTCAGCTGACTGCCAACTCCGTTTCCAAGAGTCTGGTACAGAGAAGTTCAGTGTAGGTGTAGGGGACCAGATTGGGTGATGAGACTTCAAGCGTTGGACAGGGTGGGCGAAGATATCCGCGTATATTGGCAGGTCCGGTCGAGCGTAGACGTGGGAAATGAACTTAGATGATGCCGCATCCCGACGAATATCTGGTGGGGCGATGTTGCTAAGAACTGGCAGCGATGGAACCGGGGTGGAATGGATGGTTCCAGAAATTATCCTCATGGAGGAATATAATTTGGAATCGACCAAGTGGACATGGGGGCTACGGAACCATACTGGGGCACAGTATTCTGCAGTGGAATAGCATAATGCCAGAGATGATGATCGTAGTGTGGAAGCGCTCGCGCCCCATGAGGAGCTGGCCAGTCTTGCAATGATGTTATTCCTCGCACCCACCTTTGCTGCAGTTTTTATGAGATGTTCGTGAAATGACAGGGTGCGATCGAGAGTAACGCCAAGATAGACTGGCTGGGCTTCATGCCAGATTCTCGTATCGCCAAGCTGCACATTAAGCTCACGCGAGGCCGAGGCATGGTGTAGATGGAAAACAGATGATACCGTTTTTGCAGTGCTAGGGATTAGTCGCCATTTTTTACAGTCGTGTCTTGTAGCGGGAAAGGCTTGGCCGTTGACTGTGCTTATCCAGCACAGGTCGGGTGACGAGTCTTTATTCCATCTAGCACTGTGAAAAGAGCCTGGCTGTTTGGGATCGTATAATAGGGAGAGGTCATTTGCTGAAGCCCAGTTGGCTAAGGTAGAGCCGTCAGCACGAGTGGAGGAATATCCCCAGTCTTGGTGATGACAATTAAAGTCTCCAACGTAAACGGCTGGGTGATTCGGGCTAGGCAGGACCTCGTTATCCCATGAGGCACTGGGAGGCTTATATACGTTGACGAGCTGAATAGTTCCAATAGTAATGGAGTCGTAGAAGGTCGAAGAGGCCGTATGGTAAACGTCCGCAAGACACGATTTGGCGTAGATGGCTCGGCCGTGTTTAGAATGGAGATTATAGCATATTAAATCGAATCTACTGATGGTGAATTGAGCAGCTTCATCGACTGCTATATATTTCTTGTAGGCAAATAACATCTGCCTGATGCTGTATCGCCAGTTGACCAATAAGAATGCGTTTGGCAAAGGACAGCCCCTCAACATTAAGTTGGAGGACTCGAAGAGCAGGACCAACAGCTTGAAAGCTGTCAGGAGCTGCTTGTTGCTGGCTTTGAAAGTGACTGGGATCCATGTGGATTCAGTCGGCTAGGAAGGATCGTCAGTTTCCCCAATGAATGGGTACTCACGGGATGCACCAAGGGAAGTTCGATCCAATGCATCCCAACCATATACTGAAGGAAACCTTGATGCTGTGGACTCCTTCACTCTCTCTGGCTCTATTTTAAAATTAAATTAAATTAAAATCAGATGTGGTGTTATAACATGGTGTACCTGAAACCTGTATTTTTTGAGTTAAAAAATT
The DNA here is from genome assembly GCF_950295315.1 of Erinaceus europaeus. Taxonomy (NCBI): domain Eukaryota; kingdom Metazoa; phylum Chordata; class Mammalia; order Eulipotyphla; family Erinaceidae; genus Erinaceus; species Erinaceus europaeus. Next base: position 121,280,284 of record NC_080165.1, on the reverse strand, counting down.
TTTTTTATTAATAGTGGGTTACAGGATTGTAAGATTACAGGTTGTAATTCCACACCACACTCACCACCAAAATTCTGTGTCCCCACCCTGCCAATTCCAAAAGATAACCACAACAGTGCTCACTAAAGTCTTAGAAACTGTCTGCTTCTGGAAACCTCTATGTTCTAAACCAGTGTTACTTCAGTAAAAATCCTTTAAGATAGATTACATAGTGAGTTATGTTAAGAAAGTACCAGTTAAGTATTAGAAAATGCATTGAGAAAAGTTGTTTACAAAAAAAATATACAAATTATCCAATACTGAAAATATATCCTCCAACATATTTGTAGTCATTTGCTTTGTAATAGTACATCTTGGTAACGAACAATTTGCATTTTTGTTTTTAGGGCTATTGTTTGCAATAAAAACCAAAGTATGGTTGTTGAAGAATAAAGCAAATAAATAAGTACCAGTATAAGGGGAAAAAAAAATCTGCCTAAAGAAGCAAAGGAGACGAAGTGCTTGGGGCAGAGCTGAAAGCTTCTGTGGAGTGAGATTCTGCCTGTCAGAGAGCACTGTGATTGCTCTAACCTTTTACAGTCTGCTTTTAGAGTTACTAAAGGAAACCATGTCATTGTCAGCTATAAAGATTGGCACATGGGAATCGTTGATCTTTTCAGATCAGTAAAGAGAATCTGTGAAAGTGATTAGGAAATCTTTCTAAGCTTTTCATCTTAGCTCTCACTACCCCCAATTCCCCATGCAGCATTGCCCAATTGTTATTCCTTCCAAACATCACCCTTTTCTGGCAGAAAGGAAAGCACAAATCCTTAAAAGCTACTCTAGGTGATCAGCACTGAATATTTTTATAATAAAATAGCAGTAGTAATGGGAGAGGCCAAAGAGGGAGAAAGAAAACAGAAACTAGCAAAACTGTACTCTCAGGAGACACATTTGAACATTTTCTAGAAAAGTGATTTTTTTTAAAAAAAATATAATTTTGTGAATATGAGAAGAGAAAGGTATTCTTAAAAAATATTTTTTTATTAAAGTAACATTACATTATAAAATTATGTGTTTTAGGTTTAGATTTTTATAAATCATTATCTATAAATATATTATTGAATTTATTAAGTTCACCATTCAATGCTGTTATTTCAAAAGACAGTATTTGCATTTCTTTTTTAAAATTTTTTATTATATTTATTTATTGGTCAGAGACAGCCAGAAATCGAGAGGAAAGGGTTGGATAGAGAAGAAACGAGACAGAGAGATGCCTACTGCACTGTTTCACCACTCATGAAGCTTTCCCCCTGCAGGTGGGGACTGGGGACTCAAATCTGGGTCTTTGCACATTGTGACATGTGCACTCAATCCGGTGCACCACCACCTGGGCCCCCAGTATTTGCTTTTCTATAAGCAGTATTTAAAAGTCAAATTTTTGTATTTTCCTGCAGTATACCCAATTACTCCCTCAAAGATCCAATTTATTTTTCTTTTTAAAAGTTTTTTTGTTTATTTATTTGAAAGAGAGAGAGAGAGAGAGAGAGAGAGGGAGAGGGAGAGAGAGAGAGAGATATTGGGACACAGAGAGAGAGAGTTGCCAGAACACTGCTGAGTTTTGAGTTATGGGGGTGCTGAGGGTTGAATCTGGGATCTCAGAGTCTCAGATAAGGTAGCCTTTTGCATAACCATTATGATGTCTCCCCAGCCCTATATCCATTTTATAAACAGAAGAACTTTCAGTTTGGATGAGTGTTATGACACAACTGGTTCATTGACAATCTTTTAATGATGTTAAAGTGAAAGAATATAGAAAGGCCTTTCTTTATCAATTCTGAGAAGATCTGACCTTTAAGATCCTTTCTAGTTCTATTATGACTGTGGGCCTTTTTTTACATGGTCAGGCCACTGACATGTTTTTGTTGTTGTTGTTGTTGTTTGTTTTTTTTCCCAAGACACTGACATGCTTGAAAAGAAAGAATGAGGGGTTACCTGCTTGTATCTCTCTTCCAGTACTCATATGTTTCCAATAAAAGTGCAGAAGTATTTAAAGTCTTTGCAAAAATTTATATGCCTCTTGGAAGATGAATGGGAGTTTTTGATTGAATAAGGCTTTCTAAAGGGTAGGCTTTGGTGAAGTGGACTTGACCTCATAGTTTCTCAAGTTGGTTTGCAATTGCATGAACCAGTGGAACTTAAATCTATAGGAAATTCTGGACCCAAATCATATCAGTTTTCATACCCATAAGTATATTTATTTCCTTACAACAATTACACTGGGCTTTTTGAGAACTGGAGCTGGAGAATTTTGGGTTTAAACTTTTGGACTAAAGTAGTTTAGAACCTTGGTCAATTTCTAGAGATACTCCTTCTGGAAATTTAAAAAAAAAAAAAAAACCTCAGTTGCCTTTGTGAAGGTAGAAAAGAATCCAATAATGTGAATGTAGGTATTCTTTTTTAAAAATTTTTATTTATTTTTTTCTTGCCACCAGGGTTATCTCTGGGGCTTGATTTCAGCACTACAAATCCACTATTCCTGATAGCAATTTCTTCCTTTTTTCCCCTTCTATTTTACTGAATAGGACAGACAGAAATTGAAAGAAGAGAGGGAGATAGACTGGGGGAGAGAAATAGGCCTGCAGAACTGCATTACCACTTGGAAAGCATCCCCCTACAGGTGAGGAGCTATCCAGGTCCTTGCACTTGGTAATGTGTGTGCTTAATTGAGTGTGTCACTGCTCAGCCCTAAATGTAGGTATTCTAATGTCTTAGAGACTTCACAATTTACAACTAGTTCCTGCCTCTCAAAATAATTATTCTTTCACAGCTAAGCTTTCATAACAGTGTTATGGGAGTAAAAGGGATCCAGGATGTAAAGCTTCAGAATATAGAGGAGAAAAAATGTTCAATTTTAATAACTTCCTTATACTATACACTGCCAGATATCTTGGTGATTAACATGTTTATTTTAGTAAAACACTTATCAACAGAGAGATGGAGTTGAACTTTTAGGTTAATAATAAAATTTAAGGAGTTAAAAATTGTGAAAGGAACTAGGATTATTCTTGGCAAGAGGAGGTTTTTTTTTCTGCTGAGATTTAAGTATAGCCCTCAGATGCAATAGTCCTGCTTTATAAGGAGAAGGAGGAGGAGGAGGAGAAGGAGGAGGAGGAGGAGGAGGAGGAGGAGGAGGAGGAGGAGTAGGAGGAGGAGGAGGAGGAGGAGGAGGAGAAACGTTCCAGGACCTCCTGTGTACAATCATAAATGGTACCAAACCCATTATAAACTATGTTTTTTTTTCTGATATTACACCAAATGGTAAAGTTGAGCTTATAAATCAGAAACAATAAGGGATTAAGAATAAATAAAATAAAACTATTAGAGTCACATACTATATTAGAAGTTATGGGGGGTCACCAGTAGTACAGCAGTTAAGCACACATGGCACGAAATATAAGAACTGGCTTAAGGATCCCCGTTTGAGCCCCTGGCTCCCCACCTGCAGAGGGGGTTGCTTCATGGGTGGTAAAGCAGGTTTGCAGGTGTCTATCTTTCTTTCCCCCTCTCTGTCTTTCTCTCCCCCTCTCTGTCTTCCCCTCCCCTTGCCATTTCTGTCTGTCCTATCCAACAACGATGGCATTAATGACAACAATAATAACCACAACAATGATAAAACAACAAGGGCAACAAAAGGGAAAAAATAGCCTCTAGAAGCAGTGAATTAGTGGTGCAGGCACTGAGCCCCAGCAATAACCCTGGAGGCAAAATAAATTAATGAAATTAAAAAAGAGGTTATGTAAATATGATCTCTCACTTTCTCAAAACATCTTATTATACACAACATTTTAGAACAACTGTTGAATATAGGTAACTCAAATCAAGGAAAACAAAACAAATTATAAAGTGATACCATATCTATCTCTTCAGAGAATAATCAATGAGAAAGGAAATGTGCTTCTATATCAGGAAGTTATATCATGTGCTATAAATAGCCTTAGATAATTGTGTATGTCAGTGTTAAGCTTACTGCCAGTCAACAAATTAGAACCTTATAGTGTAATTTCAGATTAGACCTATGGAATTTAGATTAGAATTAAGGAATATAGTTTCTTAATGTTACATTTGAAGGGATGAAGAGTTAAACTGAAACTCAATTATACAGCAAGATATTAATGAAAGTAAGAAGGAGATTGTGAGGAAAAGCATATCTTGATTCTCCATCCAGGTCATGTTCCACTGTAGTACATTGCCAAGAAAGCCAAGTGTACACTTTGAAAAGGGCAGTGAAGGTTCTTGGTGAGAAAAATGATTAGACATTTCAGTGTTTAAACTATTAGGAGAAGAATAAGACAGGAGTCTGCAGAAAAGTAGTAAGGAGAGCTAGGACCGGGAACTTCAGTTCACCTAGACAACTCCACAGAGTAACCACGTGAAATGTTGGTGACCTTTAAAATATAATGGGCTATCTATACAAAGTATTCCCTTAGAACTTGATTTTGACATATTTTAGGAGGCATTCTGTGTACTTCCATTGGTACTTTAATTCTGCTTTCTCATTTGTTTCTCACTGGACTGTGTGAGACAGCAAGTCTAGTCTCCATCTAAGATTAGTCAGAAAAGTGAAGAAACATGCCCTTAATTACTTTGTGGGGGTCTGTCACTAGAGATCTTTTGCTTTTTCACTGTGTTGCCTTTCTCAATCTACAAGTCTATGATCATATTATAAGAAACAAATGAGAAGAAAATATATCATAAACTTGAAAATGATGTATATATACATACATGTATATATTACATATATTTGGTTTTGTAGTAGTAAATGTATTACATATAGGTGATATGGATATCCTAAGACCCTCCATCAGGATTTTTTAATATGGTAGGAAGAAAGCAATGACATATATCTTTAGATTTTTTTAAATTTCTTTATTGGGGGATTAACAGTTTACATTTGACAGTAAAATACAATAGTTTGTACATGCATAACATTTCCCCGTTTTCCACATAACAATTCAACCCCCACTAGGTCCTCCTCTGCCATCATGTTCCAGCACCAGTATCTTCTCCTCTATTCCAAAGTCTTTTACATTGATACAACACACCAATATCTTTACAATTCTAAGAAACCACTAGTTTCAAATGCTGAATATCACAAAAAGCCAGGTTTTAAAGATTTATTTATTTAGTAACATGGGAAAGGAAGAGGGAGTAGGAGAAGGAGAGAGAGAGAGAGAGAGAGAGACCCCAGAGCATCACCCTGGAAATGTGGTGTTGGGGACTGTACTTGGAAACTCATGCTTGAAAATCCAACATCCAGTTCATTATGCCACCTCCTAGGTTGCCACAAAACAGATTTTAAACCATAATTTGATTTTCATAATTCACTGAATTTCAGAATTTCTCAGAAATTTTAGAATTTCTTAGTAAAATGTCCAGATCAATTGTACTAATGAAAAGATATATATCCCTGGTTCCACGGGCTCCTTTCATTATTGTATACCCCTTGTAATAAATGAATGTATTAGGGGCCAGATGATGGCCCAACTAGTTAAGTGCCCATGTTACAAGGACCTAGCTTCAAGCCCTTGGTCCATACTTTCAGGAGGTAAACTTCAGGAGTGGTGAAGCAGTGTTGAGGGTCTCTCCCTGTCTCTCCTTCTTCCTTTTCAATTTGTCTTATCAAATTAAATAAATAATTAAAAAAAATATGAGATCTTGTAAAAATGTATTAAATAAAGCTATGGATCTCTACCAAGTTATTTTCTCAATATGCACTAACATAATATTTGTTTATCACAGTACTTAAAATTTACTAAATGAAGTAATTCTGCTTACATTTGCATTAAATATTTATCAAGAAAAATTAGAAAATGGTGTTTGGTTTCTTGGCTGATTAACCAAAAACTAATGTAAATGCCTTACTAATTTTCAAAGAGGTATTAAAAAATTAAATGTGCAACAGACTCCAGTTTTTACAATATTTAGTCTTTTTTTTTCTTTTGATTACAAAAAACTAAGAGCTCATTAAAATGACTATAAATCCTACAAACATATATTTTTTTGTTTTTGTTTACAGGGTTATCACTAGGGCTGGGTGCCTCCACAGTGAATCCACTGCTCCTGGTGGCCATCTTTCTTTCCATTGTTGTTGCTATTATCATTGTTGTTGCTATTATCATTGTTGTTGCTATTATCATTGTTGCTGTTGCTGCTGCTGTTGTTGTTGGATAGGGCTGAGAGAAATTGAGAAAGGAGGTGAAGACAGAAGGGGATAGATACATAGACACCTGCAGACCTGCTTCTCTACTTATGAAGCAACCTCCCTGCAGGTAGAGAGCGGGGGACTCTAACCCAAATCCTTGTTTAGGCCCTTGAGCTTTGTGCTTAACCCGGTGCATCACCGCCCGATCTCCGGCTCTGTTTGTCTTATCTTAATTGTCTAGATGCTGGAGAAATAGACCTTATACCTCATGGTTGTCTAGCTTTAACTGGAAAGAAACCAATAATATCTGCACCAGTAGAGCAAACTTGAATGTGGCCCATACTGGTGAAAGAACCAAAGCCTTTTCAATATGTTGTGCTAATGAGACATTGTCTCATTATAGTCCAAGGATCTGGAAGCATGGTGGTGATTTATATTCTGAGTAGCTCTAGTACTTCCTATATGGTCTTAGGTGTCATTTAATCTCAGTCAACTATTTCTAAAAAAAAAAAAAAAAACTTGACTAAAGTAACATGCATTTGATAGTACACCATTAAACCTGTTTTGTTCACTAAGAATATTGGGTGGGAGGGCACATATATATACTAGGTGCTTAATAGTTATTGATAATGGATTGAAACTGAGGGGGGAAAAAAGTGCTGGTCAACAAAGAACAGATTTCCACTAAGCTAAGTTCTTTGTTCATTCCCTAGAAAACTCCTTTCTGGTGTCAGCTCCCATGATTGGTGGCTATTTTGACCCATCAAGTGAGCCTTGAATATTTAGTCTCCTCTGGTTATTGTCACTTCTCCTTTGTTACAGCAGATTTTTTTTCTCATTCCACACTGTTGACAGTTAGGAATGGATAATTCCTTTTTTTTTTTTTATTCTTTTTGCCTCCAGGGTTATCGCTGGGGTTCAGTGCATGCAGTATAAATCCACTGTCCCTGATGGACATTTTTTTCCCATTTCATTAGATAGAACAAGAGAAATTGAGAGGAAGGGGAGGTGGGGGGTGGTGGGGAGAGGGATAGAGACAGACACCTACAAGCCTGCTTCACGGCTTGTGAAATGACCCCCGTGAAAGTGGGGAGCTGGGGCTCAAACCAGGTTCCTTGCATGGGTCCTTGCACTCTGTGCTATGTGTACTTAACCTGGTGCGCCACCACCTGGCCCCTGATAATTCCTTATTGTGCTGAATTATCCTGCATGTGGTAGTTTAGCGACAACTTTAGGACTTTAGTTACATCTGTAGCCTCTATGTACTAGACGCTAATAATGCCCCACTCTAAGTTCTTTTTTAAAAAAATATTCTTTTTTTAAATTTTATTTATTTTTAACATTGGATAGAGACAAAGGAAAATTGAGAGGGGAGGGAGAGATAGAGAGAAAGACAAAAAGACACCTGCAGCCCAGCTTCACAACTTGTGAAGTTTTCTCCTTTCAGGTGGGGTCCAGGGGTTTGAAACTGGGACCTTGAGCACTGTAGTATACTCTTAACCAAGTGTGCCACCACCTGGACCCAGCCTCACCTCAAGTTCTAGCAACAAAAAATGACTTTGGACATTGTCCTCTCAAGTTTAGAACCTCTGTAATAATGACAGAATGTTTCCTTCCTTACTAAGGATCTGCTGTTGTATAATTCATAGACTCTAGAAATGAAACCCAATGTGCAGAAATCTGAACTCATCATCTTACTTTGTTGTCCCTTTAAAATTTCCTTGAAGATTTTTGTTTTTATCCTAGGGATTGTGCAAGAACCTAGAGTCAGAATCTCCTCTTATCACTTGGTAATTCAGTGTCTGTGTGCAAATTACTTATTTTCTTTTTTGTTCATCGTTTAGATGCATACTGATGTCCAAGAGCTGGTGTGATGATCAAATCAGGCAACCCATGTAAATCATTTAGAAAACTATGTCTGGCTTACTTACTAAATGTTAATTGTTGCTATTGTCTAAAACCAGTTTTTGCTTTTTTTTTTTTTGGCACTAGAGTGATTTCTGGGGCTTAGTGTTTGCACAACTTCACCATTCCCAGTAACTTTTTCCCTGTTCTTTTTCTTTCTTTTTGGTAGAGGTTGAGAGACAGATGGAAGGAGAGGGAGAGATAACGAAGAGAGAAACCTGCAGCACTGCTCTACCTCTCTAGAAGCTTCCCACTGAATAGATGGGTGCTGGGGAATTAGACTCAAGTCCTCACACATGGTAACTTGTACACTGTACTAGGTGAGCCACCATTTGTACCCTAAAAGCATTTTTTTTACCCCCAAACTGAGTTTTTCTTACTCCTTTCCTTACTACTTATTTCCTGTTCTCATCCAGAAAATACTTTTATTAATCCAATTAATAAAATCCAAAATTAATTATTTCAATTCATTGTGGCCATTTTTATCCACTTTAAAGACTGACTTCTTGCTGCCTGGTACTTTCTTGTACAGACACATACAGCAGTAGTTCACTAGCTTCCAGTTCTACCTTCAGCGGATTTGTCTTGTCGTTTAGTTGAAGATATTCCTTTGTGTCTCCTATTGCTTGATAATTCAAGCCAGCTTCTCAGCAATGTTATCTATAGGGGCCAGGCAGTGGTGCACCTGCTTGGAGCACACGTGTTCCCATGAGCAAGTACCTGGCTACAGACCTCCAGTCTCCATTTGCAGGGGGGAAAGCTTAAAAAAAAAAAAGCAGTTCTGCAAGTGTTTCTTTTCTTTCTCCCTTTCTATCTGCTCCTTCCCTCTTAGTTTATCTCTGTTCTATAAAATAATTTAAAAAGAAAAGAAAGAGAATATCAGTGACTCTGTGATTTTTTTTTCCTTTCCTACTTACCTTTATGTCTCACTGCAGATATTATGCTGACATGCTTTAGAGTTCATTTCCCAACATGCCAGTCACATTCCTACCCCATACTTCCTTGCCTTTATGCTAATTGTTTCCTTTCTTGTTTTTCTTCTCTTTTATGTTAACTTACATACTCGTCTTCCAGATCAATTCCCTACAACCTCATCTTCTTAATATTTGACCACCCTTGCTAGAGATCAATAACCACTATGCATTTTTCCTCTTACCATGCTAATTAATGACTTCAAATTGATCTGTCTTTTAGTACTTACTGAGCATAACTTGTGTTTTCTTCATTGTATTATTAATAACTGAAAAAATCTAGAACTCTACAGTTGAGTCAAGTGGTACAAAACTATTTAGTTGCAGGGATAAAATTTCATCAGTATAAGCTGACAGAATTAATGAGAAGGCATGAAGAAACAATCTCACTGGATAAAACCAGAAGATTAGTAGAAAGAGAATCTAAAGCAGACGTTTAAAGCTGGGATAAAATTAGAGATCCAACTGCATAAGATACTCTGCAATAAGCAATAGAGAGAATAAAACCAAAGGGTCTGGGTATTAAAGCATTCTGCCTTCTTTTATCAGACCCTGACTTGAAGGCAACTGATCATGAAGAGAGAAAAAAATAGGAAAAAAATCAATTGTTACAGTAAATACTATTTGATAAAACATATATTTAGTGTTATGGGAATAAGATGAAATAATTTTTCAACAAGTGGAATTGTGCCATTGTCTGGGGTCCAGATATGGTCAGCTCAAAAATCAGAGACAGAAATGTGGTGGACCTCTGTTTTGCATCAGCTTCAAGCCTCTACAAGCAAAGCAGAGTTTGATTAAAGATTATGTCCAACAGACAAGACAGTCAAAATATGCCAGTGTTTTGTCATTTACTCCCTAAAAAAAAATTTATCCTATTTAAGTTCTAATAATAGTATCAAGAGTCTTTTTTTCCCAGGAAGATACTTTTTTTGGGTGTCTCCCCTGTACAACAGGAAACATGGTATACAGTTTTCTCAGTACTGAGGAGATGACGAAACCATCATCTAATAATGTCACTAGTAATTGACCCTTTATTTCTTATAAGACACCATATTTATTTTGTTTCTCCAAGAAGCATGTTTCTAAATCAACCAAATGGGTGCTTTGATACATTGCATTTGAAAAATCTCTAATGATATTTTATCTTTTGAAATCTCATGTCACCTTCTGAGAAAAGGCAATCTTCTTTCTTGATCTCACAGACTGAGGCTCACATATTGCTTGCTCTTTAATTAGAATGAGTGAATGTCCCTGTTCCCATTATTTGTACACTGCTTTGTTATCCAGGTGAAATACAATGAATCCCATCCCCTGCTGTATTTAGTGATTCAATATACTGTACTTGTTTTTAGGGTTTTGAAATCAATATTTGTCCATATCTCAAAAACCTTATACCATTCTGACTCTTGACTGTTGTATGTTGAAGAAATCAGTACTCTCCTATGAAACCTAGCCTGCGGTTTGTAAGTCTGAGATTATTTAAAGGGAAATGCTGAACTGATATGCAAGAACAAACTTTTATCAAGGCACGAAGTGATGTTGCTGTTTCACAACTGTCATACTGAAATTCCCTTCCATTCTTACAGAAGGGAATACTTATTTCTGCCATCAGGGCGCTGCCAGGAACTGGAATAATTCCATGCAAATACGCAGAGTAGCAGGGGTGGGAGAACTTTTTTCCCTCCCCACTCTGCTTCTGCTTCTGGCAGAGAGGTCTGGGTATTGGCAGGGACGCCCCGCCTCTGCACAGTCTGCTCTAGGAGGAGGGGGATTCCTCTTACTTCCAACTACCAGTTTCTTTACATGTGGGAGGACATTTTTTGGCATGAATTATCTTCTCTTCACGACTGGCTGACAGCACCTTTGCTAATTTATTTTCTGGCATACTTCATGCATTTGTTAAGATGTCTAAAGTTACATAGAAAGCATTAGACTGAAGGCTGCATTTACATTCTAGAGCACCCAGTGGGTATGAACAATGTTAGGAGTTGTGTATTTGGAATAGAGGTTGCAATACAGGATAAATCAAAATTAGTGGCTATGATTTACTTTTCTTCTTGCAAAAGTCTCACGACCCTTAGTTAACAGAGTATTATAGAACATTAAATATGTAAAAGGACAAATAATTAATTCTCATTGTCTAATGTCTTTATTTCCTGGTAGAACAGTTAAGTGACTTGTCAAACAGCTAATCAGGGCTAAAGTTTATTCAAGGATTCTGATCTATTTCTTTCTTTTTCCTGTATTACTTTCAGTCCACCAAAATATTTTGGAAGGCAGCTATGCTCGCCACTATACCACCAACGCCTTCTTCCAAAATATTTTGAAACTAACAGATAAATCAGAAATTTTTATTAGATACATCAAATATTTATCTTCATAGATCCTTTCTACATCGGTATAGGAAAAAATAAATAAATAAACCTCTTCCCGGTCCTCTCTAAAAAATTCTGACTAGTTAGCTGTGTAACCTTATTGGGTGAGTTGGCTATAATTTTTATAGCTAAATAGAGCTGCCTGGAAAAAAGATCAGTAGTTTTCTCTTTTTCTAAGTAGTTGGGATCCTTAATTGAAATGTTAGCCATCTGAAACATGTCAAAATCAATCTGTAATTTCAGAGGTTGGAGAAAAGCAATCCCAATTGCCTTTCTCTGGCCAGTCTGTTATACTATCTGAAACATTAGTAGCAGATTTGTGAAGGCATATGTAGGAAGAACAGATCTCAAAAACTCTTCAGATGGAATGATTACATAAACAGCTTAATTTGTGTGAAAGTAGCTCTGAAAACATTTTCAAGTTTTTGTTGACTTTCAAGTGCTTGATTATTTAAAATTCTTCTTAAACCTGATATTTGGAAGTTATCTTTTTTTAAACAAAAGATTAATGTGAAAAAAAAGATTTCTGTTCATAACAGTTGCCTTAGATTTGCTGCTAGAAGAGAAGGTTTTGCTGGTAATGATGATAGAACAGAATAGGCTCATCACACACTTCTTTGACTGAATACTATGTATCCAAGAAGATAACCCAATATGGATACAAGTCTGATTCAATTTAAAGTAAGTTATACATGTGATGACAGGTAAAAAAAAAAGTAGATATTAATAGTGTGATCACCTATGACAATAATCACTTTGTGATGACAGTTCTAAAAAGGAGCAACAATACTCAGCTTGTCACTAAAACCTAAACTCTTTAACGTTTCTGTCTTTCTTCCTGGAGTAAATTTACTACACTGAACTATCTAAGACATAAGAAATACGGTGGTTATCTTTGTTTGATGAGAGAATAGGGGACCAGGTCTTCAGTGGTGAGTATGGTATGGAGCTATGCATTTTAATCTTAAAATTGTAATTCACTATTAATTGCAAATAAAAATGGGAAAATAAATTTATTGCATTGTAAGTTATAGATTATATTATTATAAAAAATAAAAAGGCATTGTGTGTTAGTGGGTATCCTTACATTTTTAACATATGTATTCTTGACTAAACAGAATCTAAAGTTAAACTCACTTGGCCATATTACCATCCTTCTAATTAACAAGACAACTCTACAACACTTTAATTCTGATTTCCCTTTATATATTTCTTATTACTGAACTCTGTTTTGCCCTAGCAAGTCATTACCCTCCTCATATTGTTACATTTTTATAGTCAGTTCTTATTGCTACTTAGTCATTTATCATTTTCTTAGTTCTTCACTACCTCTTATATCTTCTTTCATGATTTGATTTCTTTTAAACTGAAGTTTAACTTCTTGCAGTATTTTTATTGAGGATCTATCAATATGTGTACAAACCTAGTACTGGTTGTCTGAAATGTCTTTATTTTTCCTCAACCTTGCTGTCATTGATTCTTTTCACTCAATATTTAATAAAGTTTAGTCATTTTGACTGATGCTGCTTTCTTTCTCTCTCACTCTTTCTCTCTCTGTCTCCATGCCCCTTTCTGTAATGTGGCCTTATTAATTTTTTACTTTATATTATTTTTATTCATTTATTGAATAGAGACAGGCAGAAATCAAGAGGAAGGGGGTAATAGGGAGAGAGACACCTGCAGCACTGCTTCATCACTCATGGAAGCTTTCCTTCTACAGGTGGGGACTGGAGACTTGAACCTGGGTCCTCACACATTGTAATGTGTGCTCAACCAGGTGCACCACTACCCAACCACCTGGCCTCATTCTTTTTACTTTACAGAAAGATAAAGGAGACATCACAGCACTAGAGACTACCTTGGTGTGGTAGTACTCCCATGTGGTTCCTGAACGTCCACGTAGACCACATGCACGACAAAAACACTTGACCTATTGGGTGACTTATTCCTCAACTCCACCTCTGTCATATCTCATAGGAAATCTGTTCTGTTTCACTGTTATTTTACACATATTTCTGGGCTTTTCAAGATTTTCTTTTTTCCTTATGCTGCATAGTTTATGTTGCACAGTGTGCAGTATGATCAAACTTTTACCAAGAGGACTTAGTATATTTCTTTAAAAAGAAATTTCTTTCATATGCCAGAGAGTAATTGAGAAAGGAGGGAAAGACAGAGAGACACCTACAACAATACTTCACCATTCATGAAGCCCTTCCCTGCGGGGAGGGATCAGGAGCTTGAACCTGGCTCCTTCTGCCAATCCCCTCAGTCTATTTTTTAAAATTGATAATTCATATATTTCATCTGCTGTAGAAATTTTCTGGTTTTGTCACTTTGAATACCAACTTTTCTATCTCCTCTATTTTTTTTCATGATATCATTTTACGATTTTATTTTATTAGTGATTTAACAGTGATTTACAATAATGTACTAAGGGTATAGTTTCACACCACTCCCATCACCAAAGTTCTGTGAGCACCCTCAACAACCACCATAGTTCTCTCAAGGTCTCAGATACAGGCTGACTATTTTTTTTAAGTTCATGTATTTCAGTTCTCTGGTATTTCACACTGACATCAGGCAGTAAAAGCATCAGGTAGCTGTCCTTCACTTTCTTACTTCACTAACCATAATCACCTCCAGTTCCATCCATTTTGTCCCAAAGGACACAATATCATCTTTTAATTGCGGGATATATATATATCCTGGTCTGAGGCCTGAGGCTTAGAACTTGCTAGAAGAGGAGAGGTGTGCACCTTGTCTCCATGGTGAGAAAAAACCCTGCTTCCTGCTTAGGTGGAGAACCAAGAGGAAGCAGTGAGGTGGGTAAATGGCACGGCTGGTAGAGCACAGGCTCTCTCTATTCTATATGTATATGTATATGTATATGTATATGTATATGTATATGTATATGTATATGTATATGTATATGTATATGTATATGTATATGTATATGTATATGATGTATATGTATATGTATATGTATATGTATATGTATATGTATATGTATATGTATATGTATATGTATATGTATATGTATATGTATATGTATATGTATATGTATATGTATATGACATAACTTCTTTATCCAGTCATCTGTTGATATGCATTTAGATTGCTTCCATAGTTTGACTATTGTGAATAATTCAGCTATGAATATGGGGGTGCATACCTATGTCCCTTTACATTACTGCTTTCATGTCTTTTGGATAAATGCCTAGGAGTGGTGTTACAGGATCATAAGGCATTTCTATTTGTAGTTTAAGGATTCTCCACGCTGTTTTCCATAATGGCTGCACCAATTTGCATTCCCTACCAGCAAACTCGTACAGCACCTCTGTCTTCACATCCTCTCCAACACTTAGTGACTGTTTTGTTGATGAAGGCCATTCTCACAGGTAGGGGTAGAATTGCATTGTGGTTTTAATTTGCATTTCTCGAGTGATGAGATTTCATTAGACTTTAATACATCAGTTTGAACCTTTTAAGTGTGCAAGGTATGTTTTTGTTTGGTGTTATAATCTTCCTTGTGTTTTCTAGGTCTTATTTAACATCTAGGTAAGCTTTTCTATATTATTATTATTATTATTATTATTTTTTATGCCCGCCCACCCCCCTCTCTATATTATTATTTTTAATAATTCATTTTTAATTTTATTTATTTTAGTGAGAGAGCTACAGAGAAATAAAAAGATATTAGAGCACTGCTCATCTTTTATTTATATTGGTACTGGGGGTTAAACATGAGACATTAGAGCCTCAAACGTGAAAGTCTTTTGCATAAATATAATCTATTAAATCTACTCTTTTATATTATTAGCACTAATTTTGCATTTTTTAGTCACCTTCATACTGTTGTCCTGTCATCTATTCTTAAGATTAGTGAATCCTGGGAGTCGGGCGTTAGCGCAACGGGTTAAGCATATATGGCGCAAAGCACAAGGACCAGAGTAAGGATCCCGGTTCGAGCCCCCAGCTCCCCACCTGCAGGGAGTCATTTCACAGGCGGTGAAGCAGGTCTGCAGGTGTCTTTCTCTCCCCCTCTGTCTTCCCCTCTTCTCTCCATTTGTCTCTGTCCTATCCAACAACAACGATGACAACATCAGTAATAATAACAACAATAACCACAACAATAAAACATCAAGGGCAACAAAAGGAAATAAACAAGTAAGTATTTTTTTTTTTTTTAAATTAGTGAATCCTATTCTTTAGGCAATCTCCTAACTTTTCAGTAGCAGTTCATCTGTTTGAACATCATGTTTTAACAACAATTTTTGGGGCAGGCAAGATAGCTCACCTAGAAGGTGCAGTTGCTTGCCATGTATGCAAAACTGGAGGAAACTTCAGAGAACTATAGTATCATTCCCTGTCTGTCTCATCCTGTCTCTGTGTCTCTGAAAAAGTCAGCTGAAGTGGGAAAGCCTCCATGACAAAAAAGAATAAAAATGTTTTTTAAGTTGCAAGCTCAACTGTAATAGGGATTACTTTCTTACACAAGTACTAAAGTTATGTGTGTTTTAGTAAAGATGTTTTTGTATTTACTTTTTCTAAGTCTTAGATGTTTCCTCAATGTGGGATCAGGCTTTTACAACAATTTTTAAAGCTTGAATTTTTATTAATGGGGAGAGAGAGAGAGAGAGAGAGAGAGATACAGAGAGAGAACACACTAGAAAGAGACTACCACTCTGGCATATGCTGGGGTTTAAACTCAAAATCTCATGCATGAGAGTCTAACATTCCAGCTATTGTGCCACATTTTGAACTGCTTTTAAAAATATTTTTATTATTTTTTAATGATAGATGATAGGTAGACAGATTATGCAGCGCAGTGCTCAGCTATGATTTATGGCTGTGCTGGGGATTGAATCTGGGAGCTCAGAGCTTCAGGCATGAGAGTTGTTTTGCATAATCATTATGCTGCCTTCCCAGCCCTGAGCTGTTTTTTTGTTTGTTTGTTTGTTTTTTGCCTCCAGGGTTATCACTGGGGCTCAAAGGACATTCTTCCATTTTGTTGCCCTTGTTGTGGTTGTTATTGTTGTTATAGCTGTTGTTGTTATAGGATAGGACAGAGAGAAATCCAGAGAGATGGGGAAGACAGAGGGGGAGGGAGAGAAAGATAGACACCTGTAGACCTGCTTCACCACTTGTGAAGAGACTCCCCTGCAGGTGGGGAGCCAGGGGCTCCAGCTGGGATCCTTACATGGTTCTTGTGCTTTGGGTCATGTGCTCTTAACTCTCTGCGTTACCACCTATCCCCCTCATATGCTGTTTTTACTGTGATTTTTATGATTTAAAACTTTTAATATGTCATGGATAGTTTAATTTGAAGCAAGTCTAGCGAGAGACTTGGAACTCCAGGTAGAAATGTACTTCTTTGTCATTTCACTGATCCTATGACAAAAGTCACTTTCTACTTGTTTTCCCATATGGTTGACATTCCAGGACGCAGATTGTGTACATGAGCTCCATTCCCTGCTTTGTGTGGCCTTGCTCTCATACAAGTGCCTATATGTTCTTATGAAAAACAAAACCCCAGCCAAAGAAACAAGATTACACATTAACTAATGGTCTACATCCAGGTCTGAAATTAAATCTGCATGTCTTGCTATTTTCCAATTAAATTTTTTTTGGGGAGGGGCTATCTTTGAGTGTTACAATGTCCCACCGTTAGCGCAATGTTGAAATCCTAACACCAATGTGATGATGGGGCATTTTAAGTTATTCATGGAAGGGTCTAGTGTCCTTCTGAAAAGTATCCTCGATAATTCTGATAATTCTTTTTTTTTTTTAAAGATTTTTATTAATTGATTCATGAGAAATGATAAGAGAGAGAAAAAGAACTAGACATCACTCTGGTATATGTGCCACCAGGGATTGAATTTAGGACCTCATGCCTGAGAGTCCAATGCCTTATCCACTACTCCACATCCCGGACCTCGATAACTCTTATGTCCTCTTTTCTTTTTTTTATTTTTATTTTTATTTTTCATTTAAGAAAGGATTAATTAACAAAACCATAGGGTAGGAGGGGTACAATTCCACACAATTCCCACCACCCAATCTCCATATCCCACCCCCTCCCCTGATAGCTTTCCCATTCTCTGTCCCTCTGGGAGCATGGACCCAGGGTCCTTGTGGGTTGCAGAAGGTGGAAGGTCTGGCTTCTGTAATTGCTTCCCCACTGAACATGGACGTTGACTGGTTGGTCCATACTCCCAGTCTGCCTCTCTCTTTCCCTAGTAGGGTGGGTCTCTGGGGAAGCTGAGCTCCAGGACACATTGGTGGGGTCTTCAGTCCAGGGAAGCCTGGCCGGCATCCTGATGACATCTGGAACCTGGTGACTGAAAAGAGAGCTAACATACGAAGCCAAACAAATTGTTGAGCAATCATGGACCCAAATCTTGGAATAGTGGAGAGGAAGTGTTAGGGAGGTACTCACTGCAAACTCTAGTGTACTTCTGCTTTCAGGTATATATTTTGCAGTAGTTTATGGATACGTGTGCACATAAGCTCTCTCTCACAGAAACTGGTGTATATCTAGGTTTTGGGACTTTGTTAGAAAGTGAACTACCAGAGACGGAATTAGAGTATACTATGAAAGGAAAGGTCTCACCCGAGTAATGAAGCTGAAGGGTTGTCATTCCACACGTGAAGCGTCTGGACACAGTCTGAAGGGAAGCATGTTGAGGTGGCAATTGTTGTGTTGGTTAGGTTGTGATCGGCAGATGCAATATTATTTGATATGGATTGGGAGAGGCATAAGGAAAGTGGGCCCTATCCAAGGGTTCCAGGACTGGGGGAAGTAGAGGCTCTATAGTGGAGATGTGAGGTTCAGGGTTCAAAAAGACATTTGATAGTTAATGTTATCATCACATTATTTGGTAATTGGGTTAACTTTGAAAAGTCCTTTTGTTAGGGTTTGCTGTACAGTACCCAGTATCTTGTATATAGCTGTGCCATTGGTTGCTTCTGATCTACTTGGTCTAGGCTTTTGAGAGAGTCTACATATCAATTACACAGCCTATATATTGAAAAGATTCAGTTTGTATTTTGAAAAACTTGGAGACATACAATTAATTTTCCCCCTCTCGTATTAATTAACTAGTGATTTATATGACTACATTTTACTAGGAGTGTACATAAACACCATTCCCACCACCAAAAGACTGTGACCCATCCCTTCCACCCACTCCCACCCCCCACTGGCCCAGGAAGCTGCATGTCTACCCCTCACCACAGGGTTTTTACTTTGATGCCCTACTTACAATTTGGTCAGGTCCTGCTTTTAGTTTCCCTTTCAGATATTCTTAGTCAACTTCTGTTGATGAGTGGGATCATCCCATACTCATCTTTATCTTTCTGACTTAGCTCACTTAACATAATTCCTTCTAGCTCTGTCCAAGATGGGTCAGAGAAGGTGGGTTCATTGTTCTTGTTAGCTGCATAGTATTCCTTTGTGTATATATACCACTGCTTTCTCAGCCTCTCATCTGTTGTTGGGCACCTGGGTTGCTTCCAGGTTTTAGCTATTATGAATTGTGCTGCTATGAACATAGGAGTACACACCTCTTTTTGGTGGGGTGTTATGGAGTCCTTGGGGTATAACCCCAGGAGAGGAATTACTGGATCATATGGAAGGTCCATGTCTAGCCTTGTGAGAGTTTTCCAGACTGCTCTCCACAGAGGCTGGACCAATTTACATTCCCACCAGCAATGTAAAAGGGTTCCTCTGTCCCCACAACCTCTCCAGCATTTGTTGCCGCTGTCCTTTTTGATGTATGCCATTCTTACAGGAGTGAGGTGGTATCTTAGTGTTGTCTTAATTTGCATTTCTCTGACAATCAGTGACCTAGAGCAGTTTTTCATATGTTTGTTAGCCTTTTGGATCTCCTCTGAGGTCAATGTTTTGTTCATATCCTCTGCCCATTTTTGGATTACGTCCTCTTTTCACCATATGCTGTGAATAGTCTGTAACCTCAAAGTTGTTTCTCACTGGACAGTGAATCTGCCTAAGCTTTAACCTTGGCTTTCCCAGTCCCCCAAAACTATAAGAGCTGATTGTTGTTCAAGCCATCCAATCTCAGTTATTCTATTCCAGTGAACCCAAAGACTGAGAGGTGCCTCTTTATTTCTGGAAAAATATAAGGGGCAGGGCATGTCTTTCCTTAATTAAAGCTTAGTTAGCTGTTGATTTTTCTAGTTGTGATAGCTTATTCAGCAATTTTGTGTATTTTTAACAGACAGCTCTGTGCTCATTCATACTGCCACCTTAATGTGCCTAGAAATTATCGTTTAGTTCCTTCTTCTTCTTCTCCTTCTCCTTCTCCTCCTCCTCCTCCTTCTTCTCCTTGTTCTTCTCCTCCTTCTCCTTCTTCTTCTTCTCCTCCTCATCCTTCTACTTTTTATATTTATTTATTTATTTTCCCTTTTGTTGCCCTTGTTGTTTAACATTGTTGTGGTTATTGATATTGTTGTTGTTGGATAGGACAGAGAGAAATGGAGAGAGGAGGGGAAGACAGAGGGGGAGAGAAAGATATACAACTGCAGACCTGCTTCACCACTTGTGAATCGATTCCTCTGCAGTTGCGGAGACGGGGGCTCAAACCAGGATCCTTATGCCAGTCCTTGCTCTTTGCGCCACCTGTGCTTAACCCGCTGCACCACCACCCAACTCCCTTTTCTTCCCCTCTTCCTCCTCCTCCTCCTTCTTTTTTCATTTCCTATATGGTAGTGGTGGTGTTGGTCATCTTCTTGGTGTTTTTTTTTTACTGTTTCATGATAGCATTACATTGTTCCCTGTAATGGAATTATAAGATAAAATTGTAAGCTATTTAACCAATCCCTGTTACAGATAATTTAAATTGCCTCAAACATTTTTTACTCTATGAAACAATTCTACAACCAGGTAACCTTTTGCAAATATCTTTATGTACTATTCTAATGATATTATAGAGTAAAAAAAAATAGTCTTAAAGGTATAGTCTTTTCTTAAAGATGAATTTATTGTGAGAAAGAGAAGGAGAAAAAAACAGAAATTTCAGAGGGAGGACCAGAGCACCACTCATTTCTGTCATTAGGTAGTACAGGGAATTGAACCTGGGGACACAGGTATGCATGTTAGTACTCTGAGTTAGCTCCTTGGTTCAAAGGTATGGATATTCTAAATAATTGGGAATTGAACTTTTTTTTTTCTGGAAAAGTACACCTTATATTGCCAATACCAGACTTGTTACACATTTTGAAATGTAGGTCATGGAGGGACTCTGGGTTCATCTTGTATGATAGTGGGAAAAGACCTAGGTTGAGAATATCTTGTAGACATCTGTTATGGGAAGATGAGAAAGTTATACCTGTGTGTCAACTAAACTGTAAACCATTAACCCACCAATAAATTGGTTAAAAAAGTAATAGTTGAAGGGTGATAAGTCATTACTTGTCATTTTTTCAATAATAACATTGAACAAGTCTGTTAATAACCTATTTCAATTTGTTTCATAAATTTCATTTTGTCAGGAGTTGGGCAGTAGTGCAGCAGGTTAAGCGCAGGTGGCACAAAGGGCAAGGATGGGCTAAAGATCCTGGTTCGAGCCCCCGGCTCCCCACCTGCAGGGAAAGCTTTGTGAGTGGTGAAGCAGAGCTGCAGGTGTCTCTCTGTCTCTCTCTCCCATTATCTCCCCCTTCCTTCTCAGTTTCTGGCTGTCTCTATCCAATAAATAAATAAATAAAGATAATTAAAAAAATCAAAATACTGTTTCCTATAATGAAGAGGAAAACTTTTTATTTATGTACTTAAAAATGATAAAATACAGCAAGCAATTTTAAAGAATGAAAATTCAATTGGTATTCAATGGAGAGACTACCATGCTGTATGTGGAAAACGAGTATTTGATGAATAAAAATGGAAAAATGTTAAAGAGAGGCACTTGATCTAAAATGAAAGAAATGTCAAGCAGCAATTAGTGTATCTATATACATATTAATTAGGATTTGTTGCTAACTGGATAAAAATCTACAAAGGAACTCTTACTGTACTTCTGAGGGCTGTCTGAGTATCTTTTTAACATTAAAGAAACAGCTTTTGTATTTTTTATTTAATAGATATATTTTATTAGCTACTGTTTTAAAAAAAGAATTTGTGGGTGGTAGATTTGGCTTTGTAGACAGGTCCAGATGAGATTGCCAGTGTTACACCTCTCATCTTTGCAATATTAATAGTTTCTTCTGGCTCCATGTAATACCATTTAGCTTTCTTCCTTTTACCTCCAACTTCCTTTCTACTCTACTCCTGCTAGGCGGAGCAAAGACTTATGTATTCACTTCCTGCTCCATAATTTACTTTCTCTTCCACAGTCAGACTCCATCGGCGATCCCTGTTTTTTTCTAGAGTCATAGCCCTTTTGCTACTGTCCTTCAGTACATACCATGGATACATTGGATCGACCTTCTCGTGGTGCATCCCGTGAGTACCCATTTATTGGGGAAACTGACGATCCTTCCTAGCCGACTGAATCCACATGGATCCCAGTCACTTTCAAAGCCAGCAACAAGCAGACATCAGGCTCAACCTGACGCTGTTGACTGGCTACGGAAGAAGGGCAAACGCTAGAAGAAGAAGAAGTACATACCATAGCCAAGATTTTCCAAAAGCTTTATTACTTTATTGTGAAATTACACTGCAAAAGTAAGAGAAATATACCATAAGCAATAGTAGAAGAATTGAAGGAATTTTTATAAAATATAAGTATAGTTAGCCTTGTAGGAATTTGATGTACAATATTTTTGAAAGTAGTTATGCTAGTCTATGGCCATACCACCCTGAACACACCTAATCTAGACTGAAAGTAATTATGTCAGAAATTTCATTTCTATATTATCTTCTTAAGGTTTTGGAAAAATATGGCCCTCTAAATTATCACTTATATATAAGAGCTCTCCATCATCTTTTTCTCTGTCCTTCCATTATCGCTTTTATTGTATTTTTGTGTCTGAGTCCTATGCATCATTTTCCATCCTCTAAGTATGTAGTAGTTTATCTCATTTCTGTCACAGACAGCCCTGCTTTTCTCCCTAAATCTATAGGTTCAATCATACCCACTGGGCAGACAACCCCACCAATGTGTCCTGGGGCCCTGCTTCCCCATAGCTCTGCCCCACTAGGGAAAGAGAGAGGCAGACTGGGAGTATGGATCGACCCGTCAACACCCATGTTCTATGGGGAAGCAGTTACAGAAGCCAGACCTTCCACCTTCAGCACCCCATGATGACCCTGGGTCCATACTCCCAGAGGGATAAAGAATAGGTAAGCTATCAGGGGAGGGGATGGGATATAGAGTTCTGGTGGTGGGAATTGTGTGGAGTTGTACCCCTCTTATCCTATGGTCAGTGTCTTTCCTTTTTATAAATAAAAACTAAAAAATAAATTTTCATGAATGAAAGTTCCCTTGTGAACTTTCCATGAAAATTCCATTTTAAATTCCTGGTTCTGAAATTTTCCTTCTTGGAGAGTTTTGGCTACTGGTTATGGTTTACTAGTAATTAATCTGCTGATATTATACTTTTTTCTGATTACGTTTTGGTAATTTGTATGTTTTTAAAGAATTTGGATATAGTGGCAGTGATATACCAGTGGTACACCTGGTTACATAAACATACCACCAAGCACAAGGATTCTGGTTTGATCCCCTGCTCCCATGAATGGTGAAGCAGAACCAGCAGGTGTCTATTTTTCTCTATCCCTCCCTGTTTCCCCTTCATCCTTAATTTCTCTCTGTCCTATTAGGTAAAAATAAAATAGAAAAAAATGGCTGCCTGCTGCATGGATTTACAGTACCAGTACCAACCCTCAATGATAACCATGGTAGCAATAAAAAAATAATTAAATAAATTAAAAAGAATTGTTGCAGTTTATATGTTGTCTACTTTGTTGACTAACATTATTTATAATAGCCTCTCATGATCTTTTACATTTCCAGAGTATAAGTTAAAGTGTCTCCGTTTTCATTTATGATTTTGCTAACTTAGATTCTTTTTATTTTTTTTTTTCACCTTGGTGAATCTAACTAAGAATTTGCCAGATTATTTTGTCTTCTCAAAGAACCAACTTTTAACCTAGCTAATCTTTTCTATTACATTTTTCTTTCTTATTTCATTTACGTTTGCTTCTATTTTTAATGTTTTCTTTCCTCTCTGAACTTTGGGGTCATTTTGTACTTTCTTTTTTTTCATTCTGTGAGGCCTAGTTTGTTTATGTGGAGTCTTAATTGTTTATTGATTAGGGTGTTTGTACTGTTAACTTCCTTTTTTTTTTTTAAATGAGAGGGTCAATTGTTTACAGTAAGTATAGTTATTGATACATATATAAATAGTCTCTGTTTTCTGAAAAGTGATCTCACCTCTAGATGAGGTCTTCCTCCACCATAATGCACCAGGACTTGAAAGTCATCCCACCCCCACTATCCCCCCCAAAGTCCTTTACTTTGGTGAAATACACCAAACCAAGTGCAAGTTCTACTTTGTGTTTCCCCTTTTCTTTTCTTATACCTAAACTTCTGTTCATGAATGAGATCATTCCATATTCATCGTTGTCTTTCTGGTTTATCTCACTTAACATGATTCCTTCAAGCTTCATCCAAGATGAGATGAAGAAAGTGAATTTATCAATTTTTTAAAGATTTTATTTATTTATTCATGAGAAATGATAGGAGAGAGAAAGAACCAGACATCACTCTGGTACATGTGCTGCTGGGGATTAAACTCAAGACCTCATGCTTGAAAGTCCAATGCCTTATCCACTGAGCCACCTCCTGGACCACAAATTTATTATTCTTAACAGCTAAATATTATTACATTGTGTACATATACCATAACTTTTTTTAAAAAAATTTCTCTATTGGGGGAATTAATGGTTTATAGTTGACAGCAAAATACAGTAGTTTGTACATGCATAACATTTCCCAGTTTTCCATATAACAATATAATCCCTATCAGGTCTTCCTCTGCCATCATGTATCAGTACCCAAACCCCTATCCCCACCCAGAGTCTTTTGTTATGGTGTTCTTAGCCACTTATCTGTTGTTGGACACTTAGGTTGCTTTTAAGTTTTGCTATTATAGATTGTGCTGCCATGAACATAGGATATATCCCCAGGAAAGGAATTGCCAAGTCATAGGGGAAGTCTATATCTAGCCTTCAGAGAGTTTTCCAGACTGCTCTCAATGGTGGCTGAAAAAATTTATATTCCCAACAGCAGTGCAAGAGAGTTTCTTTACCCCTGCAACATCTTCAGAACTTGTTACTATCCTTTCTGATGTCCAGCATTCTCACAGAAATGAAGTGGTATCTCTCTCTGTCTCTCTTTTTTTATTTATTTGCATTTCTCTGACAATCAATGACTTGGAACATTTTCTCATATGTCTGTTGACCTTTTGGATCTCTTCTTTGGTGAGTATTCTGTTCATATTCTCTCCTCACTTTTTGTTTTTTGCTGCTGTTTGGTAAGCTCTACTCTAAGGTTAATTTATCCACCTGAGGAAAACATATTTCTCTCCAGTATCTGGCTCCAACAGTAGTCTTCATCTTTTTATGTCATCTGTATCTGTCTTTTTCCCTTGGTTCCTTTCTGTTAACACATAAAAAATTTCTGCCTTCACATTTTATTTATTTTATTTTATTTTATTTTATTTTATTGCCTCCAGGGTTATTGCTGGGGCTTGGTGCCTGCACCATGAATCCACTGCTCCTGGAGGCCATTTTTTCCCCTTTTGTTGCCCTTGTTGTTGTAGCTTTGCTGCAGTCATTACTGCTATTGTTGATGTCATTTGTTGTTGGATAGGACAGAGAGAAATTGAGAGAGTAGGGGAAGAGAAAGAGGGGGAGAGAAAGAGAGACACCTGCAGACCTGCTTCACAGCCTGCGAAGCTACTCCCCTGCAGGTGGGGAGCCGGGCTCGAAGAGGGATAACCCGCTATGCTACCGCCCGACCCCCAACATTTTTTATTTTTAAAACTATATACAATATGCCTTTGGTGAAATAGAAAAATATATGTGCATTTTAAAGAACAGTAGTGTGAAAATGCTAGCCAATTAAAACTATACCTTATCATATATCTGAAGGTCTTATGTGTTTCCTGTGCCCACTTTCTCTCTAAGCAATATTCTGGATTTTAGATTATTTTCTCTTTTGGTATTATTTATAGATTAATCAGGTATGTATATATCTCTTTAAAATACTTTGCTTAGTCTTACTTGTCTTAGTATAAATGAGATAATCATATAGTCTTCTGAAGTGATGTTTTTCACTCACCAATATATTTATCTAACATGTGTTACAGTAGTTCTGTGTTCATCTGGTTTCCATTTTCCTGGTGTGCTGTTGTCAACACTGTGCCCAATCCAAAATGTCCTGATTTCCAGACAAAAGACTTTATTTCTCAAATTTGTATTCCCTGAAAATGATTCCCTCCCCATTTTGTTATCCTTGTTATCAAAACAAAATTCTTCTGTCTTTAAGCACAAGTCAATCCCTTCTGTTTCACTGTACTCATTCTTTAGAATGCTTTGCCTCTCTCCTTTCATAAAAGACTAAAATGGAATTTAAGATTAGTTCATGATGATTGTTCCATCATAAACTTTCATTCAGACTTTATTTGATGTTGCTGGCTGACCTTTCCATGTTTCTAAATGTTTCTTTTTTGGCTTTCTTAAAAAAAAAAAAACACATTCATGTTTTTTTTTTTTTTTTTTTTACTTTTGTTAAATGTTAAAAGTAAACCTCAGAAGAGTTTGTAATCTCGTTTTCTTGGCTTGGCTTCAGACTCATTTGCATCTGATGTGTAGGCAGTGTTTCTGACCTAATGTTCCCTTTTTCAGGGGTACCATTCACTTGAGAATTTGGTTTACTTTGGATACTTATGTATCAAGAAAGAGAACTATCATATGGATTTGGCAGCAAAAATCAACAGCTTCTTCTATCTGATCAAACATTTTGTGAGAGTAGATTTATTGTCTTTTCAGAGTTACTTTGTCTGCATTTGCAAAGTTTAGCAAAGAGAATTAAAATAATTATCTAAAAACATTCAGAACCAGTCCCTTTGTTGCCTCAGTTATTTTAATTAAAATCATTACCTCAATAGTGTAACCTAGTATTAGCAATCTCTGTCACTCCAGTAATATGGGAACACTTGGTTAGTTCAATATCATAAATACTTACTGTGTTTAAGATTTTGTTATTGTTGCCAGAGTGTGAGTGCTCAAGTCTGACTTTTCAGACAGAAAAAGGAAAGAAAGACAGAAAGGAAGAAAAAGAGAAAGAGACACAGCCTCGTACCTTCTTGTCTGCTGGGTGCTAGACTTGTACCTGAGTTGTGTGTATAACAAAGCAAATGCACTATCCAAGTGACCTATCTTGCCGACTCCTCCTACTCTTTTTAAACCACCAGTTGGTGCTACAAAAAAAAAAAAAAAAAAACACACCTACAATTGAAAAGGCGATATAATATTCAAGTTGTCACCACTATGGAGGGAAACAATGGGCAATTTTTATTGTAAATAAGATGACAAATATCCGTGAAAACAAAGAAAAGTTAAAGGTTCACATGGAAATGGGACTTCACTCTTGAACTCACTGAGTTTAATTTTTTTTATTGTTGTAGTTATTGATGTTGTTGTTGTTAGATAGGACATAGAGAAATGGAGAGAAGAGGGGAAGACAGAAAGGGGGAAAGAAAGATAGACACATGCAGACCTGCTTCACCACCTGTGAAGCAACCTCCCTGCAGGTGGGGAGCCGGGGGTTCGAACTGGGATCCTTATGCTGGTCCTTGCACTTTGCGCCACGTGTACTTAAAAAAATATATATGTGAAGCAGATTTAGAAGAGTGCATCTCTGACCTGATCTCTGCATTTTTTATCCTCTATCTTTTATGTTTATGTAATTAGAATTCTTATAGAATTTCCATGCCATCTGTTTCCTATCATTGTGATAAATATAGTTCATTCATCAAACCTCTGCAGAATACTTGATGTGCCCCACTGCAAACTGAAGGCATACAAAGGCTAGTTAGATGTTGTCAAAGCATTTAAATCAGTAGTGAGACAGACTAGAGACCATATTTCTGGTATCACTTATCATTTAGAAAACTACAGATTAAAATACAGTGAGATACCACCTCACTCCCATGAAACTGACCTACACTAACAAGATAGGAACAATGAGTGTTGGAGGGGATGTGAAAAAAAGGGAATGCAAACAGGTGCAGCCTCTATGAAAAACAGTTTGGAGAGTTCTTAAATAAAGATGGGAATATCATCCAGCAATACCATTGCAAAAGACACAAAATCCCCTAATTTGAAAGGGAATACTCACCCATATGTTCATAGTAATACTCTTCATAATGGTCAAAATTACAGAAGCCAGACCTCCCACCTTCTGCACTCCCAGAGGGATAAAGAATGGGAGAGCTATCGGGGAAGGGGGTGAGATACGGAGTTCTGGTGGTGGGAATTGTGTGGTGTTGTATGTACCCCTCTTGTCCTATGGTTTTGTCAGTGTTTACTTTTTATAAATAAAAAATTTTTTAAAAAATATGGAAGCAGTCTAAATGTTCATAAATAGTTGACTAGACAAAAAAAAGTTATGTGATGTAACTTCAGTGGAATTCTACTCTATCAAAAAAGATGAGATTGTATCATTTGGACAAAGTAAATGGAGCTGGTGGTGATTATGCTGGATGAAATAAGAAGTAAAAAGACAACTACATCTTTTCAGTCATGTGGCATATAAGTCACTAAAGTACATGAACCTGCAAAAAGCTTGAAGCTAAGCTGTCACTTTTAATTATTGTGGTTATCAGAGGGGTGGGTGTAGGACTTCAGTGGTTGGTGCAGTGACATACCCATCCTTGAAACTTAATAATTTTGTAAATTATTCTTAAACTACTAATAGTAAAACATTTAACATAAAGTTTTTCTTTTCAAAATGTTTTTATTTATTATTGGATAGAAACAGAGAAATTGAGAAGGGAGGAGAGCTAGAGAGACACCTGCAGCACTGCTTCACCACTCCTGAAGCTTTCCTCCTGCAGGTGGGGACCAGGGGCTTGAACCTGGGTCCTTGCGCACTGTAATGTGTACGCATAACTAGGTTGCCACCACCTGGCCCCAAAAAAGCTTTTCAAATGGTGGTGTGAAAAATATTTGTGCAGTATAGACACATGGTTTAACAAGTTTTGTTGTTTCTTCATTGCATTCGTCTGTGAAGTGCACCATTCACATTGCCCTTTTGGAAACAACCTGCTCTAAGAGAAGTTGGGAAGCCTGCAAGTGTCACCTCATGGACTTGCTACAGCTCTTACAAAGGGGTTACACTCTCTCTTGGGGGGTACCAGGGATGACAACTGAATGGAAAGTCTTTGTGCAAAGTTGTATCTGACAGAGGCTAGCAGATCACACACATCTGAGCTTCCTACTCAGTCCTTTATCCATTCATAGATGCGTAGGGTTTATATTGGTCTGCATCTTTCTTTCCTTACTCCTGTATCTTTTTGAAGTACTTATTATTATTATTATTAATTATTTACTTTTTTTTACTAGGCACTTAACCAGGTGTGTCATGCCCAGTATTAATTAAATTTTATAAGACAGAGGCACCTGCAACATTCCTCCCTAAAGATGGGAAGTGGGGACTTGAACTGGGGTCTTTTTGGGTGATAACATGTTTGCTCTACCAAGTGTGCTACCACTCAGTTTTTGGGTTTTTTTATTGTTGTTGTTTTTGTTGTTGGGGGGATAAATGACTTATAGTAAATTGAATTGATGGTAAAACTTCTCAGTTTTGTGGCTCATTTCTTTTTATTTATTAATTTATTTTTATATTACAGAATTACATGTCAGCAGGGGTTTGAATCCACACCATTCCCACCACAGAGTTCTGAATCTTCACTCTCCCCACTGCAATACACCACAGTTCCCCTAAGGTTGTAGACATGGGCCAGCCATCATCTCTACAACTATCTGTCAGCATTTATACATAATTGTCCCTCCACTTTTTTTTTTCTAACTCAATCCTCTCTTCCTCTCCAAGCCACTCATGACAACATAACTACCTCCATATGTCCCTCTCCTTTTCCTTCTCTCTCTCTGGGTGCTGACCGAGTTGGAGTTCAGAGTCCTCTTATCTTCATCCTATCACTTCTCCCCTGCTGGGAGTATGGATCAAGGCTATTTTTTGTGGAACAGAAGGTAGAAATTCTGGCTTCTGTAATTGCTTCTCCTCTGAGCATGGGCATTGACAGGTCAATCTATACCCTCAGCCTGTTTCTATCTTTCCCTAGTGGACCAGAGCTCTGGAGATGTGAGGTCTGACTCATCTATTTCTAAGTGAATCCTGGCACTGGCTTCTCATAGGATGTGCACTGACACATAATATCTCACAATCTGTTTTCAATTTTTTTAATTTCTTTACTGGGGGATTAATGGTTTACAGTTGATAGTAAAATACAATTGTTTGTACATGCATAACATTTCCCTGTTTTCCACATAACAGTTCAACTCCCACTAGGTCCTCCTCTGTCATAATGATCCAGGACCGGAAGCCCATCCCCACCCCCACACCAGACTCTTTTACTTTGGTGCAATACATCAACTCCAGTCCAAGTTCTGCTTAGTGTTTTCCCTTTTGATCTTGTTTTTCAACTTCTCGCTATGAGTGAGATCATCCCATATTCATCTTTCTGTGTCTGACTTATCTCACTTAGCATGATTCCTTCAAGCTCCATCCAAGATGGGCTAAAAATGGTGAAATCACCATTTTTAATAGCTGAGTAATATTTCATTGCATATATATCACAACTTGCTCAACCACTCACCTGTTGTTGGACACCTGGGTTGCTTCTAGGTTTTGGCTATTACAAATTGTGCTGCAATGAACACAGGTATACACAATCTTTTTGGATGGGTATGACTGGTACCTTAGGATATATCCTCAGGAGAGGAATTGCAGGATCATAGGGTAGGTTCACTTCTAGTCTTCTGAGAGTTCTCCAGACTGCTCTCCATAGGGGTTAGACCAATTTACATTCCCACCAGCAGTGCAGGAGGGTTTCTTTGTCCCCCTTTTCTCACATTCTCACAGGAGTGAAGTGATATCTCATTGTTGTCTTTATTTGCATTTCTTTGAAAGGCAATGACTTGGAGCATTTTTTCATATGTTTGTTGGCTTTTTGGATCTCTTCTATGGGGAATATTCTGTTCATATCATCTCCTCATTTGCTTTCTTGTTGCTGAGTTTGGTGAACTCTTCATAAATTTTGGTTACTAGCCTAGTGTCTGATGTATTGCATGCACAGATCTCCCATTTTGTAAAGGGTATGTTTGGGTGATTTTTTTTTTTTAATGTTCAGAAGCTTTTTAATTTGATGTAGACCCATTGGTTTGATTTTGATTTGTTCTTCTTTGTAATTGGATTCATATCATTGAAGATGCCTTTATAATTTAAGTGTAAAAGAGTTCTGCCAATATTTTCCTCTAAGTATTTCATAATTTCTAGTTTAACATCCAAGTCCTTGATCCATTTGGAATTTTATTTTGTGTTTGGTGAAATATAGCTGTTCAGTTTCATTTTTTTGCACATTTCAATATTTTCAATTTTAGTATCGGTATCTAAGTAATTTTTACTGCTTTATCTACTGAAATGTATACTTTCCTTTACAGTAAATAAACTTTTCATGAAATGAGAGAAAACAAGTAAATTATTTCATGACAGCTCGGGCTCCTGGGCTTGACATGCTTCTCTGCACAAGATTATTATTACTACATGGGATCCAGCAGGCTTCTGGAAAGTCAGTGCCACGCTGCCAGGTAGCTTAATTCTACTTAGTAATGTATTTTCTCTGTTTCCCACCATAGCAGAATTGGCTCAGGTTCAAAGAGTTGATGGATAGAAAATGCTATAGATATGTAAGATTTATTTTTTTTTTCCTGACTGTCACTCTTATGAAGTATTTTGATAGCTTGTGACTAGTAGGTGGCAAGATGAAAGAAACGATAATTCAGAATTTTAAAATTCTGTCGCTTCGGGGAGG
Source organism: Erinaceus europaeus (assembly GCF_950295315.1). Taxonomy (NCBI): domain Eukaryota; kingdom Metazoa; phylum Chordata; class Mammalia; order Eulipotyphla; family Erinaceidae; genus Erinaceus; species Erinaceus europaeus. Next base: position 121,248,767 of record NC_080165.1, on the reverse strand, counting down.
ACAAGATTAATTACAGTGATCCACAGTGTGATTTTTAAGGCCATTTTCGTGCATTTAATATTAATATTGTGCCTTGTGTATGAAAGGTGCTTCTGTCTTCTTAATAAAAATTTACTGTTTAGGAAAAGCCATTGAATCATGTTCTTGTAGTAGGCTATAACCTTCAAATATTAGAGAAGCGTGGAAGTTAAGTTTTAATTTTTAGAAAATCTATCATTTATTTTGGTTTATATAATATGGCTACAGCAGCAAATTTTTTTTTACCACATTTCTCTAAAATATAATGCCAGGGTGATGCATGTTTTTTGAAATTCAAAGAAATGTTTTATTTGAATTGGAAGTGAGCCATCTCCAGTCTTTTAGACAGACTTTGGGAGTCCCTATGAGCTGAGTTCATTTGTGAATTCTCTGTGAGTAGAATTTCCTTTGTGGTTGAGAATTGAGAAAGGAATTTAGGGCCAACTTCATGGTTTGGGCTGCAATGTTTCACTTTCATCTTGTACACTAAAATTTCCTCAGAAGGAGACCACAGAAAGGGTGACAAAATTTCAAATGGATTTGAAAATCTGTGGAGCAATAAATTGTCAAAGTTTAGCTTTCCCATCAGAGGAAAAGAAAAACTTAACACTATGATCTACTTGTAATGTGGACATTGCTTTCTTCCTTTTCTTTTTTTTCCCCTTTCTTTCCTTCTTTCTTTCTCTTTCTTTCTTCCTTCCTTCCTTCCTTCCTTCCTTCCTTCCTTCCTTCCTTCCTTCCTTTCTTTCCTCTGTTAAGGCAATACATAGTGGTTGCTGAAATGTATAAATAGCCATATAAAGAATTTCACTTAAATGAAGTTGTCTGATAATTTTAGGAAGTCAAATTGGTGAAAAGATTTTGTATGATATAATTTAGAGTCTATGGAAAATGAAGCATGATTTCTGCTCTATGGAAGATCCCTTTTGAAACAAAATTATATGAGTATCAGTGCTCACGACAAGAGTGATCACTTGAAAACACAAGTGGAATATCAGATAAGATTGAATTGAGGGTGGGGCATGATCTTACTCAGTCCAGCCTAAATTATTAGTATTGCAGCACACAGGAAACCACAGTCTTGACTACTTTAGGAAGACTGCCACTGTTGAAAGGAGGTTTAGGAAGATCAATATGGCAACAAACATTGACATTCAAGACTTGTCTCAAACCAGTGATTGTGTTGGAATGAGTGAATGGGCTGATAGAATAAATCAATGTCATCTGTTAAAGTGCTTTTTGTTTGTTTGTTTCTTTACAGAAATTTTGCAAGTATAATCTGAATGTTTTTCCCTAAGCTACTTGAAAATAACTTGGATTATTTTTCCCTTTTTTAAAAAAAGGTCTTGGGTGGGGGAGACAGCATAATGGCTATGCAAACAGACTCTTACTCCTAAGGATCTAAGGTCCTGGTTCAACTCCCTAACTACCATAAGCCAGAGTTGAGCAGTTCTCTGGTAATAAATAAATAAATCTTACTAGGGCCAAGTGGTATCACACCTGATTGAACATATACTTCACTCCATGCAAGGACCTGGGTTCAAACACCTAGTCCCCACCTGCAATAGGAATGCTTCATGAGTAATGGAACAGTGCTGCAGGTATCAATCTCCTTCTCTATCTGCCCTTTCCCTGTCGATTTCTCTATGTCTCTATCCAATAAAATAAAAATAAATAAAATTTTAAATGATATTATTTATTAACACAAGAGGGGCAGAGAGAGAACTAGAGCATCATTCTGTCACATGGGATCATAGGATGCTAGGAGTCAAACTCTGGACTTCACACTTTCAAGTCCTGCACCCTATGAAGTATACCACTTTCTGATAACCTATGTTGTTTCTCTACACTTATTTCAGAATCCTGAGACAATTAAGTGTTCCACAAGCAGAAGGAATGCTTCTGCAGAGTATCTTATTATAAGCAATCAGACACTCCTATGGCACTCAAATCTCAACCTTCATCACACTGCTTGTGACACTGTAACAGTAACTTAGTGAGAAGATACCATAACCTCCAAATAAATATTTTAGTGTTTCTTCAAAGACTTTCTCTACATCACTACAATACAAACACCAAACTCAAAGCACTGACATACTATTGCCTTCTAGTTCCTAGCTCTGCCCATCTCCGGTTTCACCAGGTATCCCAGTTTTGCTGTTTTAGTGGGTGCATTGGATCGACCTTCTCGTGGTGCATGCCGTGAGTACCCATTCATTGGGGAAACTGACGATCCTTCCTAGCCGACTGAATCCACATGGATCCCAGTCACTTTCAAAGCCATTTAACTGACTACGGAAGAAGGGCAAACGCTAGAAGAAGAAGAAGAAGTGGAAGTGTTATGCCTTTGCTTATATGATCATGTTTCTTTCAGTCTGAAGTTCTTCCTTAATATTTTCTAGACATCCATGGTCTGGAAAGTTCTGTTACTCTAGTATGTCTAGCTCTCCTTGTTAGATTTAGGTTTGGCAGGAATATTACAGAAGTGGTTGTTGGGGAGCAAAGTAACTTTTCATCCATCCTCTTCTGGACAATGTTCAGCAATGAACTAAACTGACAGAGTAGAAGAGAAAAGAAAACAGACCTAATAAATTATATAACCCAGAAAGAAGGAAAGATTTGAAATTTACAAACCAAGATGGGGAGGGTGAGAATGTCACTTACATAAAATCAACAGAAGAGAGAGGGCAGTTATATAAAAATAAAATTAGAACAGAACTTTTAAAAAAAGATAAGTGGACCCTGGGAGAATAGACAGAGGTAGAATAGTTTTGTGATTATACTTGTTTATGTGTTTTGTTAACTTTTTTCTCTGAAAGAAAATATCGGAGTTCTCATAGAGTTTGTGACAACAAAATTTATTTATTCATTTATTAAATCATGATAGTGAGAAATGGGGAAGGATAAGTATTATTTATTTTCTGTCTTTCTTCTCCTCCTCCTCCTCCTCCTGCTCCTCCTCCTGCTCCTCCTCCTCCTCCTCCTCCTCCTCCTCCTCCTCCTCCTTCTTCTTTTTTAACCAAAACACTGCTCATATCTGACTTTTAGTGTTACTAGGGATTGAACTTGGATCTGAAAGGCCTCAGGCAATAAAACCTGTTATGTAACCATTATGCTATCTCCCCCATATCCCAGAGACATTATTTTAGTTCTTTGGGGAAACACTGCTTTCAGGCAAATAAAGTATTTCAGGTGTTCAGTTGAATTTAACTTAATATTATGCCACAATAACTTCCTGTAGATATATCTTCTCCTGGTGTTGTAGTCTCATTATACAGTCAGTTTCTTTCATAATAGTGATGTTCACTTTGATCACTTTATTAAGGCATGTTTTCAGTATTTAATTACTAAATATTTTTTGAAGCTGCATTTTTGTATTTATATAACTATCTGATCCCTTCTTAGACTTTCAGTGCCTACATTTGTTAGTTTATATTATCAAGGTCTCCAAGGTTTGTTGTTTTTCTTTTTCTTTTTCCCCCAGAACACTGTTTACTTCATGGTTTTACTGGAGATCAGACTTGGTCTGATGGTTCTTATGAATTAATGTCCATAATTATCATTATTTGTACTTTGCTGGAAGGTGCTTCTTCAAACTTATTTCTACTTCCTTTTGATACATCACCATTATTCTTTGAACATTACCTTACCTTCTTTTGGGAACAAGTTATTCTGAGATTATATTTACTTTCCTTCACTGGCTCTGAAGTGAGCAATTTCTCAGAGAATCTCACTTCCTTTTAGTGAAGAATGGTATTTTGAAGCCAGACCCTGGAAGATATAGGTCATATTGATAGGGGTATCATTGTTATCAGAGTACAGCTGCTACTCACAAGACAAACTCAGTGGGTAAACAGTCACTCATGACTGCTGTCTCCTTCCACCCCCAATCATCATTAGGGACTAGATTCCCTGAACTGAGCTACTCTTCATAAGCACTCCTCCCTTTTGATGCTTATCTCTCAACATCCCTATCTGGATGCATTTGCTCTTCCTATGGGGAGTCCTGTCTCCCCTTGCCTTGGCTCTGACACCATGTGCTGGGTTACAGACCCATGTGGAAATGCTTCTTGTTCCACTGGATTCTGAAACTCTATTCCTGGACACCCTTGGATGTTCACTATGAGAAAGACCCCTATACTCCATTTAGATTTTGATAACTCAATTGAGGCTGCCACTTCTCTGAGTAAACATCTTTTTCATGCTAATCATCCTTTATATAAATTAATTTCCTTTTTTAAAATTTTTATTTATAAAATGAGAACACTGACAAAACCATAGGATAAGAGGAATACAATTCCACACAGTTCCCACCACCAGAACTCCGTATTCCATCCCCTCCCCTGATAGCTTTCCTATTCTTTAACCCTCTGGAAGTATGGACCCAGGGTCATTATGGGGTACACAGGGTGGAAGGTCTGGCTTCTGTAATTGCTTCCCCGCTGAACATGGGCTTTGGCAGGTCAATCCATACTCCCGGCCTGTCTCTCTGTTTCCCTAGTGGAGCAAAGCTCTGGGGAAGTGGGCTCCCAGCCACATTGGTGGGGTTGTCTGCCCAGGGAAGTTTGGTTGGCATCATGGGAAAGGAAAGGTCTCACCCAAGTAATGAGGCTGAAGTGTTCACATTCCACGCCTGACATCTCTGGACACAGTCCAAAGTGAAGCCTGCTGAGGTGGTACTTGTTGCATTGATTGGGTTGTGATCAGCAGATGCAGTGTCAGTTGGTATAAATTGAGAGAAGCATGCAGGAAAGTGGTTCCAGGACTGGGGGAAATATGGGCTTTATAGAGAAAGCGGGAGGTTCCTGCTGTCTTAGGGTTTAAGAAGGCAGTAGATAGTTATTGCTGTAATCAAATTATTTGGCAATTGGGTTAACAATTTGATCCCACTGTTTTTGGTTGGGTGTTATGGAGTCCTTAAGATATATCCCTAGGAAAAGAATTACTGGGAAATATGGGAAGTCTATTTCTAGCCTTGTGAGAGTTCTCTAGACTGCTCTCCACAGAGGTTGGACCAACTTACATCCCTACAATCAGTGTAGGAGGGTTCCTTTGTCCCCATAACCTCTCCACTATTGGTTGCTGCTATCATTTTTGATGTATGACATTCTCACAGGGGTGAGGCGGTATCTCAGCGTTGTCTCTATTTGCATTTCTCTGACAATCAGTGACCTGGAGAAAATTTTCATGTGTTTGTTAGCCTTTTGGATCTCTTCTGTAGTGAATATTCTGTTCATATCCTCTGCCCATCTTTGGATGGGGTCATTTGCTTTTTTTTGTTGCTATTTGGTGAGCTCTTTGTATATTTTGGTTATTAGGCTCTTGTCTGATGTATGGCCTGTGCCTGTGAAGACCTTCTCCCATTCTGTGAGAGGTCTCTTTGTTTGGGTGATAGTTTTTTTTTTTTTTTTTTCTGTGCAGAAGCTCTTTAATTTGATGTACTCCCATTGATTTATTTTTGTTTTAAGTCTTCCTTGCGATTTTTTTTTTTTTTTTTGCCTTCAGGGTTATCACTGGGTCTTGGTGCCAACACTAGTAATCCACTTTTCCTGTAAGCTATTTTTCACACTTTGTTGCCCTTGCTGTCACCCTTGTTGTGGTTGTTATTGACATTGTTATTGTTGTTATAGCTGTTGTTATATAGGACAGAGAGAAATGGAGAGAGGAGGGGAAGACAGAGAAGGGGAGAGAAAGATAGACATTTGCAGACCTGATTCACCACTTATAAAGTGACCCCCTTTAGGTGGGGAGCTGGGGGCTTGAACCAGGATCCTTACACTGGTCCTTGCACTTTGTGCCATCTGGGCTTAACCCATTGCACTACCTCTCAGCCCCCTGCAATTGGGTTTGTATCATCACAGATGTCCTTTAGGTTTAGGTGAGAATTTGTTCTACCAGTGTTTTCCTCTAGGTATTTGATAGTTTCTGGTCTAACATCTTTGCTCCATTTGGAGTTGACTTTTGTTTCTGGTGAAATAAAATGGTTTAGTTTCATTCTTCTGCATGTTTCAACCCAGTTTTCCCGGCACCATTTATTGAAGAGAGCCTCCTTCCTCCATTTAATAATTTGGGTTTCTTTATCAAGCTTAGATGTTCCTAGGTATGTCAGATTTATTTTTATTGATTTAATAATGATTCACAAGTCTGTTGGATAAGAGGGGTACAATTCCACACAATTCCTATCACCATAGTCCCACATCCCATCCCCTCCATTGGAAGCTTTCTTAGTTATCCCTTTGGGAGTATGGACTCAGGATCATTATGGGTGCAGAAGGTGGAAGGTCTTGCTTCTTCTTTGTTTCTCCTCTGGACATGGGCATTGGCAGGTTGACTCATATTCCCATCTCTCAGCTTTTTCTTTTTAATTTTCTCTCTCAGTCATAGTCCAATCCATTAACATATTTCAGCCTATCTATTTTCTTCTATTCCTTACACAGTATGATCCATTTCTTTTCACAATTAGTAAAGTGATGTCTGCATATCAGAACATGTAACTAACATTTACGTACAACTAACAAGTCCTATGATTCTTTTTTGTTTGTTTGTTTTATTGACTGAAAGTGGGGTTAATAGTTTATAGTACAGTTGTTGACACATGGCTATGATCTCTCATTTGATCATGATAGGTGCTTGCAAGACACTCTTAGCCCCCACCTAGGTACATTTCCACCATCATACATCGAAACTTTATTGTTCTCTTCCCCCTATGCTCATTGTTTTCACCCCCTTCCCAGAGTCCTTTGTTTTGGTATAATGCATTGAAGTCCAAGTTTTTGTGTTTTCTCTTTTGTCATTGTTTCTTAAATTCTGAAGAAGAGTGAGGACATTGCTAATAATTCAGCCCTCTCATCTTTGACTTATCTCACTTAGTGTGATTCCTTCAAGCTCCATCCAAGATGAAGCAAAGGTTTTGACTCTATAATTTTTAGTAGTTGAGTAATATTCTTTTGTGTTAAAGTAACACAGTTTTCTTTTTTTAATTTTTTAAGTTATCTTTATCTATTGGACAGAGACAGCCAGAAATCAAGAGGGAAGGGGGTGATAGAGAGGGAGAGAGAGACAGAGAGACACCTACCACACTACTTCACCATTTGCAAAGTTTCTTCCTGCAGGTGGAGACAGGGGGCTCAAACTCAGCTCCTTGTGCATTATAATAGTGCGCTCAACCATATGTCCCACCACCTGGCCTCATAATTAACTACTCATCTGTTGTTGGACACCTGGGTTGCTCCTAAGTTTTGATTATTACAAATAGTGTTTCTATGAATGTAAGTCTACATAGATATCTTCAAGTAGGTATATTTTATGGCTTTGAATATAGCCGTAGAACAAGAATTGCCAGGTTGTATGGTAGGTTATTTCTAACATTTTGAAAACTCTCCAGAGGGGCTGGACCAAATAGTATTCCCACTAGCAATATAGAAGGATTCCTTTTTCTCCCGCCCCCCCCATCCTTGCCAACATTTGCTGTTACTGTGCTTTCTACTGTGTGACATCCTCACTGGTATAAAATGGAGGCCCATCTCATTGTTGTCTTTATTTGCTTTTCTCTGATAATCAGTACTTGGAACACTTTAAAAATATTTTTTACTGGGAATAGGGCAGTAGTGCAGTGGGTCAAGCACAGGGGGCAAGAAGCTCAAGGGCCAGAGTAACGATCCCAGTTTGAGCCCCCGGCTCCCCACCTGCAGGGGAGTCGCTTCACAAGTTGTGAAGCAGGTCTGCAGGTGTCTATCTTTCTCTCCTTCTCTCTGTCTTCCTCTCCTCTCTCCATTTCTCTCTGTCCTATCCAACAACAACGACATAAATAACTACAAAAATAAAACAACAAAGGCAACAAAAGGGAATAAATAAATTTTTAAAAAATTAAAAAATATATTTTAATAGGGGGTTAATGGTTTACAGTATATATAGTTGTTGGTACATATGCAAAATTTTTCAGTTTTCTGCAAAACACTCTTACTCTCGACCTGGGTCTTCACCATCATGAACTAGGACCTGAAAGTCCCCTCGTACCTCAAAAGTCCTTTATTTTGGTGCAATACAATAAACCCAATCAAAGTTCTACTTTGTGTTTCCACTTTCTTTAATATCTCAACTTCTGACCATGAATGAGATCATCCCATATTCATCCTTCTCTTTCTGGCTTATCTCACTTAGCATGATTCCTTCAATCTCCATCCACGATGAGGTGAGGAAGGTGAAGTCATCATTTCTCTCATTTGTTGTTACTATCCTTTCTGATGTATGGCATTTTCACAGGAGTGAAGTGGCATCATATTGTTACCTCTGTTTGCATTTTTCTGGCAATCAATGACTTGGAGCATCTTTATTTCATATGTCTGTTGACCTTTTGGATCTCTTCTTTGGTGAATATTCTGTTCATATTGTCTCCTTACTTTTGGATGGGGTCATTTGATATTTTGTTGCTGAGTTTGGTAAGCTCTTTATATTCTTTGGTTAGTACTCTTTTGCCTAATGTATATTTTGTGTCTGTATAGAAGTTTCTAAGATAGACCTCTTAGTGTCTCTCCTGACTCAGTAATCAACAGAACTAAGCACTCACTTATGCATACCAGCATCATAAATATAATTCACAAGTATGTAAAGATCTCCCATTCTGTAAGTAAGTAGTCTCTTTTTTTGGGTTTTCTTTTGTTGTTCAGAAACTTTGCAATGTGATATAATTCCACTGATTATTTTTTTTGTTTGTTTTTGTCTTCCTTGCAATTGGACTTGTGCCACTGAAGATACCTATAAAATTTTGATGGAAAAGAGTTCTGCCAATATTGTCCTCTTAAAATAGTTTCTTTTCTAACACACAAGTTCTAGATATTGTTGGCCCTTTGGATCTCTACCAGTACTAAAAATCTGAGGCACACTGGCATATCCCCTGACCATTAGCCTTTAGACTCATTTTATGTTGTCCAACTCCTTACTTTTTAATGTCTCCATCATTTTCTTTTTATTCCTGAAACATATAAAACTTGCTTCCTAAGAAGTTTTTTAAACTTTATTTGCCCAGGGGAAGAAAGATAGGACAATGGTTATGCAAATATACTCTCATGCCTGAGTCTCCAATGTCCCAGGTTCAATCCCCAACATAACCATAAACCAACCAGAGCTGAGCAGTGCTCTGGGAAAAAAAAATCATTTGCCTAGAATATCATCACAGTATGTATTCCAAGCAGAACTTTATATCTTCACTAGAATCAAATGCTAACTTTTGAGTATGATTTGGAGATTTATTTCCTTTCCCTTATAGTACAATTTATTTTGCACTTGAAGGAGAATTTCAGAAGGCAATTAATATGTTTATTAAGATCATTTCGCTATTTAGAATGTAATAACACAAAAGGTCCTACTTCTATATTTTATTAACAAAAATCAGTTTAACTGAAACATTTAAAGTGTAAAAGGAAAAGGAAGTGACAGCATCTATAAAATATATAGCATAGGATTTACTTTGAAACCCTGGCAGAAAACAGAATTCAAATGTTGTTACTAAAGTTTTACTATCTTAATTTTCACATGACTCATTTTAATAAAGGTGATGATTTTTGGTAATGGTATTTTATATAATAATTCCTTAAATACATACAGCATAATCCATCTATACTCATCATCTCTTTTTTTTTTCATGACACAAGCATGTCAGGTGTATGTTACCATTCATTGACCACATCTAGTTGACACAAGCTCCAGTTTCATACTTTAAATACTGCTTGAGACTATACTATATTGTGTACCAGATGCTATACTAGAAATTGATCACCAAAAATGGCTCTTAGAGCTGCTATTCAAACAAGAGAGTACTTGATAAATACCCCAGCACATACATATATGTGTCTAGAGGGATATTTTTTTCTTCAGGTATCCACTGTTTTCCTGAAGGGACATTCTGAACTATCAATGTTTAGTTATGAAAAATAAAGGAAAAAGTCAACTCTTATGGAATATTAATTGATAAGAGATAAATTATTTGGGGATACTGTGAGAGTTTATTGTTCTATAGTTGGTCAATCCATGAGAAATAGAAATCCACACCAACCAGTGACTTGAAAATTTAGCCTCAAGGGAAGACTGAGAAAAAATCTCACAATAGGAAAGAAGAGCTAGAGAGTTACAAAACATGGGGAATGGGAAGAAGACTGAATTTTTTTTTTTTCTTCTACCTTGTACAAGTTAGGTGCTAAATCAAGTGGATGAGCAGAGCAGAGTAAAAGAAACTTTAGCACTCATAATAGCACTGAAAACACACGTGCACACGCACACACACACACACACACACACACACACACGCTTAACAGAGAAAATCAGAATTTCAAAGAAGGAGTCTTTAATGTGTTCTCAATTCTATGTACTTGACTTGTCAACAGCAGACTTTATTATTAACAGATTTTGTCAATTTGGTGATGAAATCAGTTCTTTATGATTTAAAATGAACTACATGTTACTACTTAAAAATGAGAACTATATGCTAGCATTTTAACATGTTATATTTTTAAAATGATTTCAGGACTCCTTTGAGCCCCTTTTTAATAGTTTGCTAAATTATGATAAATTCACCTCTCCTCTGTTCATGAGATCTCTTTTCTTCTAGTTAAGGCTAATCAGACCCCACCTTCTCTGCTGTTTACAAGAACATTTTTGCAAACTATCTATAGTTGTGACTTTATTGAAAAGAAAACAATGAAATGACTGTAAATAGATTATTATGGGGCCTATTGTAAGGAAATTTTACTGTATTTATAAACAACATTAGTGAAAATTCATTTTCTTTACTGAAAAGTCATGTAAAAATTAAACTGGAAATAATGTGATAATACTTTTAATTCTTTTAGTCAATATTACAAAGTGTTTCATGTATTAGTGCTAATAGAGATTGCTTGTTTTTCTTTTTTACATTTCAAATGTCATAATTACATTGATTTTTCTATTATGATTTTTATTTTAGAAGTAGAATTTTCTGGCTTGTTTTCTTAATGGCAAATTAAATTTAACAAATGGTTTATACTAATTGCTACTGAAATTCTCCTTTGAGTTGTAAAATAAATAGTACTGTAGAAGAATAGAAATCAGTTCCAAAATCATTTATCAGTTGGACTTTAGTTTTTATGTGACATTCAAAGAGTTTATTTCACAAAGTAAAACATTATTATGATTCATAACCATTAATCCTCATGCTTGTTTTATCAATGAATCACATACTCAGCTTTTGTTTATAGGATTTTTCTCTCTCTTTTTCTATCTCTGTGTTACAATTAGTCCCTGGGAAAATAAAACCAGCAACATATTGTATTCTAAAACCTTTCACTGACATAACTTCTTTAATTTGTTTCTGATTTCTATTAAAAGTGCCATTTCTATCTAAATTGTTCAAGCATAGTCTGAGTATCATTTCATAACTTATTTTCTGTTAACCTCCCTCATCTGCTCTAACACAAATATAATTTTATCCTGCCTTCTGAATTACTTTCTCAGTTATGTCCACCCCCACGTTCACCACCCTAGTTGAAGCTACCACCATCTTTTTCCAGGATGGCCTTAAGGTTTTTCCTTCCCCCTCCATTCTGCTCCCTCTCTGTCTCTTGTCCCCTCCTTCCCCCTCCAATCTTTCTCTTCCTCTTCATCTTCCTCCTCCCCCTCCACCTTCTCATCTTCCTCCTCTTCTTTTTCCTCTTCTCCTCCTTCTCTTTCTCCTTCTCCATCATCTGAGCACTGCTCAATTCTGGCTTACGGTAGTGCCTGGAGTTGAATCTGGAATCTTGGAGTCTCTGGCATTTAAGTTTTTTTTGTTTGTTTGTCTCTTTCTTTGTTTTTTATAACCACTATGCTACCTCCATGGTTTGCAGGGCTTCTTAAATTGGTCAGTCTGCCCCTTTCTGTTTCACAATGCAGATGCGATTCTGTTCTGTCTCTATTTAAACTCAGTCTTTGTGTCTCAGACGATAAAGTTCAAAACCTTGAGCTAGTGAAAGTTCACTAGTATACAGTGACGTTCACTCATATAGTGCACCACTTTGCTCTGCATACAACTCAGGTTTGATCAATCTCTGCCCCAATGAGTGGAAGGAAATTTTGATGCTGTGGTTTATTTCCCTCTCTATTTCTTCTCTATCTGAAATAGTCGGTAAAGTTCCGTCAAGTAATCCCCCCCAATGCTTAAAGCTTTAATGGATTTTTTTTTTCAATTCTCATTTTATTTTTGCTCTTGCTCTCTTTTCACTCACACCCTTTTCCAAACTACATTTCTTTTTATTTTTGTCTTTAAGACCCAGTACTCTACCATCTCAGTCTTATAACATGACTTCCTTCTCTCCAATCTCTTTTAAAATTTTTATTTATTTATTGGGAGAGAGAGAGAGAGAGAGAGAGAGAGAGCCACAGCATCACTATGCTATATGTGGTAGTGGGTATTGAACTCAGGACCTCATGCTTGAGTACAGTGCTTTATCGATTGCTCCACTTCTCAGGACACCCGAGGTCTCTTGTTTACTCTGACATCATCTGTTGTAGTAACCAGAGAGTGTGTAGTTGCAGAATTGTGACCTGTGACACTGGAATTTCTCAGTTTTCCTACTCTAGTACCTGCTCCTATTTCCAATACATATATAGCCATCACTCTGGTCACCAAAGGTCTGAAGACACATATTTTCTAATAACCTAGTGTCAAAATTGGTCTTTAAATTTCTCCCCCATTCTTCAGCCCAGGAGGTGTGCAGTGGCTAGAGTGTTGGATTTGGGGGTATGACATCCCGAGTTCAGTCCCAAGCATTAAGTATGCCAGAGGAATGCTCTGGCATTTCCTTTTCTTCCTCTTCCTCCCCCTCCTCCTCCTCCTTTCCTCTCCTCTACATTACTCTTGTGTAAATAAATAAATATAAGTACCTTTCTCCCCTACTGTCTCCCAATAATTGTCTGCTCATTATAACCCATCTGAGGAACAAAAAGGGTAATTCAAAAGGTGGAAAGTCGTTCAGGCAATTCATTATGACTATTTTCTTGCAATTTAAGCATATAGTCTGTTAAGACAAAAACCAAAAACAGAAATCATGAATTCATCAAAGGCAGGCAAAGCCAGTCTTCTATGGAGTTACCTAACCCTGTATGGAGGTAAAACTTCCAATCAAGTCGTCTTTAGAGATTACCAGTTTCATACATACAGAATTACCAAGTACAGAAGCCTTCTTTCCAGTCTCTACAATCTAACAGTTTAGAGTCATTCTCTCAAACCTCTGAGAGTAAGGACAATTACCAAACTATTAATTGCACTGCTTTTCACATTTAACCTTCAAAATATACGCTACATTTATAATTTCTTGTTCAGTGTTTGTCCTCCTCTCTCAACAGAGCCAAGGAGAGTCAGGTTCTTGCTTATCATTTTATTCTTGAATAAAAAATTAGCATATACCTACTTACCTCCTATAAAAGTTAAATTGATATCAAAAAAGAGCAAAAGGGTACATGTACCCAAAGTCTTCACTTTAATTTTTATTTGCACACAGTATTGATAAAACAGAGAGATGGAGGGAGAGAGGGAAAGATATCACAGGACAGACACTTACCCCAAGGCAATGGGAGCTGAGCTTGCGCTAGGCTCATGCTCATGAAAAAGCACTCTCTCTTGCCACCCAGTTCTGATGAGTTTTATAGAAGTAGTTTCTTTTAATAGTTAGAAGTCAAAATCATTTTGTCATCACAATCGTAAGTTACTGAGGACATGGCACTGAACTTTGCAATTCAGATATGTAGATGAATGCATTCTTTAAATAACATTTTCGTATACCTTTGCATAACATATTTTCTCACTGCATTCTGAATTCGTAATCATGGCCTTCTTTCTCCTTTCATCTTTTTGTTTTCATTCAAGATTTTTAATTATGCCACCTCCTATCCTGGTTCTGCTAATGTGCTGCATGATTGGACGCTAGATCATATGTTATTTAAATCATACGGTCTGGATTTAAAACCTCACCTCACACTTCTACTTCCTGACTTTACTCATCTTTTCTTAGCCTCAGTGAATTGGTAGGTTTTTCTCCCTTTCAGAATTCCATTTATTATTAAATTTATTAAATATCAAAAATATATTAAGTTCCTAAAATTATAGTCAGAACTCAATAATCATTAAGTTCGTCATTTTAAATACTTTGTTCTTTTCAATTTTCATTCATTTTTTTAGATTCATTCTTCTATTTGATAGGACAGAGAGAAAATTAGAGGGAAGAGGAAATAGAAAAGAAGAGAAAAACCTTCAGCTTTGCTTCACCCCGTATGAAGCCTTCCTTCCCCTCACAGGTGGGGACAAAGGGCTTGAACTCAGATCCTTGCACATGCTGACATATACACTCAATTAAGGGTCTGGTGCACCACCACCAGACCCTTAATTATCACACTTTATTCCAAAGGCTCCAGATGATTAATTTAAACCTTTTGGTAATTACCTTTTGAAACAAAATTTCAGAACAAAAAACTCTTTTCCTCTCTTTCTAGAATTCATCAATATTAAGAACTCATTAAGATTTATTTTGACTTCACTAAGGTTATAGACCTTAGTTTAGTCAACTTCATATCATTTAAGTCTGTATCCTAAAAATGACTTTTTTTACAGCACATAGATTTGAACTAATTATGAAAATAAAATACTAACAGAGGTCTCTAAAAAAGTTAAATGTGGAGCTTAGGTAAACACTGGTCTCTCCATGATTAAAACCTAGAGTCTGAATTCATGCAAGTTAATTTGTGCTGTGTTTCTGGCTTACCTGCCCTCTGTTTTCTCTGCTGTGAAATCCTCTCTCCTCTCTTATTTGTAGGCAACTCTAGCCCCCCCTCCTATTATTATTATTATTTTATGAAATAATTCCTGATTATTCCCTCCCTCTCATCCTACCTCCAAAGTCACTGCTCCCCTTTTAGCCTTTTAGCCATCTTTATACTTTATGAATACTTCTCTTTGTCATTTATTTATTATGGGAAAGAGAGGATAAGAGAGGGGAAAGGAAAGGATTGAGGGAGAGAGAGAGATAATGAGAGAGAGAGAGGGAGAGAGAGAGGGAGAGGGAGAGGGAGAGGGAGACTAGAACACTTTGCAGCTCTGGCATAAGGCAGTACTGGGAGATTGAATCTGCAGCCTCTGGGTGTCAGGCATGCAAATTATGTGCTCCAACAGGCTGACATATCTCCCTAGTCCAGTACTTTTATTTTGCCTAGATTGTTTCTCAATACTTATTTGTCTCCTGTTTCTTGCTCTCAGCCTAATAAGAATGTTGAGGATGGCATATTTCCTTAAAGTGCTCTGACACATACTCAGTGTTCATCAAGTATCTGCTGAGTATAGAAATGAAGACATGTATCATGGGGAAATGAGAAATTATACACATGTGTCTACAACTGTATTGTAAACCATGAATCCTTCTAATAAAGTGATAAATAAAAAAGTCAATATTAAACATGGCTCCCTCATATAAAGACAAATAGATTATTGAAATCATTATAAATGGTGATATGGATTAAAACTAGCTTGAATGGAGCTTGAAGGCATCATGTAAAATGAGATAAGCCAGAAAGAGAAGGATGAATATGGGGTGATCTCACTTATGGGGAGAACTTAAGAAACAAGGACAGAATGGAGAAATACAAAGTAAAACTTGGAGTGGACTTGGTGTATTGCGCACTGAACACAAGACTCTGAGGAGGGAGGAGAAGGAGAAGATGGGGAAGAGTATCAGGTCCTAAAAGATGATGGTGGTAAAGGATCTAGGCTAGGTGAGAGTATTTTGCAGACACGTTATGGTAAGAAGAAAAATTGTACTCATGAGAGAGAGGGGACGAAAATGGGAGAGCTGTTTGGATGCAGTAATAGGGTTATGTCTGGTTTGGAGGCGAAGAAAGGATTGGACCTAGAAGAAAAAGAGGGCAATTATGTACAAATGTAGACAGGTAGTTGTAGAGACAACAGTTAACCCCTGTGTGCTACCTTGGGAGAACCTTGGTGGTTTGCAGTGGAGGAATTTGGGATTCAGAACTCTGGTGGTGGGAACGGAGTAGAATTATATCACTGTTGACATATAATTTTGTAAATCAGCAATGAATCACTAATAAAAAATTAAAAAATAAAAGAAATTTTACTCATGTCCATATGTCAACAACTGTACTGTAAACCACTAACTTTCAATATAAAATTAATTAATTAAAACTTTTTTAAAAAACTAGCCCAGTTAGGAGTACAAGAAATAACTCACCCGGTAAAGCACTTTAGCATGCTTGAAGACCTAGAAGGGAAAGCTTCATAAGTGGTATTCTAATGTCTCTCTTAGTTTTTACCCTCCGTCTGGGGGAAATGAACCAAGAAAAAGAGCCTACTCAAAGTGGTGAAATCATGCAGGAGTGAAGCCCTAGATAAGCCTAGCTTTCATGTGATTGGAGCAAAATTTAAGGGGCTTTGAGTGCTAAATCAAGTTATTCATGGGTTGAAGATTACTAAGGACAGAAAGAGTAAAAAAAATGCTGAGTATTTGTTTTCTTTCCTTTTTTTTTATCTGATCTATGATTTTTAAAAATTTTTTTATTTATGAAAAGGAAACATTGACATATTTTAACATATATGTGTTTTCATATTACACATATATCAAAACTCATCTTTATAACACTATTAGTATTGGATTTTAATAGAAAATCAAGATGTATTATTAAAACTCAGATTGACATAGCATAAATGTGTAGAACTGCTCAACCTTGGCATGAACGTTAGCTCCTTGAAAAAAAGTGACTGCAAATGACATTCAGATTAAGAAAGAGAAAGGAATTCATGGATACCCTTCAGTTCAAGGATTCCTACCACCCCACCCTACTTTACCATAAACTCATCCCATAAAGGATCATATGATAATGCCAGAGTTTTCTAAGTGATTGGAATAGTCATCATGCTTCAATATTATGATACATCATAAGGACATCTTCCTTTTCTGAGTTCTGGGTTAGTGATTTTAGCAATACTTAAGATTTTCACCCATTCTCCATGTTCTTACACAAAAGCTACACTATGCCTATTCCCCCACCCCTTTTTTATTGAGAGGATTAATGGTTGACAGTAAATACGGTTATCGATACATGTGTAAAATTTCTCAGTTTTATGCAAAACACTCTCACCCCCCATAGCCTAAGTTCATCTCCACCATCATGCGCTAGGACCTGAAAGCACCTTCCCCAAATCACCATGACCCAGAGGCTTTTATTTTGATGCAATACATTAAACCCAGTCCAAGTTCTACTTTGTGTTTCCTCTTCCTGTTCTTATTTCTCCATTTATGTCCATGAGTGAGATCATCCTATATTGATCATTCTTTTTAACTATGCCTATTGTTAAATTAGTAAGTCCACCTAACTACTTAGATGCATATCAGGTTGGTCTACCATTTACTCTTATTTTCCAAGTTTCAGTGTCATTTTTGATGCATATTTCATTAGAGTCCCAAAATGAAAGTAAAATAAAAAGCAGTTCATGCTCCTTGCAAAAGGTGAGTAATATAGTTATTTGTATAGTGAGCACCCTGTTCACCCACAGCCTCACCCTTTAAGCATGGACACTGTTCACAGTGATGTTGCCTTATGGGGGAAATGAACTTGGCATATTGTGCAGACCCAAACATGTGCTCTATATGTTCAACATAAAAAATGTCTTACTATTTATGTTCTAAAAATCTCAGAATTGTTATATGATTTTTTTTCTTTTTGGCGATGTATTAATTCCTTAATAGATCTGTGTAATATTCCATTGTATAGATGCAACTTAACTGACATAATTTTCTGTTGCTGGACATTTATATAGTTTCCACGTTGTTGCCACTACTGTGTTGCTGCAGTGAATATTTTCATGTACATTTTATGCATATTTTGCAAATCTTTCTAAGGGATATAATCATAGAAGTGAAAGGGAGAGGGCAAACAGGACGGATATTGAAATTTTCTAGAATTATTCCCAAATTAACCTCAAAAAAGTGCTAATTTGTCCTCTGCTTAGCAGCTTATGAGAGTTTGTTTCCTTGTGTTTCACAATTAATGAGCATAATCAATCTCTCTTCATTTTCATTTATACCAATTAATAAGTGGAATGAGATCCTTAAGTCTAAAATTACTTTAGTTTGCATTTCTTTGCTTACTGCTGGGTTACTCTTTCCATTTGTTAAGCGTGTATTTCTATCTTTTGCTTTTCTCAAATAATTATTAACGTCCTTTGTCTTATTTTTTTTCTACTGAAGTGCTTTTATAGAGTAAATTAGCAGTGAAACAGCACCTTCTAAAATACAACAGACTTTTAAAGCTAAAAATCCCTCAGGCATGTTTCACAAATACTGTTCTCTTATGGAAAGTGGTAGTGTGCATGCAATGGTTTGGGAACTGTCTTTTCTTCTGTTGTTAAGTTGGGTCCGTCTTGGAATCATTCTCAGTACTAAATATTCTTTTCCAGTCTTTTAATACTTACAGAACTTATAGTTCTTCTCAATTATCCTTTTGTATTTCTTAACTTGATAGATTCATTCCTTTCATAAGTGGCAAGAGTTTGGTCTTGCTATGTCTTAAGTGACCTCTTTTGACACTTCTTTCGATGTCGCTTTATAGGTTATACAGCTCAAATCATAAAAAGATGTAGCTACTTGCTAATATTTTCTAAGGTCTTAAAATGCTGATAGAGCTTTTGGAGATATCCTTGATATGTTAAAGTGAGAGATAGTTATTTATTGAAATGGAGAAAAAATAGAACTTTCATCTATTTTTATACATATTTCATCTATAAATAATACTGGTATAGTTATAGCTGTATTGGATACAGAATTGCTACATTGTGCTGAGGAAATAGCATCATAGTTATGCAAAAGATACTTCATTTTCCAGCACCATCTTAAGTCTGAGCTGAGTGGCTAGTAAAAAACAAACAGACAAAACCTGGTAGATCTATACAGAATTATACAAGATAGTTGAAAGAAAATAAAGCACTAAAATTGAAACTTATCACTGTTCTTCAGCTTGTTCCTTGTCAACAGGATATCATGGATTTTCCAGTCATTAAAAACCACCAGATAGAATATTTTTCATTGGTGTTCTTGTTGGACTTTGGCATCTGCACATCAACTACACCACTCCCAGCAGCCATATTTTTTCCTTTTTCTTCCTTTTCTTATCAAGACAGACATAGGGAGAGAGAAAGACACCTGCTACAATGTACTACAGCTCATGTAGATTCAGCTGCCCTAAATCTATGAATTCCTAAGTGTCTTTATACCAATCTCAATTTCATTTCCTGGTAGGATATTTAGTGCACAGGGGGTGTGACGTTTATTGTAAGAAGCTGTCCAGATTTGAAGAATTAGGTACAGGGCGAGAAACATATTTCTACTTCAGGGAAAAATAGGCTTTTAATTTCTTCTGTTCCTGCAGAAAATGTCTCCCAGTGGGTCTCCACAAGGTTTTTTCTAAAAGCTCATTATGGGTCTAGTATTTGGTCTCCTGAAGACTTTTGTGTTCCATGGGCTGCATGATTTTTACTCCACAGAGAGCAGTTGTTCTATGTCATTGTTAGAAAACTTAAAATTGGTTTCAGCTCATATTTTACAATTTGTCAGGATGGCAGGTTTTGAAGGCATTAGTAGCAAAGAACATCTATAATTTTCTAAAGCTGAGGAAATAGCATAATGGTTATGCAAAAAGACTTTAATGCCCTAGGCAACAGAGGTGTTAGGTTCAATCCTCAGCACCACCATTAACCAGAGCTGAGCAGTGCGCGCACACACACACACACACACACACACACACACACACACACACACACACACACACTTTTATTTTTATTATTATTATTTTATCTTTTAAATAGCTGTTCCATCTTGATTTTTTTAATTTAAGAAAGGATAAATTAACAAATCCATAGGGTAGGAGGGGTACAACTCCTCACAATTCCCACCACCCAATTTCAATATCCCACCCCCTCCCCTGATAGCTTTCCCATTCTCTGTCCTGCTGGGAGCATGGACCCAGGGTCCATGAAGGTGGAAGGTCTGGCTTCTGTAATTGCTTCCCTGCTGAACATGGGCGTTGACTGGTCGGTCCATACTCCCAGTCTGACTCTCTCTTTCCCTAATAGGGTGGGTCTCTGGGGAAGCTGAGCTCCAGGACATATTGATGGGGTGTTTAGTCCAGGGAAGCCTGGCTGGCATCCTGATGACATCTGGAACTTGGTGACTGAAAAGAGAGTTAACATACAAAGCCAAACAAATTGTTGAGCAATCATGGACCCAAAGCTTGGAATAGTGGAGAGGAAGTGTTAAGGGGATACTCACTGCAAACTCTAGTGTACTTCTGCTTTCAGGTATATATTTCCGGACTATTCTCACCACCAGAGTTCTGTAACCCCATCCCCTTTATTAGAAACTACAACAGTTTTACAAAGGTTGCAGATATGGGTTAACTATTATTTCTACAACTATATGTCTGTATCTGTATATTTTTGCCACCATTTTTCCCCATGGTCCTGTCTTCCTTTCCAAGTCACACCTACACGTATTACAATTTCTGAAGTTCCTTCCTTTTTCCTTCTTCTCTCTCTGGATCCTGATAGAGCTGGAGTTCAGAGCCCTCTAGTCGTGTTTCCCCTATCATTTCTCCCATATTAGGATTATGGGACAAATTTATTTTGGGGTGCAAAAGGTGGGAGATCTGGTTTCTGGAATTGCTTCTCCACTGGACATGGTTGTTGGCAGGTGGACCCATATTCCCAGATTGTTTCTGTCTTTCCCTAGTGTGGTAGGGCTCTGGAGAGGTGAGATTCTGGGATACAATGGTGAGGTCACCTGCCCTTGGAAGTCAGGATGGAATCATGATAGCATCTACAATTTGATTTGATAGTTGTAGATATTTGTTGTTTGGGGGGAGATCAGTTTTGTTACCTGTTACTCGTGGCCATGCCTCCTGAAAATCAAAAAAGACATTTATTACCAGAGAACTGCTCAGCTCTGGCTTATGGTATGGTGGTGCAGGAGATTAAACCTGAGACTTTAGGTCCTTCCATGTCTTTACTCTTTGATGCACAACATGCTTCGTATTAAAGAAAGTTTTTGCTAATTTTACAGATAGCGCAAATAAGATATTATCATCAAGGTGTCAGGTGGTGGCACACTAGGTTAAACGCACATGGTGTCAGGTAACAGACACAGCATTAGATTAATCAGTATCTATATAAATCAGTATTGTTTATTTGAGATGATACTTCTAGTTGAATATCACAGAGTTTTTCTCAAGTTCAAGATGTCTAGGTGATGTTTTGTGTGTATATATATATATATATATATATATATAAAATGAATTTCATTATAATGAAATTCTTTACATGCTTATGAAAGTTGCCAGTGTTCAAGACCTGAACCTCTTCCTCTCTCATCTTGCCTTGTTTTGTCCTTCAGTGCTGGATGTTGAAGACAGGTCAGAGCTTGTTATTGTTGTTTCCTAGCCTTTCTTCCTTTTTTAAAAAAAATATTTATTTTATTTTACTTATTCCCTTTTGTTGCCCTTGTTGTTTTTTTGTTGTAGTTATTATTGTTGTTGTCATTGTTGGATAGGACAGAGAGAAATGGAGAGAGGAGGGGAAGACAGAGAGGAGGAGAGAAAGATAGACACCTGCAGACCTGCTTCACCGCCTGTGAAGCGACTCCCCCGCAGGTGGGGAGCCGGGGGCTCGAACCGGGATCCTTATGCCAGTCCTTGTGCTTTGCGCCACCTGCGCTTAACCCGCTGAGCTACAGCCCGACTCCCTCTTTCTTCCTTTTGACCTTCCTTAAAGGGTATTCACCTGACATGCTTTATACCATGACAAATGAGTATAAATGAATCATTTTGCCTGTTGTACATCTATAATAAAGGTCCTGCCCAGTTGGTACTTTAATTTTAAGGACTATTTCATCCAGTTTTATGTTGCTGTAGTAGCTTCCTCATTAAGTTTTATGCTCTTTGAAGCTTTGATTTCTTCCTCTTGGAACCCTGAGTCTTAACAGGGGTTTAGTGTTGAGTTGCCTTGACAGAAAGACTGTGGTATACACAATTTGACCTAGTTAACCCTTGGGATTCTTTCCAGGCTTAGCTATAGAAACTCTCTGAAGAGGTACTGTGATCTTTTCTTTCATTCCTCCCTCCCTATTCTATTCTTGGTTTCTTAACTCCATCAGGATTCTATTCTCTTTTTTTTTTTTCTTTAATGTGTGCACTCTTTAACTGCCTTTGCTTTCCTCCCATCTGGTCTAACCTGCTTTTCTTGTTTACACAGAACACAGCCATCCATTTCTCTCTGTCTATTTTTCTATTCTCATTTATCATTCTTAAAATACTTTTTTTCTGGAGTCAGGTGCTAGCGCAGCGGGTTAAGCTCACTTGGCGCCAAGTGCAAGGACCAGCGTAAGGATCCTAGTTAGAGGCCCCAGCTCCCCACCTGTACGGGAGTCACTTCACAGGCAGTGAAGCAGGTCTGCAGGCATCTAACTTTCTCTCCTCCTCTCTGTCTTCCCCTCCTCTCTCCATTTCTCTCTGGCATATCTAACAGCAACAACATCAATAATAACAATAATAATTACAAAAATAAAAAACAACAATGGCAATAAAAGGGAAAATAAATAAATATAAAAAAAAGAAGAAAAAAATACTTTTTTTCTTCCTCACCACCCCCATCATATTCAAGTACAGAAAATGGTAATACAAACAGAGAATGTTTAAGTAAGTGTAAAAGGATTAGAAATGTATACAGAATAGTAATTCATAGTGGTTGTTTCTAAACCTGATAAAAACTTTTTGCTTTTGGTTTCATTTTATGCAAAAGGATTTTAGACTAAATCCTTATCCTGCCATCTGGAAATAACTGAGTTAGATGGCTGTTATCTAATTTAAGTATTTAATGCAAACATTTGAAACTGCTTTTGGTTTAAGAAAATGAAGGTTTGTAACTGGAAAATAACAAGGGTTATTTAGTTTCTCTGAGAAATACAGAGAGCACCCCAGGTTTTTGCAAGGAATACAGATTTATTTAGTAAAAACACCTGCAAGGTAGAATGTAGACTTGTTCTCAGGAAATGAGAAAAAGCCTGACTCCAAACTCCACAAGGGCTTGGAAAATGCACTCAGTTAAGGATAGAAAAAAAAGATTCAAAATAAAGGCTCAAATAAAAAGATTAAGGAGGTTATACACATTTTATACACACTCAAGAAAGGAAACAAATTCGAGAGATGCCATAGTGGTTCTGCAAATAGACTCCTGCTAGAGGTGCCAAAGTCCCAGGTTCAATTCCTTGAACCAATATAAGTCAGAACTGGTCAGTGTCCCAGAGAGAGTGGGAGGGGTGGGGCAGGAGTGAGCAAGAGGGCAGGCAGGAATTAAGTTTGCTTGAAATGAGAGGACTCTGGGTTTGTGGAACTTTTTATTCCTTCACCTTTACCTTTCCCCATCCATGATCAGATAGTTCATTTTGTATGGCAATCAGTCCTTACAATCACCAGAGGCCATCTGTGTCAGCTATCTCCTAATACTTGTCCATTTTTTTGATGACTAATCTACATCATCTTGGGTATTAAGGGGTAAACATGAAGATAATAGGTTATGACTAGTGCCTGTGGACATAGATGGATATAAGTAAGGAGACAAGTGGTGATTACTTTTTAAAATTTTTATTAGTGATTTATAAGATTATAGGATTGCAAGGCATAGTTTCCCATTGCACCTATCACCAAAGTTCTGTGCCCCCATGCTCCCAAGTAAAAGTGATAGCTTATTTGTTTGTTTGCTTACAACTCATAAAACTACTGAGGAAGGAATCTGCTTCTGAAAGCTTCAGAGTAATCCGTATTTAATTTAACAACTCTTAACAATTAACAACTTTAACAACTCTTTAACAATTGAACCTAGTTGAATTGAAAAACTGTTTTGTAAAGGGCCCAACCCAAGAAGAACTATTTATAGTGACTGGATTTGATTCTCAAGATTAAGTCATCTTTTCCCCTCCGCTCCTTTAATAATCAATATATCTACCTATATCTATAGCTATATATTTTCCCTTTAGTGTTATTACTGAAGTTTGGTGCCTGCACTATGAATCCACTGCTCCTGGAGGCCATTTTTCCCCATTTTTTTGTTGCCCTTGTTGTTATTGTTATTGCTGTCATTGTTGTTGAATAGGACAAATAGAGGAATGGAGAGAGGAGGGGAAGACAGAGGGGGAGAGAAAGATAAGACAGCCATAGACCTGCTTCACTGCTTGTGACATGACCCCTCTGCAGGTGGGAAGCTGGGGCTCGAACCAGGATCCTTACTCCAGTGTTGTGCTTCACACCATATGTGCTTAATCCACTGCACTACCGCCAGGGCCCTCAACCATATTTTTAACAATAATGTGACCCATCTAGCTAGCTATCTATCCTGTCTCTGGTGAACACTAATTTCTGTCTTACCCAAGATTTAGATTTGAGGGCATAGTTGTTTTAATTGTTCTAGACCACTAGAACATTAAAATGTCAGAAACACTGTAATATGAAGTATAAAGAGTATTGTTAAGTTTCAATTTTACAGAAATAAAAAGTTAACAGAACTAAACTAAGAATCTAAAATTCCAGATCAAATTTGATATTTGAATATGAAAAATTTTATCCATTCCATTCGTTGAACAGCCTCAGCTCTCTGTTAAGAATAATTAATATACCTTCAACATGTAAGCTTAATTGTAGAAGAATAGACATTGGAAATTGAAAAACCAGGTAGTAGATTTATTACAGTGATCTAGCAAGAGTTAGTAGGAGCTGTTAGACTGGGAAGCATATGACTGGATTGGAAGGGTAGACACTGTATATGAAAGTTTCTAGAGGGCTGGGGAGATAATATAATGGTTATTCAAAAGGATGTTCATCCTTGAGACTCCAAAGTCCCAAGTTTTATCCCCCTCAGTATTATAACTATAACTAGGCAGTGGTATGCTCTCTCTGTCTACCTCTCACTAAAACAAATGAAATATATAAAACAAATGAAATATATCTTTAATAAAGAAGCTTTCTAGAATTTAGAACTTGATTATAATGTGGGAGGAAAATAAAGAAAAAAATTAAGATAAATGAATTAAATGGTAGTAGTTAAGGATTCATTGGTGACATTCCCAAGAGTAGTCTTACAAACACGAGTTACTGGAATGCATACTAAGTGTGGGGTTTATTCATTTTTCACATGTTAAGGGCTATGGGCTTTTCCATTTCTTTAACACAGGTAAGACAGATAATGTGTGTATGCGAAAGAGGGAGAATTAGCAGCAGACTGTTATATATGGTATGTGGTAAAATTATTTAATGAAAATATATCTGTAGTTCACAGTTCATTGCAAATACAATTACTAATTCAGTCAAATAAAGAAATCTCTAAAATTTTAGATTAGTGAAGACAACTTCTACCTTAACTATGTCCATGAAAGTGGTAGCCTAAAAGCACATTTTATTATACTGTAACAGATCCACACACATACACAAGCAGTGATTGCACTGATGAATATAACCTAAGATCTTATTTAAGTATTTAAATTATCTTGTTTTTTTTTTTTCTTCAGAAAAAAAGACGGCATCATGATAGCAACTGGTGGAGTGATAACTGGGCTGGCTGCCTTGAAAAGGCAAGACTCTGCGAGATCGCAGCATCATGTCAACCTTAGTCCATCGCCTACTAATGAAGAGAAGAAACCAGTCAGGCGTCGACCTAGGGCTGATGTCGTCATTGTTCGTGGAAAAATTCGACTTTATTCTCCATCTGGTTTTTTCCTAATCTTAGGAGTACTCATCTCCATTGTAGGAATTGCAATGGCAGTCCTTGGATATTGGCCCCAAAAAGAACATTTTATTGATGCAGAGACAGCATTGTCAACAAACGAAACCCAGGTCATTCGGGACCAAGATGGTGTGGTGGTTCGCTTCTTTGAGCGACATTTACACTCTGACAAGATGAAAATGCTTGGCCCTTTCACAATGGGGATTGGAATTTTCATTTTCATTTGTGCCAATGCCATTTTGCATGAGAACCGTGACAGAGAAACCAAAATTATACACATGAGGGATATCTATTCCACAGTCATCGACATTCACACATTAAGAATCAAGGAGCAGAAGCACATGAATGGCATCTACACTGGTTTGATGGGTGAAACAGAAGTAAAGCAGAATGGGAGCTCCTGTGCTTCCAAACTAGCAGCAAATACCATCGCCTCTTTCTCGGGTTTTCGGAATAGTTTTCGAATGGACAGCTCTGTTGAGGAGGATGAACTTGTTCTAAATGAAAACAAGAGTTTGGGGCATCTTATGCCCCCTTTGCTGTCTGACAGTTCTGTGTCTATCTTTGGTCTGTACTCACCACCTTCCAAGACAACTGATGACAAAAACAGTGGACCTAAGAAATGTGAGACCAAGTCAATTGTGTCATCTTCCATCAGTGCTTTTACATTGCCTGTGATCAAACTCAATAACTGTGTTATTGATGAACCCAGTGTAGATAACATCACTGAGGATGCTGATAACCTCAAAAGTAGGTCAAGGAATTTGTCAATGGATTCCCTTGTGGTCCCTTTGTCCAATAACAATGAATCTTTCCAATCAATCAGCACTATGCTACCAAGGAATAATTCTGTTGGGGAGTCACTGTCAAGTCAGTATAAGTCCTCTGTGGCCCGTGGAGCTGGAACTAGTCATCTCTTGTCTCCTGGGGCTGCTCGAAGACAATTTGGATCCAATACATCCTTGCATTTGCTCTCATCACATTCAAAATCCTTAGACTTAGAGCGTGGCTCTTCCACCCTAACTGTTCAAGCAGAACAAAGAAAACATCCAAGTTGGCCTCGCTTGGATCGAAGCAACAGTAAAGGTTATATGAAACTAGAGAACAAAGAGGACCCCATGGAGAGGTTGCTTGTGCCTCAAGCTGTAATCAAGAAAGATTTTACCAATAAGGAGAAGCTTCTTATGATTTCAAGATCTCACAATAATTTGAGTTTTGAACATGATGAATTTTTGAGTAACAACTTAAAAAGAGGAACTTCAGAGACAAGATTTTGACATAAAAGTATTTAATTTTACAAGGCTATATATTTTCACTAGTATTTCCTTGTTAAAGGATTGGTTGTACATCTTTTTAATTAAATGATTTGTAATGTGTTAGAACTGGTTGCTTAATTCTGTAAGGGGACGGTTTTTTGCTTGGGTTAATTATGAGTGAAGTACTCTATATTATCACATATGATTTCCCCCTTCCTTTTGAGAGCATAATCTATTTTATTCATATAAATACAAAATAACTCCATCTGAATTACAGTTTTTTCTTTTACTTTTAATTTCTTTTACTAGTGGTCATATTCATAGAATGAAGTGTCTACTTTGGAAAAGACTGGATACCAAAGTGTGAATTAGAAATACCTACTAGAAGTACTGAAACGAGGTCCTATACTCAATCTATACTTATAAATGAGAGAATGCAAACTTTGATGTGATCATCTGAATAAATGTTTTTACATAGGAATGGCTAAGTATTTGTATAAGAAATATCTAACCATTAAATGGTTAAAATATTTAAAAGGAAAAAGATTTGTCTTGGTGTATGCTAAATAGTGTAAGCTGGTTAAATTGGCTTAGTTCTCTGTGTTAATTGACATAAATTAATTAAGATGTTTATGAATCCTACACTAAACTCTAAGTGGGTAGTATTTTTTCAACATTCATTTTATTTTCATGATATTTTATCAAGAAATTATGTATTCAAGAGCCACAACCGAGAATGCTAGATATTCTTAATGGTAAAAAATGCTATTAGCTATATCTTGAAATATTCAGAATTAAAATTTCTTTACAACTCACTTGAAAATGAACCAGTTTAGTTTATAAAAATACTACCTTGAGGTATATACATGAAGAAAATGTTGACTAATGAATAAAGATACATTGTATGCTGGTTAATACTAACTAGTCTTAGTACTTTTTCTTAGTTATCTTTCTTATCTTCTATTAATATCTTTTCGTTACCACCTCCTGTTTTTCCCACATATGTTTGGAAAAATGAGCTAACCTTGACTTTTCTTTTTATCTCTGCATATCACTATCTTGGTAGTTCAAGGAAACTTAGTCCTTGATAAATTGCCTTGAGATTTAATTTACCTTGTGATAGAAAAACCTTATTATAATAATTCCAAAGATTTTTATGGTGTAGTACATTTTTAGTTTTGTGACTCTCATTTATTGAAGATAATAAATGTTAAACTGATACTTCAATTAGACATGTCCACGTTTTCTATTAAGGAAACATGTAATCTTAAAAATTATTGAAATTCTCAGGAAATTTTACAGGTTTTTTTTCTCAATGCCTACATATTTCTAAATGTCAGCATTATAGTTACTAAGGAAAAGGAAAATATTTTGTATCTGTAGTTCTCCAAACTTTCACCTTGTGTTGGCATCCTAAGCTTTCATGAATTAAAGCAAAGTCCTTGTTAGAACATCAAGGCTGTGTGTTGTAATAGAATGGGTTCACTATTTTACTATGAAGCATTGAATAAACTTCTGTTGTTAATAGAACTGTGTGTTCTTCATATGTTTAAATAAAATGTACATTTCTGCTCAAAGCACGATTTTATAAACTTTTAGGTACCTTCTGTTCAAGGCAGTTGATACCATATATGGGTAGTATGGCTTTTTAAAATTTCCTTCTGCTATGTTAAAGATCTAGGTAACCTCCTTATTGAATTATACTATTTTCATATTTTATTATTTGGTGTGATGATGTATTTTATATGTCAACTTAACTGGACAAAAAGATGCCTAGATTTTGTGCTGTGTTAAGGATTATCTCCAGAAGAAATTAGTAGTTGAATCAGGAAATGAGTAAAGATGTCTTCCTCATCACTGCAGGTCCTCTACAACTTATAGATGACATACCTGGAACTTCTTGTCCTCACAGTTGTGTGAGTTAGACCCTCAATATATCCACCCCTCATCATTTCCACTTTCCACTCAAAGAAGTGAAATTTCCTTCCATGAAAACGTTCAATTTGTTTATTTATTTATGCCTCCAGGGTTATCACTAGGGCTGAGAAAGATGGGTCAATATTGGGGCATTGGGGCAGCTTGGAATGTTCCTACTCATGACCACAGAATGTGAGTGAGCTCAGATCTACAGGGATGCAGAGGTCACATAGGCTCCTAAGCTGAAAATGGGCCCCAGACCAAATCAAATAGATGGGGTTTACAGTCAACAATACTCATACCCCTTTCCCATATTAGGGAGCTACTCTCTTCCTTAATCCAGCTTTCTGTTCCTTTTCCAAACATGACATCATCTCCCCAGACAATAACTTGGATCCACCTGTATATCAGACTTAGGCTTAGGGGAAAAAAAAAAAAAACCTAGTATAGCCACAGACCCTTTGGAATATAACTGAAATATGCCTACTAGCTATCTACATAATGGAGTCCCCCCCCAACTCTTCATCTGCAATATTCCAGCCTTTAAGTTCATGATTGTTGGCTTTGTATGTCAAGTCTCTTTTCAGCCACCAGGTTTCAGATGCTAGCTGGATGCGAAATGGACAGACAACCCCACCAATATGTCCTGGAGCTTGGCTTCCCCAGAGTCCCACCCCACTGGGGAAAGAGAGAGGCAGACTGAGAGTATGGATTGACCTGTTAACACCCATGTCAGCAGGGATGCAATTACAGAAGCCAGACCTCCCACCTTCTGCAACCCACAACGACCCTGGGTCCACGCTCCCAGAGGGATAGAGAATGGGAAAGCTATTGGGGAGGGGATGTGATATGGAGATTGGGTGGTGGGAATCATGTGGAGTTGTACCCCCCATCCTATGATTTTGTTAATGTCTCCTTTCTTAAATAAATAAATTAATTTAAAAAAAAGAATAGGAAAGCTATCAGGGGTAAGGATGGGATATGAAGTTCTGATTGTGGGAATTGTGTGGAGTTGTACCCCTCTTATCCTATGGTTTTGTCAATGTTTCCTTTTAATAAATAAAAAAAGAAAAGAAAAAAGTTTGCTTCTCAAATCAGGGAAGGAATGTTAGTAAAGAATTGTGGTTAAGCTCTGAGATGTTGGGGTCATAGTAACAGGTGCAAATACTGGCTATGCCATTTACTTATCAAGTGGTCTTGTTCCTGAGCACAGACACTGACCTATCAGAGATGCTGGGAACTATTGGACAAGGCCAGTCATGTGCACCAACCAAATCCTGCTCCTGTCTCCATAGACCTTTTATTGTGACACAGATATTGAATCTAAGAACCAGGAGCCTCAGGTTTGAAAGTTTTTTTTTTTTTTTAAGGAAGGAGACATTAACAAAACCATAGAATAAGAGGGGTACAATTCCGCACAATTTCCATAACCCGATCTCCATATCCCATCCCCTCCCCTGATAGCCTTCCCATTCTCTATCTCTCTAGGAGCATGGATCCAGGGTCATTGTGGTTTGCAGAGGGTGGAAGGTCTGGCTTCTGTAATTGCTTCCCCACTGAACATGAGCGTTGTCTGGTCAATCCATACTCCCAGTCTGCCTTTCTCTTTCCCTAGTAGGGTGGGTCTCTGGGGAAGTGGAGCTCCAGGACACATTGGTGGGGTTGTCTGTCCAGGGAAGT
Organism: Erinaceus europaeus; assembly: GCF_950295315.1. NCBI lineage: Eukaryota > Metazoa > Chordata > Mammalia > Eulipotyphla > Erinaceidae > Erinaceus > Erinaceus europaeus. The sequence goes on along the minus strand of NC_080165.1, from coordinate 121,218,065 downwards.
CTGGTTGGCATCCTGTTAGCATCTGGAACCTGGTGGCTGAAAAGAGAGTTGACGTACAAAGCCAAACAAATTCTTGAACAATCATGAACTTAAAGGCTGAAATAGTGCAGATGAAGAGTTGGGGGTGGTTCCTCCATTATGTAGATAGCTGGTAGGCATATTTCAGTTATAGTCCAAAGGGCCTGTGGCTATACTAGTTGTTTTTTTTTTTCTTTCCCTGATCCTGAAATCTGATATATAGTTGGATCCAAGTTATTGTCTGGGGAGATGATGTCATGATTGGAAAAGGAATAGAAAGCTTGATCGTGGATGAGAGTAGCTCCCTAATATGGGAAAGGCATATAAATATTGTTTACTGTAAACCCCATCTATTTGATTTGGTCTGGGGCCCATATTCAGCTTAGGAGCCTATGTGACCTCTGTATCCCTGTAGATCTGAGCTCACTCACATTCTGTGGTCATGAGTAGGAACATTCCAAGCTGCCCCAATGCCCCAATATCGACCCATCTTTCTCAGGTGTAGAATAGAGTATATTGTTCATCCTCCCTTCAGAGGATGGAATATTCTCTACTGTTGTTGATCCAAGTTGAGGGCAAGGTCCTATGGGGGCCCCACAAAGGGGTCCATTTTGTTGTTCCTGATAGAGATGACTAGTAACAATGGAGAGAGTGATTTTTTTCAAGGTCTATGACCAATATGCCTGTTTGGGAATCTCAGGACTCTGAATAGGGCCCCAGCTAATGGGGTGGCCTGGTAATGACTAAAGAGTCATCATTAAAGTATACCAGTCCCTTGCCCTTATTCAGCTTTTGCAGTTCTTGCTTTGATAAGGTTAGCTTTGAAGTGAGTGAGAGAACAGTAATAGGAAGTAGGTGAGGAGGGTATGTAAGTCTAATTAGATACTATTTCATAAGGAACTTAATACTGACTCACTGAAGACTATTGTGTACTTTTGCTTTCAGGTATATATTTTGCCCTAATTTATGGATACATGTGGACTTTTGCTCTATCTCATGGAACCTGGCTTATATCTAGGTTTTGGGACTTTGTTAGGAAGTGAACCACGTGGAATGGAGTTAGAGAATACTATGAAAGGAAAGGTCTCACCTGAGTAATGAGGGTGAAGGGTTGACATTCCACACCTGAAGTCTCTGGACACAGTCTGAAGTGAAGTATGCTGAGTTAATACTCTTTGTGTTGATTAGGTTGGGATCAGCAGATGCAATATTATTTGGTTTGAATTGAGAGAAGCATGCAGGAAAGTGAGCCCCACCCTAGAGGTTCCAGGACTTTATGAAATATAGGCTCTAAAGAGGAGATGGGAGTTTTCTGCTGTCTTAGGGTTAAGAAGACAATAGATAGTTATTGCTATAGTCACAGTATTTGGCAGTTGGATTAACTTTGAAATATCCCTTTGTTAGGATTTGCTGTATCATACACAACATCACCATAATTTATGTCCTTTGACATTTGTATATAGCTGTGCCACTGGTTGCTTCTGTTCTCCCTAGTCTTGGCTTTTGAGAGAGCCAACATATCAAAGACTCAGCCTATGTATTAAGAACTCGGTGTGTGTTTTAAAAAGTGTGAGACATATAATCAATTTTTCCTCTCATATTAATTAAATAGTGATTTATATGACTACAAATTAATAAGAGTTACATAAACACCATTCCCACCACCAAAAGACTGTGTCCTATGCCATCCACCACCCCTAACACTCCCCCACCTGTGGCCCAGGAAGCCAAACATCCACCCTCACCCTCACCCCAGGGTTTTTACTTTGGTGACCTACTCCAATATTTTTTGTATTTTTAAGACAACTTCTGAGAACACATAATTTAACAGAAAACTAAAGAAAAATCTTAGAATATGTGTGATTATTTTGAAGGTCATATGTTGCCTATATGTTTTTCCTCAGCATTCTATTTTGGATTAAAAATAATTATTAATCATTGAGAAAAAGAGTCACAACACAGACCCCTGTGATGCTAGAAATCAATCTTAGGACCTCATGCTAAAAAGTCTAACACTTTATCCACTGCAATGCTTCCAAGGATGAGTATTTTATATTTTTATGTCAAACTAGAAGTAATTAATTTTACTTTGAGGCAGAATTCTTGAGAGCTTGTTTGGAGGCTTTAGCAGGGGAACTCAGCTACTTGTACACCCTCAACCAAAGACCTGTCCATCTCTATTCAGGGAAGGTCATTGTCTTTGACCGAGCGCGCAGCTTCAGGAGGGATGCACATGGAGCAGTGAGGGAGGAAGGGGACAGCTGCCTAGCAAGCCAGAATAGCCGAATCATCCCTGGCGATCAATGGAGTGACAGATGTCACAGCTAGATCACCCTCACATCCTGAGGGAGAACTCTTAACCCTTCCAGTTTCCTAATTTTACAACTGCACGCAATTACAAAAAGTTTAACATTTGAGTTTTTCAGAATAGAGTTCAAAGGTGGATTAACAACTTTTGGGCTTAATAGAACTTGTAAAGAAAGATGTACCTAAAATGTCAGGAAAAGCAAACAAAGAAACAAACAAACAGTGCTGAAGTGTTCATCACATCTTAGAGGTATGTGTGGTGTGGGTGACCAAAATCAATATGCTAAAGGGGCATGTAGTATGGAATGGGAAAGCTTAGTATTTATTTTATTTTTGACTTCCTGTGTTTTAATATGTTGCTTAAGTAGCACTGAATGAAAATTCTGCCTTTATGCTCTTATGAGTCATTATATTATCTTTTAATAATATCTATGGAATTAAAAGGACTTGTTTGCATCCAAATTTAATAAACTCTATGAACTAAAAGGCAGGAAGACAGAGGTAAGGAAGAAGTGTGGGATTTAAGGGATAGGGAGAAAAGAGAACACCACATGTTTTATGTTTATTGAAAACCATGCATAGCAAAAGGCATTTAAATTGTAATCTTGTAGTAAAACCAATCTCATAGCTTTAATCACTGAAGCAGTGAGAAAATATTCCTGTTTTACACTAAAATATATTTTAGTAAAGATTAACAGTGCTTATTATACAGCCCACTTGAGTCATTCGTCCTAAGGGTTAGTGAATTAATCATTAATTTAAATCCCTGTACTAATGAGTTATCAATAGCTCAAAGCTGTTTAGAGATCATTATTTTAAAAATGAAACTATATTTTAAATATTTTATAATGATCCAATATTCTTTTTATTATTATAATCTTTTGCAAACTGACACATAAGTATAGGACCATGAACTATAGCCTATATTTTCATTTTAACTAAGAAAGTAAGTGAATTCTGCCAATGTCCACACCAGCACTGTGCATGTTTCTGAGGTGTTTCTTTCCTTTTTTTTTCCCCTTCAGGGTTATTGCCAGGGCTCAGTGCCAAAGCCATTTTTCATTTTTATTGGATAATACAGAGAAATTGAGAGGGGAGGGGGGATAGAGAAAGAGGGAAAGACAGACACCTGCAGACCTGCTTCACTGCATGTGAAGTGATGCCCTTCAGGTATTGAGGCTGGGGCTCCAACCTGGATCTTTGAACAGGTCCTTGCACTTCCTGCTATGTGCCTCACTGCCCAGCCCCTCTGAGGCAGCTTGATAATTGAAGTCTGAAGTCTAGAACAACACTACTGTGCAGAGAAAAATGTTAAATACAATGGTGAAGTGGGGTTTCTGTTGGTGTTGGGAATAGTGTGCAGACACTAGTCATGGGGAGATAAGAAACTTCAGCCATTTATCAATGGCTATCATGTAGGCTGTTATTTTCTAAAAAAAAAAAAAAAAAAAAGTTTTTTTTTAATTCCAGAGTTTCCTGGACTTTCCATAATACAAATAAGTCTGTGGTTTACCTGTATTAACAATAACCTATATTCTGATCAACTCTGTGTTGACTAGGTGACAGGAATAGGAAACACACACACACACACACACACACACACACACGACATAAATATTTAGAAACACCCCACAGCACAACTTTTCAGACAGTCTCCTATTCTTCATTTGTTAGTCAATGGTAGTGTTGCAGAATAGTCAATACTTCATGGTATCTCTTTAATAAATCAACCATAATCAGAAAGCTGGGTTATCAGAAGCAAAAAATAAAGAATATAATTAAATTAAAAAGAGTTGAAAGGAAAGACCCTGAATAGTCTATAGAGTAAGGGCTAAGTATTTAACTACTTTAAAACAATAGACTGTATTTTTAGGTCTTGACTGTTAGGTGTAAATTTAGAAACATGATAATTTTGTATCCAAATTTCTTATGCAGAATTCTAGATTAAGAAAATAATAGATTGCAGTAAATATGCTCTTTAAATTGCAAAAATTATTGCTTGATAGTATGGAACACTATGAAGAAGTTAAAGAAAAAAGAAAATATATTTCACTTACGTCCTTTCACAACTAAACTTTCTTGTCTTAAACATTTTAGCACTTTGTTTTGCCTGACTGTTTAGGTACTCTGTTCTTTACAAGATAATTAACAGGCTACTTACTACATCACAAGGAATAATTATAACATATAATGAACATGACCTAGTTTCTAAATGTTTATCTTATTTTGCAGTTATGTCCATATATGTTACCTGATACATTGATACACTTAAGGAATGAAACAATAGACTATAACAGAAGACTCAGTAAAATGTAGCCATTTTTGAGAGATGTTTCTTTAACTCTTCAATTAACTGACAAGAAAGATAATTTGACTCCTAAAGTAATTGAATTGTAAATTACAACTCAGGTTAATGCATGTGGAATTTGGCAATGCTTTAATTGTACATACATGCATAATAAGCACTGAAAATTTCCTGGGACATACAATAAGGACTGGTCTATAAATCAATTTAAGGAAATTAGAGGAGGAATTAATCCAGTGGAAGTTATGGTCATTTGATCCTAGAAGAAGCAAGGACAGTAATAGCAAAGGCTACGTGTATCTGTTTCTGTCTGTCTGTCTCTTTTCCTTCTTCCTTATGATAATATTGCTTACCTCTGGCTTAATGGCATTGCTAGGGTTTGAACCTATATCAAGGTTTCAAGTGCTAGGGCTCACGTGGGGTGGATCCAGCCAGGAGGTAAGCTTACCAATCCTCTCTCACCAGTTCTAGGGACTGTGTGATAAAGAAAGAGGACTCAGGGAGCATTTTGGTACAAACACTCGTTTTATTTGAGGGTGGGCTTGGGTATATATAGAAAATTAAACAAAGAACACTTTTCAAATACGTCAGAAATTACAGGTTTCTTAAAGGTTAACTTGCCCCTATGGTAGGGGGCTGGTATGACAAGAATTGACGCAATACATAAAGGTCAAGACAATTATTCTCCATGATGCAGGCAGGTTAATTATCCAAAGTCATCTGAGAGAAGCATAAGGGTTATCCCAGTAAGGTGAGATAGAGAGAAGATAAGCAAGGCTTGATGTAAATCATAGATATCAAAAAACATAAGGAAATAGAATTTTTGGGGTTTTATCTGTCTGGTGTTGGGGAGGTGTATGATAGAGTGTGTTCTCCTTAGTGATCAAAAGGTGAAGTGGATTTGTGAACTTTGAGTGACTATGTGGACTTCGAGTGAACCTTAAAGCAGGCAGCCATGTGGCCTGCCAGCAGGGAGAAACTAAGTGAAAGAGGCATGTAGGTTTTCTGTGAGCTTGGGAATATAACAAGGAAAAACTGAGTCTGGGAGACTTTTCCCTCTTGGCTCATCTCTATAAGGAGAGAGGCTAACAAGTGGGTGTCTTTCCAGACCTCCATCCGAGGATGGGAGAGCTTCCCTAATGTCTACCAAGCTTTCACATAGTCCTACACTCAAGCACGAAAGTCTTTTTCGCATTATGATATCTAATGGCTCTATATCTTTTTGAAAACATAGAAAGTAGAAAAACTATTTCTGAAATGCAGATGAAATTCATTTTATAAAGATGGTGAACAACCTTTTATTATAGAAACATTACCTACATATTTGATTTTATCTTTTTAATTTTTATTTAATTTTACTTTTGCCTCCAGTGTTATCACTGGGTCACGGTGTCAGCACTACGAATCTGCTGCTCCTGGAAGTGGCATTTTTTTCCATTTTATTAGACAGAAATTGAGAGGGGGAGCAGATACAGGAGAGAGAAAGATAGACAACTGCAGGCCTGCTTCACAACTTGTAAAGCACCCCTACTCCTGCAGATGAGGAACCAGTGGCTTAAACCAGGATCCCTGCATGGGGTGAAGGGAGTCCTTGCACTTTGTACTATATGAGATCATATTGTGGCACTATCTTTAATTATCTGAGAAACCTCCACACTGTTTCCTGCAGGGGTTGTATCAATTAACCTTCCCAACATTTCAGTAGCATTTGGTCTATTTCTTTAAAGAATATCATTGGAATTTTGATAGTAATTTAACTAAATCTGTAGTGCTTTGGGAAGTATGGTCATTTTTACAATATTTATTCTTCCAACACATGGAGGGGCCACGTAGTGACTCAGCTGGTAGAGTGCACATGTTACCATGTGACTTCCACCTGCAGGGGTAAACTTTACTAGTGGTGGAACTGTCCTGCAGTGATCTCTCCTTTTCTTTGGTTATCTCTCTTCCCTCTTTTTCTCTGTGTATGTCTCTCTCACTCTTGATCAAAAGAAAAAAGAAAAAAAATACCAATTCTTTAAGAAGGAAGAGAGAAGAAGAGACCTCATAACACTGGATAATCCTCTGGTGTCAGGACATTCTAGCATAGGGCCAGGGATTAAACCTGGGCCACATGTATATACTTGGTACAAGTCTTGTACTTGATGATTTTTCTCTCCAGTTTGTCTTGCTATCCTTCTCACTTTATCTATTACTCTCTGCTTAGCTATAATCACTTGCTTTTGTTTCTTTTCATCAAAAGCAAGATATATTTGCCTTCCTTGGGATTTTTTTTTTTTTAGCAGCATGAATATTTTTGCTTAGAAAACTCCTGTTATATAAACCTGGTCAAATTAAGAGTCTGGTTTGGTGTATTATTATTATTTTCACTTCTTTATGTGTCAAAAGCCAAGATAACATATATGGTTCACTCTTTTCTTTATACTTTCTCCTCCATTTCCAGTATAACTTTCAAGTATAACTTGAATCTACATCTGTATTCTGCCTCATTTAGATGAATACAGATTCTTATTAGAGCAATATATTGAACATTTGTGTCTAGAGCTCTTTCGATTCATTGGTTCTTAACTGTGTTTTGGTTTTCCTTTTTATTTGACAACACAACTTACTATTTCATATTTATTAATGATTTTTAAAATATTTATTTATTCCCTTTTGTTGCCCTTGTTGTATTTTATTATTGTTGTAGTTATTTTTGTTGTTGTTGATGTCATCATTGTTAGATAGGACAGAGAGAAATGGAGAAAGGAGAGGAAGACGGAGAGGGGGAGAGAAAGATAGACACCTGCAGACCTGCTTCACCTCCTGTGAAGTGACTCCCCTGCAGGTAGGAGCTGGGGGTCTTGAACCAGGATGCTTATGCTGTCCTTGCACTTTGTCCACCTGAGCTTAACCCACTGTGCTACTGCCCAACTCCCTATTAATGATTTTTTAACTACTACTTGTACATTTAAAGCTCTTTGAACATTGAAGTAATGTATACTTACTGTAGAACACACATACATACAGTCTAAATAAAAGGCACTATATAATTTAGAAAGTAAAATGCCCCCCTTGATCTTGCCCTCATATAACCATTGTAACAAGAAGTTTGGGGGCCAAGCAGTAGTGCACCTGGTTAAGTGCACACATTAGAGTGCAAAGGACCGGGTTTGAGCCCCTGGCACCCACCTGCGGGGGGGGGGGGGGGGGGAACTTCACAAGTGGTGAAGCAAGTCTGCAGGTGTAAATCTGTCTCTCTCCCTCTCTATCTCCCCCACTATTCTTGATCTCAGCTATCTCTATCCAATAAATAAAGATAATTTTTAAAAAATTAAAAGAAGTTTTGAGAGCTTGTTTATACCACAGATTATGTTAAGTGTTCTTAAAAAAAAAGTTAAACAAGGCAATGTTTGTCATTTAAGGAGTTGGCACAGCTCAAATGACCAAATCTTCCTTTACTAAATGAACATAATAACTATACTGTGACCTTTATTTCACACCAAACTGTAGACATTAAGCTTCCACATTAGCCTCAGTTGCCTTCCTGTGTCTCTGGTTTGTTCTGATTCTACAAATGCTGACAGGATGAAGGATGAAGAGGTGGGAAAAATGGGCTCAGAATGAAGAGACTGGGTGAGGTCAGGAAAACCAAAGGCAAACAGTTTTGAAAATACTTTTTCTGAGAAGATCCAGAAACTCAAAATGTATCAAGTCATGTCATTCTATAACTGGATGGATTTGAGTATATTTTAAGTTTCTTGCTTTCTCAGTGGCAGGTCTTCTGAGAATTAAAATCATTATTAAAAAGGAGAAAAATTCCCTTAGGCTAAATCAAAGTTTGCTCTCAAATCTTGAGAAACACAGTGGCATATATTCCTAACTACACTTGAAAAGGAGGTGTACCTGACCCAGTTCAGAGAATTTTAATGTGTGTCAGCATGCAGTTCAACCTTTGCTACCCTCTTTTTCTTCTCCTTCTTTAATTAATTAATCAGAGAACAGAGCTCATCTCTACTTTATCTTGCTATCATAGAGACTGAACCTCTAATGGATCCCTCTTTCCACCACCACTTGCAATTCCGTCATAAGCCCTTTCACAGACCTTCCCAGGACCTTGCCCTCATCATAAAGCAGTGATGGTGGGACTGCCCCTGTCTTCAACGGGTGGCTAGAGTATCCTGCTCTGCCACTCAAGGAAGACTAATCCTAAAATGAGTGCAACCTGCAATGTTCTCAGCTGTGACCAAGAAATCTGAGCTCAGACCAATAAGGACTTAGAGGTTACAGAAGCTCCTGTGCTAAATATATATATATATATATATATATATATATATATATATATATATATATATATATATATATTTATGTCCTTATTGGTCTGAGTTCACATATATTGATAACATTTCTTGATACACACACACACACACAAACACACACACACACACACACACACACACACACATCCTGAGTCAGGTGGATGGGGGTAAATGGTTAATTTTATCCATAGAATGTTTTCAAGAATGGGAGCTACACTCTACCCTAATCCAACTTTCTAGTCCTTCTCTACTCTGACATCATCTTCTCAGACAGTATTTTTATCCAACTTCATATCAGTTATCAAATTAAAAAAAAACTACCTTAGGCATGGCCCCCTAGAAACAAGCCTAAAATGGGCTTCCTAACTTCTATTCACTCTAGGATCCCTAATCTCATCTCCTCTGTTCCTACTTTTTGGTTCCTGTTCATTAACCATTTTGTCTCACTTTATATTTTTTTCTGTGATCTTCATTTTTTCTTTTCATATTTATTTCTTATTTTTGAAACATTTTTTCATTTATTGGGGATTACAGTTTACAGTCACCAGTAAATACAATAGTTTGTACATACATAACATTTCTCAGCTTTCCATATAACAATATAACTCCCACTAGGTTCTCTGTCATCTTTTTCCAGGACCTATACTGGGCAGATGATTTCACAAATGTGTTCTAGAACCTTACTTTTCCAGAGTTCTACCCCACTAGGGAGAGATAGAAACAGGCCAGGGGTATGGATTGATCTGCTAATGTCCATATCCAGCAGAGAAGCAATTACAGAAGCCAGAACTCCTACCTTCTGAACTCCAAAAATAATTTTGTTCTATACTTCCAGTGGGGGAGAAGTGATGAGGCAAGATGACCAGAGGGCTCTAAACTCCAACTCCATCAGGACCCAGAGATAGAAGAGGGAAAAGAGAGGGACATTTATATGTAGTAATAGGGTTATATATAGCTTTGAAAGCAAGAGAAGTCAGAACCTTTAACCAAAAAGTCAATTATATATAAATATAGTCAGATAGTTGTAAAATAATAGCTTCATTACTCTGTCACCAGGTTCCAGATGCTACCATGATGTGAACTTGACTTCCCTAGGCAGACATCCCCACCAACATGTCCTAGAGCCCCACCTCCCCAGAGCCCTGCTCCAGGAAAGGAAAGAAATAGGCTAGGAGTATGGATCGACCTGCCAATGCCCATGTTTAGTAGGGAAGCAATGAAAAAAGCCAGACCTTCCACCTTCTGCACCCCATAATGATCCTGGCTCCAGGATCCCACCCAGAATAGGAAAGCTGGGGGGATAATTGTGAAAGCATGGTAAGAGCATAGGGGAAATCTCATCATAAAGATGGAGGTCTGAATATACCCTACCTGTTAGTCTTTCCCTTTCAGGGGTGAAGTATGGAGGGAAAAGCTTTCCTGACTCAGTTTCCCCTTGTCAGTCTCCCAAGCATCACAGGAACCTACACTCCCTATCACTTAACTCATTTCCTTGTTATAAACCAAATGGTTTGCTTGCTTAAAGTACACTATAGTTCACCTACAGAGACCACACATACTCCATATATCACCATTCTGCCTTGACCAAAAGATTCTTTTTTCCTATTTCCTTAAACCCCTCCTCCACTTAAACTCCTCTATCTTATCTCTTCCTCCAGGGCTCCTCTCTGTCTGCTTCTCCCTTGCTGGGATAATTAACATGTCCTTCTAAAAACCTTAAAATAGTTGACTCACTTACCAAATTGCCACTAATCATTCCAGAAATCTCACCTACCACTATCAATTCTTCTCATTCCTTGGAACCTTCACCACAGGGGTTCTGACCTTCAAAAGCCCCCCCTTACCGCCACATGTGAAAAATGTCCTTTGTTCCCTTCTGCTATTTAAATCCTGCCTTCTGTACAATGAATGGATCGTTTGTGACTAAATAGTCTCCTGGTCTTTTCCTGTTGTTAGCCATAGAGCTAACATGAGAGGCCAGTATGGCTTGCCTCTGCTGAGAGGTCACCCATGCTAGTACCAGCAGAAAGCTATCAAGGGAGGGGATGGGATACAGAGTTTTGGTGGTAGGAATTGTGTGGAATTGTAGCCAACTTATCCTATAGTCTTCTCAATATTTCCATTTTACAGATAATTTTTTTTTTAAAAAAAAATCTTCATGTTTGTAAACCTTTCTTCTCCAACAGTTTTAGATTATTGGGTGTGGTGGTAGCTTCTTCTAGCACAGATATTCTCTCCACCACCTGATTTATTCTACTTCATAGGCCTACTGCCTGAGCCTGCACTGAATTCAAAGTGTCCTTCACAACTTGTAGCATCATTCAGAGTTTTTTGTTTTGTGTTGTTTTTTTTTTTATTTTAATTTTTTTTTTGCCTCCAGGGATATTGTTGGGGCTCAGTGCCTGTACTATGAATCCACTGCTCCTGTGGCCATTTTTTCAATGTTTTTTGGATAGGACAGAAAGAAATTCAGAGGGGAGAGGAAGACATATGGGGGGGATGAGCAGAGGGGAGGGGAAGACATATGGGGGGGACCACCACATCATTCTACCATATTTGTAGTTTACTCTGGTGGATTCCATAATGTTCTCCTGTAGTGACAGGTCTTAGATAGAGGTAAGATATGTTCACTATAAGTTGAGTTATGACCTAGTCCTCAAAAATAATCTTCTATATTATTACTCTAATAGTATTTGCATAATATAATTCTTTTAATGTGAAAAAAAAACACAAGTATTTCTGTTATTAGTTATCCATCAAATACTGAAGTGTCTGAGGGGAACATATAATTGAAATAATCTTTTTGCTGATAGTGATTTTATTGCCCTTTTAAACTAGAACATCCTAATCTTCAAGCAGTCATGCTAATGACTATTTTGGTTTGTTTATTTATTTTTATTGAACATGCCACTAATAACTTTTTAATATAAATAATAACAATGATTTCTTCCTGTCCAATAGTAAACTTTCTTGATAACACCATGCATTTAATAGTATGACAAACCTTTCTAAAGCAAAGTAATCTCTGTAAAAGCCACATTTAAAACCTCAAGGATTACTCTTAAGTATATAGAATACAATCTCATTTTCAAAAGTTGAGAATTTGCTATAAAAGAAATATTGTTTGAAAAATTTCCTTTGTGATTCTCATTATCAATACTTCTTTTCTGTACACTAAAAAGTAATTTATCACTCTCCATAATTATGTACTAAAACGTTGTTCAGCAAGTGAAAAGAAATCACTATACCGTAAGATATTTCTTTGTTCACAGATAGAAAAACTTGATAATAATTCTTAAATGGCCTGAAAAAGAGGATTTTAGTTTTAAACCTTTCTAAAGTATGTGTTTCTATATTTGTTTGCTCATGATTAATTTAGCTGGAAATGATGTGATTGCAATCCTCTTAGTCCTACTGATATTAATAATTCTCAGGTGATGTTTAGTTTCCACAGCAACCATAATGTTTATTTTTTTTATTAAAGCACTGGCTGGTCTCCTATGGATGGAAAGGCACTGTAATCCTGAAATATTAGGTTTTAGTCATAAATTTTACATTGCTAATGTTAAAAAAATAGTTCACCACTTCAAGTATTATTGCTAATCTCTATTTTTAACAATGGCTTTCTGAGCTAAGCTTCTTCTCTAGTTCCAGGTTACCATATTTTAAGGCTCAAAGGGCTTTGCTGGCTAAAGAAACTCCTGGTATTTGGATTTAAACTTCCTTAATAATGTTAAACATACGTAGTATATCAAGAATCCATTTATATGGAAATAGATTGAGGCGATCTAGGTGTAACTCCCTCTAGGAATAAGAGAATAAACATTCAGTGTCACTTTATATAGTATTTAAAACTAAGATATTAATCAAGTTCAACTGACATTGAAATAAAGTTTCAATAAAATTAATAAAACCCAAGAATGACTAGCAACTGTGGAAAAGTCTACATTCCTCCCTGTCTTCATCAGGTAAAGTAAATATTGTGTCATATATCAAGATTTTTTAGAAAGAGTATCTGGGAAAATGGCAGACAGGAGTTCTACATCACACAAGTAAATGCAAAGACAGAATCAAACATTTTTTGATACATAATCTGGGGGAGGGTGATTACAGGTCTTCAGTCCTTTGAATGAACTGTGTATTCTTTTCTGCAGACTTCTCTCATTTCATAACAACTGATACTGCATCTGCTGATCCCTACCTAATCAAAGCAACCAGAACCACCTTGGCATGTTTTCCTTCAGATTGTGTCCAGAGACCACAGGCATGGAGTGTCAACCCTCCAGCTTCATTACTCTGATGAGACCTTTCCTAGCTCATAGGACTCCTTAATCCCATTTTAGGTGGTGCGCTTCTTAACTAAACCTCAAAACCTAGATAGAGACCAGGGTCCATGAGACAGGGCATATGTACACATGCATCCATAAGTTAGGGGAAAACATATACCTTAAAGCAAAGTGCACAATAGCTTGCAGGGAGTCAATAAATGAAGCAAGCAAGTAGAAAGACCTAAAAAGACACCATAAACTATCTAATGAAACAGTTTGTACTTAGACCTAGATACCCTCCTCTCCTACTTCCTATTACATGTCCTTAAATCACTCCAGAGCTAAACTTCTCAGACAAAGACAAGTTTAAAGACAAAAGCTGAATAAGAGCAAAAGACTGGCATACTTTAGTAATGACCATTCAGTCACTACCAGGCCACTCCATCATCTGGGGCCCTAGTCAGGGAGTCTTGGATTCCCACATAAACATGATGGGCCTAAACCTCTAACAAATCCCTCTTGCCACTCTCGCTGGTCACCTCCACCAGGAACAACTTAATGGACCCCTTTGTGGGGCCCTATAGGACCTTGTCCTCAGTGTGGATCAACAATGGTAGAGACTGTTGCATTTTCCGAAGGGAGGTTGGATAACATACTTTACCTACCATCCAAGGAAGATGGGTCTTGAAATTAGAGCAGCCTGGAATGTTCCTAGCTGTGACCACAGAATGTGAGCCCAGACCTACAGGAATGCAGATGTTACATAGGCTCTTGTGCTGAATATGGGCCCCAGATCAAATTGATGGGGTTTATAGTTAACAATATTTATATACTTTTCTCATACTTGGAGCTACTCTCTTCCCTAATCCAGCTTAGGAATAATTACTTCAAGTATCAATGAAAATAATGCTTGCAAATTTCATTTATTCAAGAATATCTTAAGGTATATACTAAACAACAGCTGTCACTATGATAGTGGTCAGGTATGGCCTCTATGATTTTGCATTTTGTTTTTCTAATATAAGTGGTTTAGAATGATGATTTAAGAAAGACTACTGTGTATTCATTGCCTATAAGAGTACAGAAAATCCTCACTTAATGCTTTCATTGATATGTTCTTAGAAACTGCTGCATCAGTTGAAATGACATATAATTAAAATGGGTCTTTGAATAGTGTCCAGGATCATATTTTTGTTGTTTTTAATTTTGTTGCTGTTTTCAGTCTCATATAAGGGGCTGGGAGATATTGCTGGCATTTAGTCTGAACAGCTCTAAGATACAGCTGGACATGCTACAATGCCCAGAATCACACCCTTAATGAAGAATTCTCTGATTCAAAATAACAAGGTGATTCTTCATTGTGGGTGTGATTCTGAGCATTGTAGCATGTCCAGCTGTACTGAGATTGAGAAGACCTTCTCTTCAGACATTCTGACCTAACCAGTTATGGTCCCAAACTCATAACACTTCACTTTTAGTTTGTGATCTCCCAGAGTCAAGCTGATGCATGATGTCTGCACACCACATTTCCCAACCCATGTCAGCTTAGTCTAAAGAGTTTACTACAGAGTTTTGGCATCCTTTGTATGAATATGTAGAACAGAAAGTGCAAACACATCTCTGACCCTCTGAAGATACTTAAACTTGTGGGCTTTAAGGACAATTGACTGCTATGTGGCCATTCCTGATTCACCACTAAATTTGGCAGACATGATGATGTTGGAGAACTCTCTCTGTAGATTTCAATTCTGGTTGCAGTTCTGAAACAGTAAAGTTGGAATTAAAGTAAATGATAAGAAAGCTTGGCAAAATTAGGAAGCTGTGGAGGCTTTGCTGACCAATAATGTCTGTTTCGTTTCAAGTCAACAATTCAACAAACAGTTCTGTGCCAGGCAAAGTGTAATAACAGAGAGGATCCAAAATTGGATATGATGCTTCCTTCCTCAAGGACTCACAGTCTCAGCTGTCTCCACCATTCCTCTTTCTGCCTTTCTACTTTGGGTTTTTTTTTTTTTTTTTTTACCATTCTCAAGAACTCTCCTTATTATTTATTTCTATTTAATGACTACTTAGGACCTATGGAACTCAAATAACCTAAAGAGACCAATTTAGAAGTTCCAGCAAAGGAAAACAGAACAATATCCTTCTTTATAAGAAGGCTCTGCTAATTTATCATTTACAAAGTTAACAGCCTTTAATGTGATACTAAATACTGAATTTCTACATCTATCTCAGCCAATGCTTCTAATTAATAGAAAGTGACTACTCTTAGATAAGGTTACTTATTTGTTTTGGTATAATAGCCATTGAACTCAAGTTTGCCTGGGAATGAACAAAAGGCATTGATTGTTAGTATAGGAGTGAGAATAGGAACAAGGACCAGAGAGCATGCAGGTAGTCTCTGCATCACCAATAATGTAGGTTCTCACATAGTCCACAGAAACATTTCTTTTTCTTGTAAAAGAAAAATTTCTCATATAAACCCTATCCACTCTCCACTCATTTACACCATTTACCCTCCTTTGAATTCTTCTGAAAAGCAACCTCATATTTTTGGAGGCTGTCAGTCAAGATAAACTTTATTTTCCCAGGGCAAGAGAGGTAGTCTGAGAAGAGCACCCACACAGCTTCAACAGAAGCAATATTATTTTTAAGCTGAGTAGTAGATGTTTGGCGTATTATAATGCATAATTCTTTAAATATGTTTTACCTTATTCTTTTAGGATATATAAAATACCTCAATGTAATGCAGTACAAATGTTTCCAGCATAATTCTTGTGCCCAGTCAGATGTACATCCAGTGCTATTTCTCCCGCTTTCATTCTCTTTCTTGTTTCTTCTGAACCTTCATTCCTCTATTACCTCTGCTCCCAAATTCCTCTTTGTGCCTTTCTGGATCCCATGTCTCCACCTGCCATTTCCTCCCACTGCCTTCCCTTACCTTCTGGCTCTGTGTCCCATTTCTGCAAAACCTCCTACTCTTGCTTCCCACAGGCCCAGGCATCTGTGAGGAGGGAGGGGCTGGTATGAACAGGCAGTCCACTAAACTCTAGCCCAGTGTTTCATTTTAAAATCTTTAAGAAAAGATAATACACATGGTTCCTTAATCTTCAAATGTTTTTATAGCCATCATTCTTTAAAATCTTACCTAAATTTCTGAACCAAGGATTTAAGACTCTTACAAATGTTCATAAGATGTGCAGTGATTAGATAAATAAACTAAGGAATAACAAAACAGATCTTACCACTTTGTTAGGTATTTGTGATATATGGTTCTGTTATCAGTTTTTTTTTTAATTTTTTATTTATAAAAAGGAAACATTGACAAAACCATAGGATACAACTTTGCACTATTCCCATCATCAGAACTCTGTATCCCATCCTCTCCCCTGAAAAAATAGCTTTCCTATTTTTTAACCCTATGGGAGTATGGACCCATTATGGTCATTGTGGGATGCAGAATGTTGAAAGTCTCACTTCTGTAATTGTTTCCCTGCTGAACATGGGCGTTGACAGGTTGATCCAGCCTGTCTCTCTCTTTCCCTAGGAGGGAAGGCCTCTGGAGAAGCCAAGCTCCAGGACACACTGGTGGGGTTGTCTGTCCAGGGAGGTCTGGTTGGCATCCTACTAGCATCTGGAACCTGGTGGTTGACAAGAGAGCTAACATACTAAGCCAAACAAACTGTTGAACAATCATGGACTTAAGGGCTGGAATAGTGCAGATGAAGAGTTGGGGGGGGGGGGTTCCTCCATTTTGTAGATAGCTAGTAGACATATTTTAGTCAAATTCCAAAGGGCCTGTGGCTATACTAGGTTTTTTGTTTGTTTGTTTTGTTTTTTTCCTTTTTCTTCTTGCCCTGAGCCTGAAATCTGATATGCCAGTGGATACAAGTTATTGTCTAAGGAGATAATATCATGGCTGGGAAAGGACCAGAAAGCTGGATCAGTGAAGAGAGTAGCTCCTTAATATGGGAAAGGGGTATAAATATTGTTGACTGTAAACCCATTCAATCTGATGTGATCTGGGGCCCATAATCAGCTTAGGACCTGTGTGACCTCTGTATCCCTGTAGATCTGAGCTCATATTCTGTGGTCATGAGTAGGAACATTCCATGCTGCCCCAATATAGACCCATCTTCCTCAGGTACACATAGCATATGTTGTCCATCCTCCCTTTGGTGGAAGAAACATTCTCTACCATTGTTGTATTTCCAAGTTGAGGGCAAGGTTCTTTAGGGGCCCACAAAAGGGTCTATTTCGTTGTTCCTGAAAAAAATGACCATAACAATGGAGAGAGGGATTTATTCGAGTTCTAGGCCCATCAAGTCTGTTTGGGAATCTCAGGACTCCCTGAATAGGGCCCCAGCTGATGGAATGGTCCGATAGGGACTGAAGAGTCATCAATAATGTATGCCAGTCTTTTGGCCTTATTCAGCTTTTGCAGTCCTTGCTTTGATAAAGTTAGCTTTGGAGTACGTGAGAGAACTATAATAGGAGGTAGGTGAGGAGGGTGTCTAAATCTAAGAAGAAACTATTTCATTATGAACTTGATACTGACTCACTACAAATTATTGTGTATTTTTGCTTTCAGGTATATATTTTAACTTTGAAAAATTCCTTTGTTAGTATTTGCTGTATCATACACACCATCACCATATTTTATGTCCTTTGACATTATTTGTATATAGCTGCACCACCACTTTCTTCTGTTCTCCCTAGACTAAGTTTTTAAGAGAGTCAACATATGAAAGATTCAGCCTATGTATTAAAAAGACAGTCTGTGATTTAAAAAGTCTGAGACATTCAATCAGTTTTTCCCCTCTCATATTACTTAAATAGTGATATATATGACTACAAATTGATAGGAGTGTACATAACCACTATTCCCACCACCAAAAGACTGTATCCCATCCCATCCATCCTCTCCTCCACCCCACATACAAGCGCCCCCCCCCTTGAAGCTGAGCATCTACCCTCACCCTTAACCCAGGGTTTTTACTTTGGTGCCCCACTACAAATTTACTCAGATCTTGCTTTGAGTTTCCCTTTCTGTTATTCTTTCTCAGCTTCTGTTTATGAGTGGGATCATCCCATATTTGTTTTTATCTTTCTGACTTAGCTCACTTAATATAATTCCTTCTAGTTCCATCCAAGATGGGTCAGAAAAGGTGGGTTCATTGTTCTTAATAGCTGCATAGTATTCCATTACGTATATATACCACAGCTTTCTCAGCCACTCATCTGTTGTTGGGCACCTGGATTACTTACAGGTTTTAGCTATTATGAATTGTGCTGCTATGAACATAGGTTTACACACTTCTTTTTGGTTGGGTGTTATGGAGTCCTTGGGTTATATCCCCAGGAGAGGAATTACTGAGTCATATGGAAGGTCTATGTCTAGCCTTGTGAGAGTTTTCCAGACTGCTCTTCACAGAGGCTGGATCAATTTACGTTCCCACCAGCAGTGCAGAAGGGCTTCTCTGTCCCCACAACCTCTCCAACATTTGTTGTTGCTGTCCTTTTTGATGTATGTCATTCCCACAGGGGTGATGTGGTATCTCAATGTTGTCTTTATTTGCATTTCTCTGACAATCAGCAACCTGCAACAATTTTTCATGTGTTTGTTAGCCTTTTGGATCTTTTTTGTAGTGAATGTTCTGTTCATTTCCTCTGCCCATTTTTGGGTGGGGTCATTTGCTTTTTTGGTGTTAAGTTTTCTCAGATCTTTGTATATTTTTGTTATTAGTTTCTTGTCTGATGTATAGCATGTGAAGATCTTCTCCCATTCTGTGAGGGGTCTCTTTGTTTGTGTGATAGTTTCTTTGGATGTGTAGAAGCTTTTCAGTTTGATGTAGTCCCATTGGTTTGTTTATGCTTTAGTCTTGCTTGCAATTGGGTTTGTTTCATCAAAGATGTCCTTGACGTTTAGGTGGGAAAGTGTTCCACTGTTTTCCTCTAAGTATTTGATAGTTTCTGTCTAACATCCAGGTCCTTGATCCACTTGGAGCTGATTTTTGTTTCTGATGAGATAAGGTGGTTCAGTTTCATTCTTATGCATGTTTCAACCCAGTTTTCCCAGCACCATTTATTGAAGAGAGCCTCCTTCCTCCATTTAATACTTTGGGCCCCTATTATCAAAGTTTAGATGACCATAGGTGTGGGGGTTTAGTTCTGGGCTTTCAATTCTGTTCCACTGGTCTGTGTGCCTATTTTTGTTCCAGTACTAGGCTGTTTGGTAATGATGGGCTTATAATATAGTTTGAGATCTGGGAGTGTGATTCCTCCATTCCTGTTTCTTTTCTTCAAGATTGTTTTGGCAATCTTAGGTGTTTTCTGGTTCCAGATAAATGATGGTCTCATATGTTGTTTCCATAATTCTGATAGACCTTTCCTCCATAGTTGTCTTCATTTCTGTGATTATTAGGTCTATTACTGTTTGCATACTTTTATTATCTATGGTTGTTTCTGACTGAGCTGGAGTTTCTTCTGGGCTCTTGTCTTGATTCATTGTAGTAGCAGTTTTATTTGATCTTGATTGAACAATTTTTTTAATTGCTGTGTTTTTTTAATTTTTCTGTTCTGTCGTTCTTCAGCTGTTGTGTTTTGAGTACAAGACACACTATACTAAATCCCTTTATGACAAATGCAGTCACCAACCTCAGAAATTATAATGGTAACTAAAGCAAGGTTTGATGCAATTTAACCAATACCAGTTAGCCAAACAACACCTCCAGTCCAAGGAAAAATAGCAACCAAATCCAAAAGTAAAAGAAAGAGAAAGGAAAAAAGGGAAAGCAAGAATAGACAATTATGCGAATCTACTGTCCACTGTAAATTATAGAGATAGCAAGAGGCGAAAGGGAAGTAGATAAGACAGACACACACAGAGAGTCCAGTCTGAGTCAGATTTCTTCCCCAAAATCAGTGAATTCAGAAAGCCAAAGAAGGAGGAATGAAGAAAGGAAGACAAGAGCAAGAAAAAAAAAGAGCAGTGAAAGGAAAGAGTTGTTTTTTTGTTTGTTTGTTTGTTTTTTAATTAGTTAGGAGGAGGGCAAAAGGATAGGAGAGTGGAGGGAAGAGGTAGAGTGAAACAAGTTCCTCTCACAATGGATAGGACTAGTCACCTAGCAACGGAAAAAACAATAACAGTTAATTTTGGTCATCCTGAAGAAGGAGGGGGGGAAAGGGTCACGTGCACATATAATAGTAATAATAAAATAGAATAGATTAAAACCCCTAACAGTCAGTCTGAAGCTTGGATGGCTCCAGACTGGCTCAGGCAGCCTGAGTAAAGACAGCCAATTGTAAGAAGTATCAAAAAAATAAAATAAAATAAAATAAAATAACCTCCAGGTAGTCTTTCCCAGGCAGGGGTGAGGCTCTGACTGGTCAGATATTTTGTCACTCAAATAGAGCTCCAGCCACTTAGAAAAAAAAAAGAGAAGGAAATCAAAAAGGAAAAGTATTGGAATGACACCCCTCATGAGCCAGGAATCTCGGTAAAGAAAATAGCTCAGCGGGAAGCCTGTTAAAAGTGGCTGTCCAGCCCCTGCAGTCTGGTTCTGGGGGGGGGGGGGTGAGCTTCAGAAATAATCAAAAGATTTCCTTTATTTTTACTCCTTTTTTTTTAACCCAAGAGTGAGGACCCCTCCTTGGTGTCACACTTAGGACCCCTTATTCACCCTCCTGCTGATGGACCAGTGTCCTACCCTATCCAATGAATCCTAGGTCACAAGCCACTGCTTATTGGAGCTCACACCAGCAGCTGCCTCCAAGTCCCCATCTTGGCTCCTTGTTATCAATTTTATTATGTTGAGATGTGTTTCCTAGAACTCATAATCTTGGTGTTTCTATTTTAAGCTTGACTAACAGAAAACCTTGGGCATGATTTGGGAGGTCAGATGAAGCAACAGCCTCCCTCTCTGCAGGTTACATGTCACAGGTTCTAGAAAGCTCTAGTGTCAATTTACTCTCCTCTTTTTCAGTAAAATTTCCAGACTAAAGACCCTGCTAATCAACATCAGCCCAGATAATCTGCAGACAATTGACTCTGCACAGATACTGACATTGACTGACAAGTTTCTCCCTTGCATTTATTTAGCTTCTCAGATGAATCGATCAGACCTTTTATTGATCCTCTAACTTTGTCTTGTCATAATATTAATTTTCCAACACAATTCTCTCCTCCCCACAGCTGTGAAATGTCTAATTCCTGTAATCAGTCTGTTCTCTCATAATTCTTAGTAGCTCAGTTTCTTGAATTGAGATGTTGAGAACAGTATTTAGGACCAAGAAAACAATGCAAATCAAGACATTCTCTTTGAAGCATTAACTGTAATCACCATAAAGCCGATCTAATCCACCAATCTTATTTACAGATAAGAACCTCAGAGGCACTGAGTCAAATTCATTATCTACAACTACACTGGAAAACACTACATTCCTGCTTACTCACTTATACATGTTCTAAATTTGTTTTAACAATGACTTCACCATAATTTAAATCACTGACTTTTGAATCAGTTTACTTTTTCTAAAAGAATGAGTCAAAGTAGTCATTAGTACTTCAACATGGCATAGAGCATTATTTTAGAAAATAGTTTTTTGTTTGTTTGTTTCTTTGTTTTACCAGAGTACTGCTAAGCTTTGGTTTATGGTGGTACCAGGTATTGGACATGGGACCTCAGAGTCTACTAAATTTTTTATATATATATAATTTTTGTTTAGTGTCTGGCAGGAAGGTAGCTGATGTATCATATAAGCTCTGAATTACACTTTTTTTTAAAAAAAGAAATCAGTAGTTAAGTTTATTAGGATGAAAAATTATGAACACACTAGCACCTCAAAGTAGATCCTGAATTTTAACGTTACTATGGCAGCATTACTTAACAAAATTGTATGTATTTATTTGTGGTTTACTGAAGAAATTAGCATCTTCAACATTTAAAAGTAAACACTAGTCTCAGGACGTTCCTATTTATATTTTTAATAAGTAGATGTACAGACTATGGAGTATATTTTAGCTGTCATTAAAGCAGACATACAAACACTGGAATTTCCTCACTCTAACATTAGAAATTTTTTCCTTGAATATAGCATCTGCTTTTATAAAAACAAATAGAGAGTGCTCGTTGAAACAAGAGCAATTGTATTAATTTGTCTGGTAGGTAGAAACAAAGAACTGAGACAGCATAAACCACTGTTCCTTGGACCAGGCCTCTGAGTAAAATATAGGCCAGGTAGTCAGTTCTATTGCTGATCTGTGGAACTGGTCATCAGACAGCTCATGGAAAAGGAAAGTGCTCAGCATATCCATTCTTTAAAAAAAAAAAACACTTTTTTTTTTTTTGCATAGAGAGAGAGAGAGAAATTGAGAGGAAAGGAAGAAACAGAAAGGGAGAAAGACGGACGACTGTAGCACTGTTCCACTTCTCCTGGAGCCTCCCTTCTGCAGGTGAGGACTGGGGGGCTTAAACCTAGGCCCCTGCACATGGTAATGTTTGTGCTCAACTAGGTGTACCATCAGCCAGCACCATATAAGTCCCTTTGCGCCACTTATTAACTGTGTGATTCCGAGTAGATCCTGTGACCCTCACTTACTCTGCTATGTTTCATTTGTAAAGCAAGACAGTAAATATGGACAAATCAAAATATTTTCTTGTTCCTAAAACATCTCAATTTTTTTTTTATTCTTAAAATACCATTTAATGGCTGGAAAGATACCTTACTTAGTGACTTTCCATGGATAAAACACAGGTTCAGATCCTAATCTACATGAGAGTGCCAAAGCACCCAGGAAAGGTCCAGTATTGTGGTGTCTCTCCCTCTTTGTGTCTCTCTATAAATCTGAATAAACAAAAACTTTGGCCTGGGAGCAATGAAATTGCTCATGTATGAAGCTCAGATTATTACACTAATTGTTACAGTGACAATGTATATAAGAATGATATCAATAAAATTGTTTTGACAATATTTCACTACCATTGCTCTAGTCTTCTTTTCCCCTAACTCAGAATTACCATTATCAAGTTTTGTTTCTATCCATCATTATTAAGTGATGACTACTGCATTACTAAATGATGTTTAGAGAAGTCATTATCAAAATTATGAAAAAATGCACCATTGGCATGCCTAAGGTAAACTCAGCTCCATTGCAGATAACAAAGTTGTTTTTTTTCTCAAGAATTTAGAGTTCCCATGTTTGAAGCACTTCTGGAGCATATAGATGCATGTGTGATAGTCACACATATTTACAACTTACTTCACCTCGCCTTCTTCTTCTTTATTATGAGAATCCAGAAAGTAACAACACTCACCTTCCAGGAGTTTCTTGTATCTGGACTGACCCAGGTCTAGCCAGTGAAATTCAAGCAGGAATCATTTCTAATAAAACCTTTGGGAATATATTACAGAGGAATTGATATTCTTCTCTGTGCTTTGACATTTCCTTTCTCTCTTCTTTCTTTCTTCCTTCCTTTCTTCCTTTCCTTCCTTCTTTCTTTTTTTCAGGTGAGAAATAGACAGGGACTCTGCTATCTAATTAATCTGTCTCAGAATCTTCAGGGAAGAGAATATTCTGACTAGTTTATACTGTAAGTATTCTATTGCTTGTAGTCAAACATGGTGTTAATTATGTGGTCTCTGTGAATACAGTTAAAGCAGAGCTTTAACACAAATGGTTTAGCATGAAGTAAAGAAACAAAGTCATAAAGTGCTGTTTCAATATCATTATCCCAAACCATAGACCATATATATATATATATATATATATATATATATATATATAATAAGCAAGAATGTCAGAGCAACACATATGTAATACCCAGAGCTGGGAATCAGATATGGGGTTTCAAGCATACGTATATTATGCTCTACTGCTAAGTCCCTTTCCCAGGTGCTGAAAATAAAAATACACAATGAAAGCAAGCTGAACACAGAAAAAACTGCAGAAGTAGTAGCTTTATAGAGGAAACAGGAGCAAAGCCACAAAGCCATGAAGAGAAATTGACCAGTGAAACAATGGTAAGGCCTCCTGAAAGAGTAGAATATGAAACCCCTCTTCTTCCTCCCCTCCTATTTAGGCACCCAAAATAGATTAACAGTAAGAGTACTGTGTGATTTTGAAACTGGTTCTTGAAGCAAATGCACATTAAAACATCTTTTATCATACTAATTCCTCTCCATCTGTCACTACTCATTGATTGTGTGGGATAAGTCTCATCTTTCCACATTCTCAACAACACAGATGATTTCCAGTCTTTGTGATTTTCATCAGTCAGACAGATTGAATTTATAGCATCTTGAGATTTTTACTAACTATGGTAGACTGAATAATAACACCCCAAATATGTCTACATCCAAATCCTCAGAACCTGTGAATATGTTATCTTACTTGGTGAAAGGAACATAACAAATGTGAAGTAAGTAAAGATTTTGAGATGGGAAAAGATGAACAGTTACCACATTGACAAGATAGTAAAGAGCATCAGGATCAGGAAAAAGTCCATTTATTGATAGAAGCAGAACAGGTTTACAATATACAACACTGATAATTTCGAATACAAGTGACACAGTGAGTGAACAAGGAATGCAGGTGTCCTTAAGGATTTACAAAAGGCAAGTAGGTGAATTCAGTCCCCATGATCTTCCAGAAGAAAAATTCTGTGGGAAACTTGATTTTAGGGATTCTGATTTCCAGAGTTATAAGATTATATACTTTTGTTGGCTCATCTCATTCAATTTGTGGGAATTTGTTACAATGGGAGTGGGTAACTAATACACTGAACTTTTTCACTTCAAGAAGAATCTACCTGAATTACACCAGGCTGGGAATACCACAGTGTCTAAGGGAAATATAAGGCTGTTTCATTTCTTAATTTTTATTTGAGGGTTGAGAAATATTTAATGTAAACATGTAGGTCTTATCTTATAGTTTTATTGAAATGTTATTAATATATAAGATAAGTAAGTCTAAAATGTTCATTGTAATAATTGCATGCATGTGTAAGTTATCAAATGATGATTATGACTATAAGGGTAGTTACCATACCTCCTTCTTCCAAGACAGAGTTGTTGTTCTATCAACAGTTTACAGATATATTAATATAGAACTGTTAATTATAATCACCCCGATACACATCATACCCTTTGGACATCTTCCTACTTCCCATAATTTCTGAGAACCATATTTTATCCTGAGTTCAACATTTTAAATATTCTGCCGATAGAAAGCCTAACAGTAGTGCACCTGGTAAAACATGCACATTACCATGTGCCAGGATCCGGGTTCAAGTCCTCAGCCCCTACCTGCAGTAGGGAAGCCTCATGAATAATGAATCAGTAATATAGGTGTCTCTTTTTCTCTCTCCCTCTCTATCTCCCCTTTTCCTCTCAATTTCTCTGTCTCTAGAAAAAAATTAAGAGAAAAGAAAAATAAAAGGAAAAAATTGGCCACCAAGAGCAGTGGATTCACCAATCCCCAGAAATATACATCCCTGGTGGCAATTAAAAAATAAAATAAAATAAAAGATTCTGTAAATAAGTGAGAAAAGATTGCATTTGTCTTTCCCTGTCTTACTTCATTTAGTACAATGCTTTCAGAGTCAAACGTGTGTTGCAAAAAGCTAAATTGTTTTCTTGCTTTTGAATAAATAACATCCCATTGTATATGTGCATGTATACATACGATGCTACATCTATTTATCTTTTGATTCACTAAAGAATATTGATGTGGATTCGACTTCCGGAGGCGGAAGTCGAATCCACTTCGCTTTCTCTCCTCTCCTCTCCTCTCCTCTCCTCTCCTCTCCTCTCCCGGATCAACTAGGAATACCAAAGGAGACCACCCGGACCGAAAACAAGACAGGACTATAATGACCACAGGAACCCAGTAAATCACCCGTGAGTACAAACACGCGTGGCTGGTGACAGAGAGGAGAGAGGGGCCTAAGGAGAGATTAAGTGACTGCTAACAGTTCAACAGTTTGTCAGTGGAGACACCACCTCCAGTCTGCTCCACCAACAAGGGGACAGCTGAAGGGAGGAAAGGACTCCCCAGAGACTCACCAAGTACAACTCTGAGTCTCCATTGCTACTACCCTCAGAATCTGGAGTAGCAACAGGGAGGGACACCAGGGCACAGAGATCTAACCGGGAAACTCAGGAGAAGACCTATAACTCGGTGGCATAGCTGAAGGGCTGTGAAAGTCTCTTTGCATAACCACTGGATTATCTCTGCCACACCCTGCTTTATCTCTTGGTCAGGAGTCATTGATTAAGCCAAGAAGCCTATTGATAGTTTAAAAGCCCTCAGGCTACCATAGCCTACAGGGGAAAAAAAAAAGGCTTTTACACCACTGAACTCCAACTCAGGGGTTGAAAAAACTGTTAACTTATATAAAATGGTTAAAACAACAAGAAAAAATAATGGAGACTCGAACCAGGACAAGAGTCCAGCTAAAAGTCCTCCAGAGGGTGAAGCACAAAACAACGAGTTCAACATCCAAACATTAGCTAAGGAAATAATAACAGGAGTGAGTAAAGAATTTGAAAAAATTGTAATCAGAACTGCAGGAACAACAAATGAGAATATGGAAGAAAATTCTAATAATCTCATGGTTATTAGAGAGCTGAAAGCTGAAATTGCTGAGCTAAGAAGGCAACTAGCTGAACAAGCTAAAACAGTATCAGAGCAGGGCAACAAAATAGATGAACTCCAGAAAGCAGTAGAGGGCAGAGAGAATAGAATCAATGAGGCTGAAGACAGAATTAGCAAGATTGAGGATGAATTAGAGACAACTAAAGAAGAAGTAAGAGATCTCAAAAAGAGATTAAGAGATGCTGAAAACAACAACAGAGTCCTATGGGATGACTTCAAAAGAAACAATATACGCATTATTGGCTTACCAGAGGAAGAAAGAGAAGGGGAGGAAGAAAGCGTTCTCCAGGCCATAATAGCTGAAAATTTCTCTAGTCTAGACAACACCAAAGACATAAAGATTCAAGAAGCCCAGAGGGTCCCAAACAGAATTAACCCAGACCTAAAGACACCAAGACATGTCATACTTAGATTGGAAAGGAATAAGGATAAAGAAAGAATCCTCAAGGCTGCAAGAGAAAAACAAAGAGTCACCTACAAAGGAAAACCCATAAGATTAGCAGCAGACTTCTCCATACAAACACTACAGGCCAGAAGAGAATGGCAAGATATCTATCGAGTGCTCAATGAGAAAGGCTTTCAGCCAAGAATACTATATCCTGCTAGATTGTCATTCAGACTAGATGGAAGCATCAAAACCTTCTCAGACAAGCAACAGTTGAAGGAAGCAACCATCACCAAGCCTGCCTTGAAAGAAGTTCTGAAAGGTTTCCTATAAACAACCAGACCACCACAAATAGAACATATATCAAAACACTCTAAAACTCTACAAGAATGGCGTTAAAATATCTTCAATCTTTGATATCAATAAATGTGAATGGCCTGAATTCACCTATTAAAAGACACAGAGTAGGAAGATGGATCAGAAAACACAACCCAAGAATATGTTGTCTACAGGAAACTCACCTAACGCAACAAGACAAACACAGACTTAAAGTGAAAGGATGGAAAACTATCATTCAAGCCAATGGCCCACAAAAAAGGGCAGGAACAGCTATTCTCATATCTGACATGATAGACTTTAAAATACATAAGATTAAAAAAGATAGGAATGGACACTACTTAATGCTCAGAGGATCAGTCAATCAAGAGGACTTAACAATTATTAATATCTATGCACCCAATGAGAAGCCATTTAAATATATCAAACTTCTACTGAAAGAGCTACAGCAATATATTAACAGTAACACAATCATAGTAGGGGACTTCAACACCCCACTCTCTCAACTTGACAGATCATCCAGGAAGAAAATCAGTAAAGACATAAGGGAGCTAAATGAAGAGATAGATAAACTAGAACTATTGGACATTTTCAGAGTCATTCATCCCAAGAAACTGGAATACACATTTTACTCAAATCCACATGGATCATTCTCAAGGATAGACCATATGTTAGGCCACAAAGACAGCATCAGCCTATTCAAGAGCACTGAAATCATCCCAAGCATCTTCTCAGACCACAGTGGAATTAAACTAACACTTAACAATCAACAAAAGATTAGTAACAGTGCCAAAATGTGGAAGCTCAACAGTACACTTCTTAACAACTTCTGGGTCAAAGAGGAAATCAAAGAAGAAATCAAAATGTTTCGAGACTTCAATGAAAATGAAGACACAAGCTATCAAAATATTTGGGACACAGCTAAAGCAGTCCTAAGAGGGAAGTTCATAGCTATACAAGCACACATTAGGAAACAAGAAAAGGCACAAATAAACAGCCTGATTGCACATCTTAAAGACCTAGAAGAAGAACAACAAAGGAACCCTAAAGCAACCAGAAGGACAGAAATTACTAAAGTTAGGGCAGAAATAAATAACATTGAGAATAGGAAAACCATACAAAAGATCAATGAAAGTAAATGTTGGTTCTTCGAAAGAGTAAACAAAATCGACAAACCTTTAGCAAGACTCACAAAACAAAAAAGGGAGAAGACCCAAATAAATCGGATAGTAAATGAAAGAGGAGATATCACAACAGACACTGCAGAAATTCAACATATCATGCGAGGCTTCTATGAACAACTATATGCCACCAAGTTAGAGAACCTGGAAGAAATGAATGATTTCCTAGATACCTACCAACTTCCAAAACTAAGTAAAGAGGAAGTGAATAATATGAACAGGCCCATCACAGCCAATGAAATTGAAACAGTTATCAAAAATATCCCCAAAAATAAAAGTCCTGGACCAGATGGTTTTACAAATGAATTCTACAAAACTTTCAAAGAAGAACTAATACCTCTACTTTTAAAAGTCTTCCAGAAGATTGAAGACTCTGGAATACTCCCTGCCAGCTTCTATGAAGCCAACATCACCCTGATACCAAAAGCAGACAGGGACACAACCAAAAAAGAAAACTACAGACCAATATCTCTGATGAACATAGATGCGAAAATATTGAACAAAATTCTAGCCAACCGGATACAGCAGTATATCAAAAAGATTGTTCATCATGACCAAGTGGGGTTTATCCCAGGCATGCAAGGTTGGTTTAATATACGTAAATCAATCAATGTGATCCACCACATCAACAAAAGCAAGACCAAAAACCACATGGTCATATCAATAGATGCAGAGAAAGCCTTTGACAAAATACAACATCCCTTTATGATCAAAACACTACAAAAAATAGGAATAGATGGAAAATTCCTGAAGATAGTGGAGTCTATATATAGCAAACCTACAGCCAACATCATACTCAATGGTGAAAAACTGGAAGCATTTCCCCTCAGATCAGGTACTAGACAGGGCTGCCCACTATCACCATTACTATTCAACATAGTGTTGGAAGTTCTTGCCATAGCAATCAGGCAGGAGCAAGGAATTAAAGGCATACAGATTGGAAGAGAAGAAGTCAAACTCTCCTTATTTGCAGATGACATGATAGTATACATGGAAAAACCTAAGGAATCCAGCAAGAAGCTTTTGGAAATCATCAGGCAATACAGTAATGTGTCAGGCTATAAAATTAACATTCAAAAGTCAGTGGCATTCCTCTATGCAAACACTAAGTTAGAAGAAATTGAAATCCAGAAATCAGTTCCTTTTTCTATAGCAACAAAAACAATAAAATATCTAGGAATAAACCTAACCAAAGAAGTGAAAGACTTGTATACTGAAAATTATGAGTCACTACTCAAAGAAATTGAAAAAGACACAAAGAAGTGGAAAGATATTCCATGCTCATGGGTTGGAAGAATTAACATCATCAAAATGAATATATTACCCAGAGCCATCTACAAATTTAATGCTATCCCCATCAAGATCCCAAGCACATTTTTTAGGAGAATAGAAAAAATGCTACAAATGTTTATCTGGAACCAGAAAAGACCTAGAATTGCCAAAACAATCTTGAGAAAAAAGAACAGAACTGGAGGCATCACACTGCTAGATCTCAAACTATATTATAGGGCCATTGTCATCAAAACTGCTTGGTACTGGAACATGAACAGACACACTGACCAGTGGAATAGAATTGAGAGCCCAGAAATGAGGCCCCACACCTATGGACATCTAATCTTTGACAAAGGGGCCCAGACTATTACATGGGGAAAGCAGAGTCTCTTCAACAAATGGTGTTGGAAACAATGGGTTGAAACATGCAGAAGAATGAAGCTGAATCACTGTATTTCACCAAATACAAAAGTAAATTCCAAGTGGATCAAGGACTTGGATGTTAGACCAGAAACTATCAGATACTTAGAGGAAAATATTGGAAGAACTTTTTTCCGCATAAATTTTAAAGACATTTTCAATGAAACGAATCCAATTACAAGGAAGACTAAGGCAAGTATAAACCTATGGGACTACATCAAATTAAAAAGCTTCTTCACAGCAAAAGAAACCACTACCCAAATCAAGAGACCCCTCACAGAATGGGAGAAGATTTTTACATGCCATACATCAGATAAGAGTTTAATAACCAACATATATAAAGAGCTTACCAGACTCAACAACAAGACAACAAATAACCCCATCCAAAAATGGGGGGAGGAATTGGACAGAATATTCACCACAGAAGAGATCCAAAAGGCCGAGAAACACATGAAAAAATGCTCCAAGTCTCTGATTGTCAGAGAAATGCAAATCAAGACAACAATGAGATATCACTTCACTCCTGTGAGAATGTCACACATCAGAAAAGGTAACAGCAGCAAATACTGGAGAGGATATGGGGTCAAAGGAACCCTCCTGCACTGCTGGTGGGAATGTCAATTGGTCCAACCTCTGTGGAGAACAGTCTGGAGAACTCTCAGAAGGCTAGAAATGGACCTACCCTATGATCCTGCAATTCCCCTCCTGGGGATATATCCTAAGGAACCCAACACATCCATCCAAAAAGATCTGTGTACACATATGTTCTTGGCAGCACAATTTGTAATAGCCAAAACCTGGAAGCAACCCAGGTGTCCAACAACAGATGAGTGGCTGAGCAAGTTGTGGTATATATACACAATGGAATACTACTCAGCTGTAAAAAATGGTGACTTCACCGTTTTCAGCCGATCTTGGATGGACCTTGAAAAAATCATGTTGAGTGAAATAAGTCAGAAACAGAAGGATGAATATGGGATGATCTCACTCTCAGGCCGAAGTTGAAAAACAAGATTAGAAAAGAAAACACAAGTCGAACCTGAAATGGAATTGGAGTATTACACCAAAGTAAAAGACTCTGGGGTGGGTGGGTGGGTGGGGAGAATACAGGTCCATGAAAAATGATGAATGAAATAGTGGGGGTTGTATTGCTAAATGGGAATCTGGGGAACGTTATGCATGTAAAAAAAAAAAAAGAAGTAGAAACGCAAAGCAGAAAATGACTGAGTTTGGAGTATGGCACCAAAGTAAGAAAGCAGAAGTATACTAGAGTTTGCAGTGAGTACCTCCCTAATACTTCCTCTCCACTTTTCCAAGCTTTGGGTCCATGATTGCTCAACAATTTGTTTGGCTTTGTATGTTAACTCTCTTTTCAGTCACCAGGTTCCAGGTGTCATCAGGATGCCGGCCAGACTTCCCTGGATTGAAGACACCACCAATGTGTCCTGGAGCTCAGCTTCCCCAGAGACCCATCCTACTAGGGAAAGAGAGAGGCAGACTGGGAGTATGGACCGACCAGTCAACGCCCATGTTCAGCGAGGAAGCAATTACAGAAGCCAGACCTTCTACCTTCTGCAACCCTCAATGACCCTGGGTCCATGCTCCCAGAGGGATAGAGAATGGGAAAGCTATCGGGGGAGGGGGTGGGATATGGAGATTGGGAGGTGGGAATTGTGTGGAGTTGTACCCCTCCTACCCTACGGATTTGTTAGTTTATCCTTTCTTAAATAAAAAAAAGAAAAAAGAAAACACCACTTAGTATGGATCAACCTGTCAACATCTATGTCCAATGGAGAAGCAATTAAAGAAGCCAGAACTCCCACCTTCTCCTACCTTCCCAAAAAGAGTTCTGCTCCATACTCCCGGAAGGGTAAATGATGGGAGGAAAACTAGCGGGCTCTGAACCCTCATTCCACCAAGATTTAAAACATTTACCACCTGGAATGTTGGAGGGGGAGAGAGCAGAGGAAGGGAAGAGAAAGGAAAAAGAGGAGGAAGAAGAGGGGAGAGAAGGAGGAGGAGAGAGGAGAAGGAGGGAAGAGGAAAGAAGAAGAGGAGGAGGGAAGAGGAGGAATTAAGCCTGGGCTTCAAGGTAGTGCTCATGCTTTGCTTCAATGAGGCCCTAGAGCAATCCATAAAAAAAAAAAAAAAAAAAAAAAAAAAAAAAGAATATTGATGTTGTCTCCATAACCTGACAGTAATGGCTAAATCTGACAATTTTAAAGTAAGAACAAGGTGACTTTCATTTGCCTGTCCCTGTTTCTTCACAAATGCCCTGGGCCATCTTATCATATTTTTCTCACTGCTTTCCAAGTCTTTCCTTATTCTCTTTTGACATATGATATCTGTCCTATTTTCTCAGGAACATGAGCAGCCTCTTGTGTACCCTAGTTTATAAATGGATTCATTAATAAAAAGCAGTGCTTAAGAATCCTAGCTTTGGAGTTACATCTGGGATCATGTAACCAAGTGGTCATATGCATATTCAGCTATGCAAAATTGTATGTTTCTTCATATGTGAAATAGGGATAATAGCAGTACTTTATAGGGTTAAAGTTGAGATCTAAATATGTAAAGTGTTTATCATGGGTACATAGTTATAATGAGAAAATATTGATAATGAATTCTGATGACTTGTGAGTTCATTCAATGACTTCACTCATCTAGAGTTAAAAAATTTAAAAAATTAAAAAGGTAATCTTAACACTAATCGTGCCATCTCTTGTTGTAGAATTTCTCTTGCATGGAAGATCAGTTTGGAAGAGAATGGGAATCAGGAAGTTCTTCCCCAGGGCAATTATATCAAGAGGTCAATATAATTCCTCATTAGGCACCGTCAGTATGTTTAATTATGCAATAAGCCCTATGCTCATTTCTGTGTGTGCATGTGTGTATTGACGTGACAAAGATGAACACAGAGGGCTTCTTCCCTCTAAAAGCATACTGTGCCACAGGTCATCTGGACTCCTTCCTTCAGAACACCCATAGATCATCTAGAGCCTTGAGGGGAAGTGAGCATTTGCAAGAGTCGTGATGGAAGCTACAGATAGTGATGGTAGCCTGGCAGGAGTGAAACTGATTTTTTTGTGCAAGTCAACTTTATCATCAACCTACTGAGTGGCCATAAAAAGACATTTGAGATGTTGCTGAGTAACCACTTCCCACATAAAGGATATGATGTTTACAGTCTATAGTATAATTACCACTATTCTTACAATTTGACAGCTTCTTTCCACTATAAAGGTAAGTTTCTAATACTAAATGTTCTGGGTTTTAGTCCAACCAATTTCATTAGCCATGGGTGGTAGGTTGTGGGTGGGACTAGGGACTGTGAATTAAATATAGAACATTTGCACTGACATCAAACAAGAGTGACAAACAGGTAATTAAGGCAAACATGTTTCTAATTAAAACTCTAATCTGTCAAGCCTCTCTGACCCAAATAGCAAGCCACGGTTCCTACTGCTTAATGAAAGCAAAACTCTTACCAAATGGGGCTCTGGTGTAATGTTCATTCATTTATATAAAGGTCAATTGCCACATAATATCTACTTCAGATTGCCACCCACAGAAAAAGTGGTGGGTGGGAAAAATTCATGTGATGTTAGTTACTCTTGCCTAGTTTTCTAACTTTTTAAAAAAAATACCTGCATCTGTGTGATGACTCTAACAGGAAGCTTGGATTGCATCCTGTTTTAGTGTAATAGATTAGAAGCAACAGTGATTTTTTTTTTTTTTTTTTTTTTTAGCTGTTAGAATGTAACGTTGGCTTGCAAATGGGCAAGCAAACCTTTTGTATCACAGTCATACAGAGAGCAGCCAGTACAATTTCTTAAAATGCTTCCATTGCTCACTGAAGAGGTTTTGTCAGGTATAATTCATGGATTCATGGTCTCATCTGTCAATTTCAGTTCTATTTTCAGACATGTGTGGGGCAAAATAATATGACATACCCAAATCCTTAAGTCTCAAAGGAGCTGACAGTCAAACCAGGAAGCAAAATGCTACTGTCCCAATGCTTCCCTAATTTTCATGCTTGCTCTGTCAACTAGTTGAGCATAAATGGGTAAAACTACACCCCACAACTCAAAAGAGATTTGAGAAGAATCATACAGAGCACAAAGTGAAGGGTCACATTTTATTTTATTTTACATTATTTTATTTTTGTTGTGGTTGTTAACTAGGGTTTCACTACTTCAGGCTGACTTTTTTTTTTCCCAAATAGACAGAGACAGAGGGAAACAAAGGGAAAGATACCATAGCACTGAAGCTTCTTTCAATGTGATGGTGGCTAGGCTGGAACCTGGGTCGAGCACATGGCAAAGTAACGATACTATCAAAGAAAGCTATTTGGGAAGCCTTAATATATTCTTTAATTTAATCATAGAAAAAAATTAGGTATTGACAAGTTATGTTTAATAATGAGATGACAAACGTGTTTTTGAGGTAAATTCCACACGTAAGAAGAGTTTGAATTGGAAATCCTCTTCTAAAAAGCAGAAGGGAAGTGAGTTTATTTGCTCCTGCAAACAAGAATGATATAGTGTTCTAGAATGGAATGAGATAACTCAGTAATTTCTCAAAGTCACTGATCCAGTCAGTCACAAACAGACACTCCGTCCTGAAACTGTATTTGGCAGACTGCTCCTTATATTTTTCACATGCCTATTTGGGGGCTCACTTTCTCTCCCTCACTCTCTTCCCTCTTTCCTTTCCTTCTTTTCTTCCACCAAGGTAAATTGTTGGGTCTCAGTGGCATTAATATGAATCTACATTGCCTGGTAGTAATTCTCTCTCTCTCTCTCTCTCCCTCCCTCCCTCCCTCCCTCTCCCTCTCCGTCTCTCTTTCTTTCTCTATCCCTCTCCCTCCATCCTCTCTTTCTTTTTCTTTCTGTTTTGTATTGGATTGGACAGAAATAATTAAAAACAGACACCAGCAGACCTACTTAACAACTCATGAAGTGCCACTTCTCCCACTCCCACAGGTGAGCAAGGGCTCGAACCCTGATCTTTGAGCATGGTAATGTGTAAGCTTAACCCAAATGTGCCACCAGCACATTGTTTTTCTTCCTTACTTGTTTTACATTGTAAGGGCTCTTACTTTGGATAAACTTTTGGATAAACTACAGCTCTTACTTTGGATAAACTGTGCTTTTGTCTAATCTTCCATCTGTCCATGGTTTCACTATGTGGAATATCTCAGACCTTACTTTACTAGACACTTTTCTCATCTGTTCTAGTTTCCTTAACATATATTCTTATTCTGCTAACCACAATGAATTTTTTCTGATGCCTAATGATCTCTTATAATTTCACTATATTGCTGCATGGGAAGTGGTGCAAAAGATAAAATGTTAGGTTCTCAAGCATGAAGCCCTAAGTTTGTTCCTCTGTATCCCGTGTGCCAGTGTGATGCTCTGGTCCTCCCATTCCTTTCTCTTTTGCTAATTAATTAAACAGTTAATTAATCAAATAATGCTTAAATATATGTAAATAATTTAAGTAAATTAATAATCAAATAAATTAATGGATATTTAAAATAATATTTTCATTATATTATTACTTTCATTTTATTGGAAGGTAAAAGGTTTATAGTACAGTTGTTAACACATAGTAGTTGTCTATAAAACACATTCACCCTCAACTTTGTATCTTTTCTTTCTTTTTTTAAATATTTTTTAAGTATTTTATTTATTTTATTTTTGAGAGAGATGCAGAGAGAGAAAGACACAGAAAGAAATACCAGAGCACTGCACAGATCTGGCTTATGGTGGTGCAGGGGATTGAATCTGGGACTTTAGAGCCTCAGGCATGAGAGTCTCTTTGCATAACCATTATGCTATTTACGCCCCCCCCTTTAATCTTTTTTAAAACATTTTTTATCTTTATTTATTTATTGAATAGAGATGGTCAGAAATCGAGAGGGAAGGGGAAGATAGAGAAGCAGAGACACTTGCAGACCTGGCTTTACCACTTGCAAAGCTTTCCTTCCCCCTGCAGGTGGTGACCAGGGGCTTGAACCTGGTGTACACTCAACTAGGTGTGCTACTGCCCGGTCCCAACTTTGTATCTTTTCTATCACCATACATCAAAATGCCAAGATGTTCCTTACCCACTCTCAACTCCTTCACCAGAGTCTTTAACTTTGGGGCAATACATCCCACTCAATCCAGGTTTTGCCTTATTTTTTCCTTTTCTACCCCCATTTTTTAAGCTCCACCTATAAGCGGGGCCATCTGGCATCTGACCTTCTCTTTTTATTCTTCTGTTTCATCATCACCATCACCAATCCCATTTGAACCACCACTGCCTAGAACTACTTGACTTGCGGTTAAAAAGTGCTTTCTGAAGTTAAGGTTTCATTATTAACATATCTTAAGATAGAACCTATGGATATAAATCATCTTATGAATAAACACCGCTCCCAGTGTCTCACAGAAACCTGAGGAGGGACTCTTAAAATGACTGCAAATATCCTCATAGCTTGTACTACCAGAATTCAGTAGGGTTTTAGTAGGATGATTAGGGCCAATCACAACTAATTTCAGTTACGGGTGGCCTGAGGCAGAAAACCAAAGACTTGAAGAGCACTAAAAGCTGTGAATTGGCAAAGATTTCGAATTCCTACTGGGATGGGACTCTTGTGGTGCAGATTTGCTCAATTTTCACAAATCAATTATCCTTTGGGTCTTCCTATTTCCCATTATTCCTCCTCAGAGGGGAAAAACATGACTGTTTCAATTACTTCAGCTGCCAACTTATCAGTGAGATCTTAGTCTTGGGAATCTTCTTTTTTTAAAAAAATATATATGTGTTTATTTATTTTCCTTTATGATATGTGGTAGGTTACAAGGTTGTAGGATTAAAGGTATATTTCCACACCACACCCAACCCTAAAATTTTATACCCTCATGCTCTCAATGACAACCACAATAATTCTCACAAGAAAGTCTTAGAAACTGTTTCTGGACTTTTGTGTATTTGTTTTTTGGTCTAGATGTGTTTGAATATATATTTATTTTTATTTATTTTGGGTATTAATGGTTTAAAGTCAACGGTAGTTTGTACGTGTGGGTAATTTCTCAGTTTTCCACATAATAATTCAGCCCCCTCTAGGTCCTCCTCTGTCATCATCTTCAGGACGTGAACCCTCTCCAACCCTGAGTCTTTTACTCTGGTGCAATGCACCAAACCCAATCCAAGTTCTAATTTGTCTTTTATTATTTTTTAATTTCTTCTCCTTCTCCTTCTCCTTCTCCTTCTCCTTCTCCTTCTCCTTCTCCTTCTCCTTCTTCTTCTTCTTCTTCTTCTTCTTCTTCTTCTTCTTCTTCTTCTTCTCCTTCTTCTTCTTTTTCTTCTTCTTCTTTTCTTTTTCTTCTTCTTCTTCTTCTTCTTTTTATTCTTCTTCTTTGTCTTCTTCTTCTTCTTCTCCTTCTTCTTCTCATTATTAGTGATTCAATAATGATCCAAAAGATTGTGGGTACAATTGAGGGGTACAATTCATATAATTCCCACCACCAGATTTCCACATCCCACCCCCTCCATTAGAAGGTTCCCTATTTTTTATCCCTCTGGCAGTATGGACCAAAGATCTCTATGGGATGCAGAAGATGGGAAGTCTGAATTGTTTCTGTAATTGTTTCTCTGCTGAACATGGGAGTTGACAGGTCAATCCAGGTCGATCCATGTTGATCCATACTCATTTCTTGGTTTTTGTGTTTTCTCATTGTTTTTTCTGGATCATGTATTCCAGTTCCCTAGATTCTGACAAGAAATTATTTTCATTTATTTATTTATTTACTTATATCAGAACATGGCTCAGCTATGGCTTATGATTATGCAGGGGATTGAACTTGGGGCTTTGGAGCTTCAGACATGAGAATTTCTTTGCATATCTATTGTGCTCTCTACCCTGCCTGTATATTCCACTTATGAGTGAAGGAAGCAATTCAATCATTGTCTTTCACCTCTTAATTTATTTTACTAAGCATAATTATCTCCAGTTCCTTCCATTTTGTTCAAAAGGACACAATAGCACTTTTGATTTATTTACTTACCTCAGAGTATATATTCCATCACTTCTTTAATTAGTCATCTATCTGTGGACATTTGGACCATTTCCAGTCTTTGGCTATAATGAATAATGTGACTATGCATATAAAGGGTGCATATGTTTCTCTGGTTAAGTGTTTGTGTGTTTTATGATCTCAAAGTTCACAAATTTATTAAGGACATCTTTGTGTCACAGTGCATGGTTAATCACAGAGAATGTTCCATGTACACTTGAAAAGAATGTGTTTTATTTTGGAATGAAAATTTCTGAATATATCTATTCAAGTTCATCTCATAGATGGAATGATTTAAGGCCTCCATTTTTTTGTTATTTTTTAAAAATCTTTTTATTTATTGGATAGAGACAGCCAGAAATCAAGAAGGAAGGGGGTGATAGAGAGGGAGAGGGACAGAGAGACATTTGCAGCACTGCTTCACCACTTGCAAAGCTGTCCCCCTGCAGGTGGGAATCAGGGGCTCAAACCTGCGTCCTTGTGCATTGTAATACAGGCGCTCAATCAGGTACACCACCATCCAGTCCCAGGGCCTCCATTTCTTTACTGAGTTTTCATCTAGATGATCTATCTCTTGCTATGAGTGTTGTGTTAAGGTCTCCTACTATTACTATATTACTACTGATGTTTCCCTTGTGGTCAATTAATATTTGTTTTTGTACTTGAGTGTTTTCATATTTGGTGCATATATAGTCTTGTTGACCAATATGTAGTGTCCATCTCTATCTCTTAACACCTTCTTTATCTGAAAGCCCATTTTATCTGATTCCTGCTCCTTTTCTATGCATTATTGGTTTGGAATACCTTGTTCCATATTGGGAATCTGTGAGTATGTTGATGAGCTTGGCAGGGTTCACAAAGCACCCTATATTCCATGCTACTAATGGGCCATCACTTTATTATTTACATATCAATCTCCTGCCTTGTCTTACATATGACTAAAGGTCTCCTTCCTAAGTCCCTGTAGGGTATTCCTAATTCCCACCAGTTGAATCCCTACCAATGGTTGCTAGGGAGGTTCTACCTTTCCAGCCCCTCCCATTTTTCTCCACCCCTCTCCTAAATACTTATGGGATTGTAAAGCCATTTTCATTTCTGTCTTGTCTCTTTCATGTCATGACTGGTAGAAGGGCAGATGTGCAGACTGGGAGGCGGATGCCAGCTATTGTGGTTGGAGCCATGTGGCTTAACCAGGTGTGCTGACACCTGGCTCTGGGGTGTCCGCATGAATAAAGATTTGTATTTCTACCACCATGAGCTTGATTCTTGGGTAATCTCTCTCTCCTGTGACACTAGCCCGAAATCTGGTGCTCAAACGTGGGGCAACTGGCTCCACATAAGTGGCAGACGCAGGTAAGTACACAGCCACTTGGCTCTCCACAGGCTTGCATTTACGAAGGCACTGTGGTCCTTTTCCTCCCTCTTCTTATTTTCCTGAGACCCGTCTATCATGTTCAACCTTCCTCCTTATCAAGAGGATTCCCAAACCCTCTACTTCTTTTTCTCTAGACAGTTTCTCTGTCTCTGGGACATGTTGCTCTGGGCCACACCTTAGTTCCTCTTGATCGCAATTGCAGCTCTCAGGAGATATGCAGGGACCCCTCCTAAAAGGACCCTGGAAGCTCTCCCTAAACCTCCCCTGGCTCCTCCCATGTTTCCTGCAGAGAGTGCCGACACTAACTCAGGAAACAGGCCTAGTCTAAGGGACCTTGAGGCTGCAATCCAAGATTTAAAGGAAATGGTCATTCTGCTTGCCCAGCACCATACATGCTTTCTAGAGAAAGCAAAGCCTGCTCCGATCCTGACCCACCCTAAGCCCTCTGTATTTCACCCAGCAGGTTCCATTTTGGCAGACATGTTTCCGGCTGCCACCACCACTTCTGCAGCTTCCCCTTCCATGACTCCTCCCTCCACTGCTACGCTGCTATCAGACACAGAATACCTTTACTGGCTTCATGACAGAGCTTTTCTTCTGGAGCAAGTCCACACATTCCCAGTAAATGTTGTCCCCAATAAACAGAGAACTCAGGCGTGGTACCCATTATTCCTCCACAGATCTTCAGGAACTTCGTCAGGCCATTAAAGAAGATGGATTCCATATTCTGTGGACCAGATATATCTTACAAGGCCTTTTCCAGAACCTTAATACCCCCCAAGACTGGAGGGACATAGCTCTCACTACGCTTCCAGACCCAGTCTTCCTTCAATGGAAAGCATTTTTTAGAGATGAATCTTTACAGCAATTCTGGAGAAATAGTCAGAATCAGCCCAAGTGGGATTTTGAGGCTCTGTTTGGAATGGGTCATTTGGGAACAAGAATTCAACAGGCAGAGGACAGGTTTCCACCAGGTTACTTTGACCGGGTGCGCCTCTGTGCCTTGCAGGCTTGGGACAGTCGAACACCTCCTATGGGGGAAAGTCCTTCCCTATTCTCTCCCTCTGCCAAGAACTGGATGAGTCACTAACTAAGTTCATAACTATAGTGCAATCAGGTTTAGAAAGAAACATTTCTGACCCAGACGCCTGCCAACTTTTATTAAAATCCATAATCTGGGATGGAATGCTACCAGACTTCCATCGGGCATGCCTTGCATTAAAAAATGAACATCCAGACCACTGGATTATAGCAACTCAGGAGGTTGGATCAAGCTCTTATCAGGCAACCACTATGGCACAGGCCTTTTCAGCCACCCTAGATAAGCAAAAGGGGGCTTGCTTTCAGTGTGGTAGCCAAGGACATTGGCATACCAATGTTCAGAAAATAAACCACGACCCTGCTTCCAGTCAAGGAGCCAGAGGACCCAGACACTTTATCCCAGGTGCCATAGAGGTTATCATCTCAAAAGGGACTGCCATTCTAAATTCACAGCAATGGCATGCCTCTGCCGAATTTAGATGTAAACAGGGATTTAAACTAGGCATGGGGCATCTCTCAGCCCTGCTTTCAAGAGGAAGTCAAACAGATCGCCCACGTGGCACCACGCCTCTGTTCTGTAAACAAGAGCCCAGCCTGGGACCCAACCCAACATGCCATGTAACAATAGCAGATTTTATGGACCACCCCTGTTTTAGAAAGGAGACACCCTACTGTGACTGTGAAGATTGATAAAATTCCTTTCAAGTGCTTGATAGATACAGGGGCAAACAAGACAATTTTAAGACAAGCAAAGGTTCCCCCGAGTTGGTAACTCCTTCCAGTGTAGGAGGATTAACACAAGGTTTCCTAACATGAGATTCGCTTGTGTGGGAAGACCCTGATGGTACTACTGGACCTTTTCGTCCTTTAGTAGCCAACATTAGCACCAACTTATTAGGCAGAGATTTACTGAAATCTCTTGAGGTGGTACTGTCCTCAGGCACCACTTCTGCAGGTGTCACTCTCACCTCTATGAGACTTCTAGACCTGACCAGCATCTCCAATACTAACTGCCACTCTTCATAACAGAACTCCCCGCTTAGATTGGCTTTCTAATGAGCCTGCCTGGATGAAGCAGTGGCCTTTACCTAG
Source organism: Erinaceus europaeus (assembly GCF_950295315.1). Lineage (NCBI taxonomy): Eukaryota > Metazoa > Chordata > Mammalia > Eulipotyphla > Erinaceidae > Erinaceus > Erinaceus europaeus. The sequence continues at coordinate 121,176,044 of NC_080165.1, read as the reverse complement.
GGAGAAGCTAGAAATCTTAAGGGAACTTGTCCAAGAGCAATTGTCCTTGGGACATATTCGTCATTCATGGAGCCTGTGAAACACCCCTGATTTTGTGATTGAAAAATGATCGGGAAATGGTGCCTCCTCCAAGACCTCCATGTGATTAATAAAACCATGCAGGTCTGAGGCTCCCCCCAAAGGGGTTTGCCTCTCACTTCTGCAATTCCCATGGGAATTTCAATAATTGCCATAGATATTCAAAAATTTTTTCTCTATTCCCTTGCACCCATAAGATTGGAAACGTTTTGCTTTCTCTGTTCCTTCTATTAATAACACCAGCCCTGCCAATAGATTTGAATTGGTGGTACTGCCCCAGGGCATGGCCAACAGTCCCACTGTTTGTCAAGAGTCTGTTAAAGCTGCCCTTTTCCCATATATTCATAAGGGCCTTAAGGTTTTTCATTATATGGATGACGTCTTAATATGGGGAAAATTAGATACAGATCTCTCTGCCCTACATGATTTTCTTATTCCCACCTTAAAGCAAAATGGCCTTAATGAAGCTCCTGAGAAGGTACAATTAATTCCTCCAATATCTTTCTTAGGTTCAGAGATTTCTCTAAAGCAGATTCATCCCTTAAAACCTTGTGTTACTTTTCCTTCTAATCTCACACTTGCTTCTTTACAAAGCTTTCTTGGAATTTTAAATTGGCTTAGGCAATATCTTTATCTCCCCACTAGCTGCCTCCAACACTGTTTGATCTGTTAAAAGGAGACAAACAGCTCTCCTCAAAGTGTACGTTAACCCCCAAGCCTCCTTAGCACTAGGAAGGGTTAATCAGGTTCACCAGGACATGCACCTCTTTAGGTTCTCCCCCTCCTCTCCTGTAAATCTTTTGATCTTTAACTCCTCCCCTACCATGGTGAGGGCTATATACCAGAGTCATGGTGTTCTTGAATGGCTTCATACACCAGTAGGGGGAGCTCCAAGACTTCTTACCAAAATTGATACTTTGGCTTCAATGATCTGCCAAGGAAGAGATAGATCAATACAGGTCTTAGGAAAAGAACCTGATCAATTGTTATTCCTTTTTCTCTCACAGATACAGAGTGGCTTCTACACCACCACTCCCATTTTGCTATAAGCTTAATGTATTTCCCAGGACAATTAGATAATCATTTTCCTTCTAATAAATGGACAGTTTCTTTACCTCTTTTGCCTTTACTGGTACATAAACTTTTCTCTCAAGATCCCATCCCCTCTTCTCCTACAATTTTTACTGATGGTGGCAAGAAGGGAGCTGCTGCCCTTGTATATTATACAGATAAATAATGTCCCACATCTCTCTTTACTGAGCTTCCTGATAATTCCCCTCAGTATAAAGAACTCTATGCTGTTTTTCTAGCCTTAAAAGCTGTACCAGAACCCTTCAACCTTTTTTTATGACAGTGTGTATACTGTTAACTTACTTCCATGGCTTGATCATTCTTATGTAAGAATTGATGACAACCCACTTTCTCCTCTCTTATTTCAAATTTCCTCTATGCTCTGTTCTTGAACTCAACCATTGTATGTTCAACACCTTCATTCTCACAGCCCTCTTCCTGGTCCCCTGTCTGAAGGGAATGTTGCAGCTGATTGCCTTGCCTCCACAGGAATTCTACTAGCCTCTGTCTCTAATCCTGCTGACTTCCATTCTTTAACTCATGTTAACCATAAAGGCCTTCAAGCATGATTTCCTGATATTCCTATGGCATAGCTGAAACGTATTCTTGCTACATGCTCCTCCTATGAGGGTCTAATTAAGACATCTGCTGCTCAAACTCTTGGGGTTAACCCCCATGGCTTAAAAGCCAATGCTCTTTGGCAAATTGATGTCACACATTTACCCAGCTTTGGCAAACAAAAATATGTGTTTGTCTCAATTGACACATTCTTTAAGTTTATGTGGGCTAAAGCTCAGACAGGAGAAACCTCAAAAAAGCTTATAAGCCATATGCTCTCCTGTTTCATTGTAATGCACATACCTCTTCAACTTAAAACAGACAATGGGAATGCTTTTACCAGCAAACAATTTAAAGACTTTTGCACTTGATTTTTATATACATTTTTCAGTATAATCTAAGATTAGAATCATCAGCTTAGTGGTGTGGGAGGTGGTGTAGAGGATAAAGCATTGAACCCTCAAGTATGAGGTCCCAAGTTCAATCCTTGGTTGCACACATACCAGAGCAAAGTCTTGGTTCTTTCTCTTCTCTAGTCTTTCTTATTATAAGATAAAATAAAGAGAATTTTCTGCCGGGCTAGCATGAGGGTGTTTTTTCCTGGAAATGTGCTCTCTGGGTTGGAGAGAACTTGACCGGAGCCAACCTGGGCTGCTGCTTACTCAGCGACTTGGGAAAGAGACCACGAATTCGTGGTGGAGTGGGAATGCAATGTGTCTTTACTGATCAGAGATGATGCTTTTTATATATTTAGAACCAGAAGTGGCAAGTCGGAAAAGGAAGTGGCTAGGAAAGGGGTGGAGAAAAGGAAGGAGCAGGAAGGTAGAAAGCTTCCGTAGCAATGGTTGCTAGGGTTTTAACTGGCAGAATTAATGTACCCTGCATGCAGGGTGGGTCTCAAGGTAGAAAGAAAATAGATCAAAGGTGGGGCTCTTTCAGGCAAAACAATGACTATATAAATAGACCATAGTGTCAGCAATGGAGGATGGAGCAGGGGGGCTGCCTGACAATTTTCAGCTGATAGAGAGATTCTGTAGGGGGTGGTACACCAAATTAAGCACATATATTATCACTCCTAAAGACCCGGGTTCCAGACCCTACTCTTTAATTGCAATGGGGATGCTGCATGAGCAGTGAAGCAGGTCTACAGGTACACCTTCTTTCTCTCCTCCTGTCTATCTCCCACTCCCCTTTCTTTTCTCTTTGTCCTATCAAATAAAAAAAGAACTCAGGGGAGAAAAAAAAATGGTCATGAGGAGCAGTGGATTCCTAGTGTTGGTACTGAGCTGAAGTGATAATCTCATGGCAATAAAAATTAAAATAGAGAAAAGAGAGAGAGGGAGAGAGAGAGGAGAGAGAGAGAAAGACACCTGTGCTGAATATAGGCCCCAGATCAAATTGATGGGGTTTACAGTTAACACTATTTATATACTTTTCCCATTTTGGGGAGCTACTCTCTTCCCTGATCCAGCTTTCTAGTCCTATTTCCAACTCTGACACTGTCACCCCCAGACAATGTTAGCTGTGAGGCTTAGTTAAAAATTTAAAAAGTCATGGGCCCCTTGGAATATACCTAAAATAGACCTACTAGCTTTTTACAAAATGGAGACCCCTAATCTCATATGCTTTATTCTTACCTTTAGGTTCCTGATTATTAAAAATTTGTTCTGCTTTATATCTTAGTGCTTTTTCAGCCACCATGTTCCAGATGCTACCATGACACCAACCTGACTTCCCTGGGTGGATGACCTCACCAAAGTACCCTAGAACCCCACCTCTCCAGATCACTGACCCATTAGGAAAAGATAGAAAGAGGCTTGGAGTACAGATTGGCCTGTCAATGCCCATTGGAGAAGCAATTACAGAAGCCAGACTTTCTACCTTCTGCACTCCATAATGATTGTGGTTCTACACTCCAAGAGAGATACAGAATAGGAATGCTTCCAATGGAGGGGATGGGATATGTAACTCCTATGGTAGGAACTGTACTCCTCTTATCCTACGTTCTTGTCCATCATTATTAAATCAATAACAATAAAGAATAAAAACAAAAAGAGAGATATTCCATGGGACCACTGTACTTTTAGAAAGCATAGCCAGTGCCATAAACCTTTTATTTACTTTGTTATTTATAATAATTCATTACTTTAAAAATGCCCAAAACAGGGAGTCGGGCTGTAGCACAGCGGGTTAAGTGCAGGTGGTGCAAAGCACAAGGACCGGCATAAGGATCCCGGTTCAAGCCCCGGCTACCCACCTGCAGGGGAGTTGCTTCACAGACGGTGAAGCAGGTTTGCAGGTGTCTATCTTTCTCTCCTCCTCTCTGTCTTCCCATCCTCTCTCCATTTCTCTCTGTCCTATCCAACAATGACAACAACAATAAAACAACAAGGGCAACAAAGGGAATAAATAAATAAAATAAAATAAAATAAAATAAAAATGCCCAAAACATGAAAATGAGAATATTTATGAATATTTTTATGAAACATTGGTTATAGAAATTAAGAATCATTCTGAAGTAATAAAATAAATATGCAGATATCTACAATATAAAGCAGAATAAAATAAATGTTACACAACTGATACAGGGAGTGTAAGTCTCAATAATGGGGGGAAAAGTCAGAGAAAAGTCTTAGTAGAAAACACCAAAGTTGAGAGGCTTTGCATGGTTGACAGCATTTTTTTTTACCCCCAGTAAAAACTGGCATGTCAAGAAGAAATAAACATCATGACTATGGAAGCAAGAAAGCAATGGTGAAGTTCAGTAAAGGAAGAAAATAGAGGGAAAATTAAGGAGACCCTACAGAGATCTCTAAGAGGAGAAGTTGGGAAATTGGGGTGTTGGGACCTTGAAAACAGTAGATGGATAGTTTGGGTTTAATTTGGTAAGTAGTGGAGGACCTGGAAGCTTTGGCACAGAGACACGATGTGATCAGCATTGTGCATGAGAAATGAATATTGCAGTGACAAGATTCAAAAGAGAACCAATTTGAATGAAGCCACATACAGGGTTATTACAATGATCCATATAAGTGATTATGAGGACTTGAGCTAGGATAGTGGCAGTGATAATGAGGAGTTGGAAAAGAATAAGCCTACAAATAGCTGATAACCCTGATCTCTGAACATCAGCAGCCCATTAGTTAGTGGATAAACAACATGGAATGTACCCCCCAATCTGTGAAAATGCCTCATGACTTTGTGCTTACTTCAGCAGAGCACTTCCTCTTTTCAGTTGAGGGTAAAATTCATTCTCTTTGCTTACTCTCAATAACTAGATGAAATTTTCCTATGAGTAATAAAAAATAAGAATTCAAATTAGGAAAAAAATTACCAAAAAATTTAGTTCATTTCTTTGAGGATTAAAAGAATGGACTATATGTTTAGTTCAAGTTTACATGGATGACATGGTCAAAAAAAGTATGTGACCTGGTACATATGTGACAATGAATTGGTGTTGTGCTCTATTTAACTTTCTGGAAGAAATAGTTAAGAAGAGACAATTCATTCAAAACTGCCCCTTTGTTGAAATAGCACAACTAATTTTGAGTTATCAAAATTCACAAAGCAAGAAAATTGAAGTTTTTGACTATCCCTCTAACAGCAGGAAAGTCCATTCTGCAACATGATTAATTCATATTCCAATAATGTTTCTAATTAAGTTATACTTATTTTCTATTCTAGTTCCTAAAAATGTATTAAACACTTCATGCTTTATAGGCTCAATTATCAATGATAGACTCTGGATTGGAAAAGGTTAAATTTGATCATTGTCATTAATTTCTTACTTGAGAGGAAAACTCTGATTAGTAATGGCAACAGGATTTTACAGCTGCTTTTTAATTTTCTAATCCTCCTACTGGTGACTCATGCTGTGTAACTTGTCTTTAAATCTCATTGCCAACTTTCTCTTTTCTTTATAAGAATGCCCTCAATGCTAGAAAAAAGAAAAAAAAAGCTAAATGGATGTAGGAATAAGCTATGTTCATTACAGGATGGAGATGTATAGGGGTCTAGTGCTATGGAGGTTAGTCAGGATTTTAGGTCACATTTAGCAATTAGGCAATGTTGGTATAAGTGTCCTTGGCAGGTCAGAGATGAATCAAGAATTTCCAATGAAAGATGAGTCTAGGGGATCCATGAATTGGTATCTTTGAGACACCATGATTTTGTATTGGGTTACAGAGAGCAATTTTTTTGAAAAACACATCACTGATGATAACAGTAAAATAGTTATCAATGTGGCTCTTGAAATTGAGAATTCTTAAAATCGAATTTAATTGAAAAAAGTCAGAAAACTTAAAACTGAGTTAACTAAGCTGAAAATAAGATTGATACTCTTAAAGATCAAACAAGTTTGAATAGTTTAACAACTTAAGTCTATTAAGTCTTAGTTCAAACACAACATGAAATATGAACACTAGCTCAATATACACTGTCTAGAATTGCAAGGATATAATTCTGGACAATATGATTGTGTAGTGTATCTATAGATCTTTGTTGATCTCGTTTGGTTCTTAAGGTGGATTTAGTGATTGCATTTGCAATTTGAGTCAGTACTTTTATTTTATGTTTTATTACATCAAGCTGTACATTTCCTAGTCCCATCTAGGACTTATTGTTTATTAACTTAGAGTATATACTGTATCCTGGAGAAATTATTCCACCTCTGGTGCTACCATACTCTGATGTTGCCAATATTTAAAAACTGAGTCTACCTTTCTAACAAGATTGCTCGTTCATAGCAATAAAGACCATAACTCGACCAGTAAAATCCATAAACAAGTTTATTGCTATACTTCATTAGCTGTTATCATTAAGAACAAGGCCATTAATTAATAATATGAATAGTCAATTCCATATAATACAATGTCTGTTTAAAGAATTTATCCAGGAACCAAGTGGTAGCACATCTAGTTGAATGCACCAAGACCCAGGTTCAAGTCCCCAGTGCCCACCTACAGAGGGAAAGCTTTGCAAGTAGTAATGCAATGTTGCAGTGTCTCTCTCTGTCTCATTCCCTCATCTCTCTCTCTCTCTCTCTCTCTCTCTCTCTCTCTCTCTCTCCAAGGTTATCACTGGGGCTCAGTGCTAGGACTATGAATCCACTACTCCTGGTGGCATTTTTTTTCCACTTTATTGGATAGGACAGAGAGAAACTGAGAGAGAAGGGAGAGACAGAGAGGGAGATAGAAAGATATCTGTAGATCTGCTTCCCCACTTGTGAAATGTCCCTCCTGCAGGTAGAGAGCGGGGTTAGATCCCAGATCTTTGCACAGGTTCTTGCTCTTCCTCCTATGTGCACTTAACCAGGTGCACCACTGCCCTGGTTTGTCTCTCTCCCTCGCTATCATCTCCTTCCCTTTCAATTTCTGGCTGTCTCTATCCAATAAATCAATACAGATAATGAAAAAAATGTAAAAAAGAAAGAAACTATCCTTAAGATTATGTACCCATAGGAAAATTTCCACTACTAAAATCTGTAGCAGTCAAGGTTCAATCATAGAAAGAGAGTCATTGGGATTTGTTGAAACAATTTGACCTTACATATCTAAGGGAATTCCATAGAAAATGTATGTAAAGATTTTTATTTATTTGCATGTTTGCTTCTGATGCATCTAGTACTTAAAGTCATTAGGGAGGAAAAATTAATAGAAAGACAAAGAGAGAAGAAGATCTGAACCTCACAACTGAACTAGAAACTATTCTTATCTCTGTTTCCAGATCTTGCCTGTTTCTTAGAAGAACTAAGTATATACCTGGCCCAGGAGTTAAGGAAATAGAATAAAGATCCGGTGGGAAACAGAGTAGCTACATGACCATAGCATCAACAACAAGGTGTTGCCAGGTGTGAGAGAAAATGGCTGCTACTTCATTTCTGCCTTCCAGATCTCATGCACAATATCTCTTGTGTTCCCTACTAAAAAACAAACAAACAAACAAAAAACCTTCCCTTCTAAGGAGGCTGCAGTCTTTCTGATTAGTGTGAATCACAGTGATATGCTGATATGCTAGTTTCATCTTTTTTTGTCTTAAGTATTAAAACCATTTTTTCTTTCCTACAGATATTCAGAGAAGCTTATTGGTTTTTTGTGAATATTTTTATAACTTTTAACAATCAAAACTCATATTAAATAACCTACTGTGTACTGTTCATGGTATGTTAAACAGATGAGTTTGCTAAGTTCAGAACATGAAGACACAATTTTACTGTGACCAACTGGATTTTTATCTAAATATAGTTGAATGCAGATAGGATCTGTCTCTTGTTAAAAAGATTTACATTTAATTCTCTAAACAGAACCTTTTTCTCATTTTATTTTCAGAGAAAAAGTGGATTATCTTTCCAAATTGATTCTTCTGTTTTTAAGATTTAGCCTCAGTAAAGGAATACAAGTGATGAATATCTGAGGATAGTGTTTATCTCCATGCTGCAGATCTTGCTTAGAAATTGAGACATCTAGTGGGATCATGAGGAAATATTCTTTCTCTTTCTACCTCTCTGTCTCTCTCTCTCTTATCTAAATTCCAAACAAGTACATAATAGCACCACAAACTGTAAGCTTCATTAGTTGCTGTACACCCTTAAACTTTAAGGCTTTTGTGAAAGTGGTCATGTAGCTCAGACTAATGGAGCATTTTCCTCTCTCCTTCTCATTATCAGGCTGTGAGAACAACTGAACTAAAAGAGCAAACATCAAGCACATATGTTTATTCCAACCTGTTGCAAGATTTTCAGAGTTGGCTCAAGTACATGGTCTCTGGCAGGACAGTGAGAATAAATAGGTTCATAGTAACAAGGTAGCAGAAAATTAAGAGAAGGGCCAGCACTTTACCTGATTCCATGGGCATGAATAAAAGTAAAATGGCCTGCCACACAAGAAACATGGCCTACCTCTAAAAAATGTGTGCCATTCAACGGGGAGAAGGAAAATGAAGCTAAAAGAGTATTCAACTCTTGTTAAAGAGGGGAAAAGTCCCTAGTTAGGCAAATGTGAAAGAAAAGGAAAATTTGCTTCCCAACCAGTAAGACTGGTATAGCTCTATGACCATGAAATAGCCCATCCAAATGTTTTTTTCAGGGGAAAGTGCAAAACCAGTCTCCCACTACCACAAATATGCAGTTGAGTTTCCCACATTTGGGGAAACATCAGGGATCAGCACATCCAAAGTGCAATGGATAAGCCATGCCCTCAGAAAATCACCCTTGTGATCAAGGCGTCTCTCTCCTGCCAAGTAAGTATCCCCAGTCACATTTCCTCTTGGAAAAATGAAGCACTTCTCCACAAAATAGTAGACTCCACCAGAAGAAGAACATCAAGAGTTACTGAGATTCCTGAGGAAGAGGAGACAGAGATATGAGTAGAGAACATATTCATAGGAAGTTCAGCAGAAATTTTTTCAACACATGAGCAATGTTCAAAATATAGAAATCTAAGAAGATGAATGCACACCTAAGTTTTTTATTCAAAAGACATACCAAGATACATCACTGTAAAACTATCTAAAACCAGGGAAAAGAAAAAATATTGCAGGTTTCCAGGGAAAGGAAGAAATCACATGCAAAGGTAATAACATCCGGCTTTCATCAGATTTCATATCACAAGTTCTAGTGCCAAGGAGGGAATAGAACCAGCATATTCAAAGTATTAAAAGATAAGAATTGCCAGCCATGAATTCTGTATCTTTCAAATATAAAGGAGAATTAAAGATATTTTCAAATGTTTGGAAACTAAAGGAATTTGCTACTACCAGACCTGTCTTGCAAGAAATATTGAGAAGAGGGGGTAGGGTGATGATACATTTGGTTAAGTGCACATAGTACTAAGTCTAAGGACCTGCACAAAGATCCAGGTTCAAGCCCTCTGGCTCCCCACCTGTAGGGAGAATGCTTCACAAGTGGTGAAGCAGTTCTTCAGGTTTTTTTTTTCTCTCTCTCTCTCCCTCTCTCTTCACTTTCTAGATCCCCCTCCCCTTTCAGTTTCTCACTGTACTATCCAATAAAATGGAAAAAATGGACACCAGAAGCAGTGGATTTGTAGTGATGGCATTGAGCCCCAGCAATAACCCTAGAGGGAAAAAATTATTGAGGAGTCCCATATGAAAAGAAGAAGCAAAGAAATTCCAACTTTAATGAAATGATCAGTATGAGCATAGAACGAGGAACACAACAAGGAAAACCAAACACAGGAAAAAGGAGAGCAACATAGTGCAACACAATCCAATTTTGGTGAATCAAGGACAACTTGAAAAAGACTCGTAGATATTGCTAGGTTAGATACAATATTCATTATAATCACAAAACAGAATATATCGCAAAGAGAAATAGGAAACATCTTCAATAGGCAAGGCTATTATGGAAAACTATTCACATAAAACAACAAACAGGAGAAAAAAATTAAAAAGAACATAAAATAACTTCAGAACATAAACTTGAATGGCAAACCACACTTAACAATAATAACCCTTAATATGGATGGCTTAAATTTACCAATCAGAAGATTCAGAGTGACTGAACAGATTAAAAAGCAAGACTCCCCCACACCAATGGACATCTAATCTTTGATAAGGGGGCCCAAAGTATTAAATGGAGGAAGGAGGCTCTCTTCAATAAATGGTGCTGGGAAAACTGGGTTGAAACATGCAGAAAAGTGAAACTGAACCACCTTATCTAACCAGAAACAAAAATCAGCTCCAAATGGATCAAGGACATGAATGCTAGACCAGAAGCTATCAAATACGTAGAGGAAAATATTAGTGGAACACTTTCCCACCTGTATCTTAAGGATATCTTTGAGGATACAAACCCAATTGCAAGCAAGACTAAAGCAGAAATAAACCAATGGGACTACATCAAATTGAAAAGCTTCTGCACATGCAAAGAAACTATCACACAAACAAAGAGACCCCTCACAGAATGGGAGAAGATCTTCACATGCCAGACATCAGAGAAGAGACTAGTAAGCAAAACATGCAAAGAACATAGCAAACTTACTTAGCACCAAAAAGGCAAATGACCCCATCCAAAAATGGGCAGGGGATATGAACAGAACATTCACTACACAAGAGATCCAAAAGGCTAACAAACACACAAAAAATTGCTCCAGGTTGCAGATTGTCAGAGAAATGCAAATGAAGACAAAATTGGGATAACCTCTTTACCCCTGTGAGAATGGCATACATCAAAAAGGACAGCAGCAAGAAATGCTGGAGAGACTGTGGGGACAAAGGAGCCCTTCCGCACTACTTGTGGGAATGTAAACTGGCCCAGCCTCTGTGGAGAGCAGTCTGGAGAACTCTCACAAGGCTAGACATGGACCTTCCATATGACCCAGTAATCCTAGTAATACTGTGCAGCTATTAAGAACAATGAACCCACATTCTCTGACCCATCTTGGATGGAGGTAGAAGCAATTATGTTAAGTGAGCTAAGTCAGAAAGATAAAGATAAGTATGGGACGATCCCACTCATAAACAGAAGTTGAGAAAGAGTAACAGAGAGGGAAACTCAAAGCAGCATTTTACTGAATTTGGAGCAGGGCACCAAAGTAAAAACCCTGGGGTGAGGGTGAGGATGAGGGTGGATGTTCAGCTTCACAGGGTGAAGGGGGGTGGGGAAGGAAGGGGAGATGGGATGGGACACAGTATTTTGGTGATGGGAATGGTGTTCATGTACACTCCTATCAATTTGCAGTCATATAAATCACTATTTAATTAATATGAGAGGGGAAAATTGATTGAATGCCTCAAACTTTTTAAATCACAGACTGTCTTTTTAATACATAGGCTGAGTCTTTCATATGTTGACTCTCTTAAAAGCTTAGTCTATGGGAGTTGGGCTGTAGCACAATGGGTTAAGTGCAGGTGGCTCAAAGCGCAAGGACCAGCATGAGGATCCCGGTTCAAGCCTCCGCTTCCCCACCTGCAGGGGAGTCACTTCACAGGCAGTGAAGCAGGTCTGTAGGTGTCTCTCTTTCTCTCCCCCTTTCTGTCTTCCCCTCCTCTCTCCATTTCTCTCTGTCCTATCTAACAATGACGACATCAATAACAACAACAATAATAACTACAATAATAAAACAACAAGGACAACAAAAGCTTAACCTACATACAGGAATCATAAACTCCAATATGTCTTTGCATACTGTGTTACGTTATAGTCCAGTTTTGTGTGCTTTACTACAAGGTTTGGTTATAGGACTTCTGTGCATTGTAAACTTAAACAGCATGGAAAAGGTTAAATACCTGTGTGCAGATTGTAAGATCTGGACCAGACTTGCTGTGCATATTGTAACGTTAAATGAAAAAAAGAATCCCCTTTGTAGTGTAGTCATGAGGTCTTATGTATGATAAACAGTTGAATAATTTGTCCTCAAAAAAAAAAAAAGCTTAGTCTAGGGAGAACAGAAGAAAGCGGTGGTGCAGCTATATACAAATAATGTCAAAGGACATAAAATATGGTGATGGTGTGTATGATACAGCAAATCCTAACAGGATTTTTTTTTAAAAGGAATTTTTCAAAGTTAAACTATATACCTGAAAGCAAAAATACACAATAATCTGTAGTAAGTCAGTATCAAGTTCATAATGAAATGGTTTCTTCTTAGACTTAGATACCCTCCTCACCTACTTCCTATTATAGCTCTCTCACTCACTCCAAAGCTAACTTTATTAAAGCAAGGATTGCAAAAGCTGGATAAGGCCAAGAGACTGGCATACATTAATGATGACTCTTTAGTCACTATCGGGCCATTCCATCAGCTGGGGCCCTATTCAGGGAGTCCTGAGATTCCCAAACAGACTTGATGGGCCTAGAACTCGAATAAATACACATTTTGTATGCATTCATTTATTGATGGTGCTTAGATTAGCTCCATATCTTGGGTACTGTGAGTAATGCTGCAATAAAGAAGAGTGAATTTATCTCTATAATAAATGGTTTCTATTTCCTTCTGGCATTTACTAAGAAGTGGGACTTGCTGGACTAGAGATCTTTTCTTTTCTTTCTTTCTTTTTTTTTTTTTTTTGCTTACTAAACTTTTTTATTGATGATTTAATAATAATCAACAAGATTGTAGGATAAGAGGGATACAATTCCATATAATTCTCATGACCAGAGTTCTGTATTCTATCCCTTCCATTGGAAGCTTCCCTGTTCTTTATCCCTCTAGGAGTATGGACCAACATTTTTGATGGACTGCAGAAGGTGGTGAAGGGTCTGGCTTCTGCAACTGCTTCTCTGCTGATATTTATTTTCTAATGTTAACACTTGTTATGAGATTCCTTAGTTGTATTCTTAAATTTTCACATTTTTGTGCTTTTGATTTCAGTCAAAGATGTGTTCAAATTCTCTGATTTTTTTTTTTACATACATGAATTAGAAGTTTTTCTAACTTTTTTCTAAGTTTTTATAATTTTTTTTTTAGGGTTTTCAAGTTAGCTCACCTGGGAAGATGTTTGCTTTGTCTTGCATAAGACAAAAGGTTGGAACCCAACCAATATCATAACGGGAGTAACTTTAATGCTAAGTCTCTCTCCCTTCCCCGCCCTCCAAAAAGGTCACCCTGGACTGGTGAGTCCTTGCTGCTATTAAAAAAAGAGTTCGGGCGGGGGAGACAGCATAATGCTTATGCAAACAGACTCTCATGCCTGAGTCCCCCAAGTCCCAGGTTTAATTCCCCGCACCACCATAAACCAGAGCTGAATACTGCTCTGGTGTTTCTCTCTGTGTGTTTCTCTCTCTCTTCATCTCTCTCAAAAATAAAATAAATAAAAATTAAGAAAATATATTTTAAAAAGTTCACTGTTTTAAATTAGAATATGTGAGTTTTTTTAAGTTTTGTTATTTTCTATTTTACTTTGTTATTTTTCAATTTTGTTACATTACAGGCAGAGAACAGAGTTTGCATGATTTCAGTTTTCTATCAATTTCTGAGAATATAGTCATTCCTTAGAATATAAGCATTTCATATGTTCTTGAATATAAAACGGTTATACATGTGTCAAGTTGGTTGGTAGTATCTAGCAACCAACTCTGTATACTCTGTATACTTTTGTTTGAGTTGGTGTGAGAGGAGTGTTAAAATCTTTACCTTTATTTATGGATTTGTCTCGACTTTGCAGATCTGTTTTTGCTTCACATATTTTTCAAGATAATTTTTAAAGATGAACTTAATATTTATTATAAAGATTTCTTTAGTCATGAGAGAAAGAAAGAGAACCAGAACATCACTCTGGCATATGTGATGCTAGAGGTTGAACTCAGGAACTCATGCTTGAGGATTCTCATAGTGCCACCTCCAGAACCACTTATTGTTTTTATGAGAGCAGAGCTCTGCTCAACTCTAGCATGTGACGTATGTTAATGCCAGAAAATTGAACTTTAGATCTCTAGGTTTTAAGGTATGTAAATCTTGTGTCTTAATATTGTGCTATCTCCCTAACCTTGCTTCATGTATTTGAAGAGCCACTATTGAATGCATACACATTTATACTTTTTATGTATTCTTGTTAAACTGACCCCCTTACCATAATGAAATTTCCATTTCTTCTTGCTGATCTTTTTCTTACATAGACTTCACCTAGTGCTAATATAGCCAACAAGACTGTCATGTTTGCATGACATGTCTTTTTTTTATCTTTTAAACAATCTGGATTGTTTCTATTTTGAACAGACTAAATTATATACAGCATATGGATGGCTCTTCCTTATTGCCAGTTGGATCTTTTTTTTTTAAGGGGGGTTAATGCTTTACAGTGCATTCATTGACATATGCATACAATTTCATTAGTACTAGGCCCCCACAGTTTCCTTCCTCTCTTCCTTTCCACTCTCTCCCCTCCCCAGAATCCTTTGCTTTGGTAAAATACATCATGCCCAGTCCATATTTCACTGCATGGTCTCCCTCCCTGTTACCTACTTTATTAAGTGCTGCTAATAAGTGAGATCATTTAATATTCCTCCTCCTTTTTTTGGTTTATCTCAGTCAACATATTTCCAAGTTTCATCCAAGATGATACAAAGGGTACAACTTCATCATTTTTAACATGACTAGCATTCCATCATCTATATATACCATAGGTGTTTTTTGTTGTTGTTGTTTTGTTTTGTTTTTTGTTCTTTTAGGTACTCATCTATTGTTTCATATATGGTTCTCTTCCAGGTTCTGGCAATTACAAACTGTGCTTCTGAGAACATAGATATCTTCTGATAGGTGTTTCTGTTTCCTTTGAGTAAATACCCAGGAAAGGAATTTCTAGGTCATAAAATAGGTCCATTCTTAGTGTCCCAGTAAATCTCCAAATAATTTTCCACAATGGTTGTATCATTTTGCACTCCCACCAGCAGGGCAGAAGTATCCCGTATTTCTCCAACATTTCTTATTTCAGTCCTTTCTGCTGAATGGCATTCTCACAGGTGTAAAGTGGTATCTCACTGTTCTCTTGACTTGTATTTCTCTGATCAGTGGTATTGAGCACTTTCTCACATATCCGCTGGCCCTCTGGATCAGTGGATTCAATGAAATGTCTGTCCATGTCCTGGCTCCATTTTCTAATGGTGTTGCATATTGTTTTGGTGCTTAGTTTATAGAGCTCTTTATGTATTTTGGTCATTAATACTTTGATGCATGTTGTGTAAAGATCTTCTCCTATTCTAGAATGTCTTCCTGTTTGGCTGGTGACACCATTTGCTGTGCAGAAGACTTTCAGTTTGATGTAGTCCCATTGGTTTATTTTTGATTTATTTATTTATTTATTTTTTTGCTGTTGGATTTAAATCCTTGAATGCTTTTTTGAAACATAGGTCATAGAGAGTCCTGCCAATGTTTCTTCTATGTACTTGATAATTTCTGGCCTAGTGTCGATGTTCTTATCCACGTGGAGTTGACTTTTGCGCATGGTAACGAATGGTGATTTAATTTCATATGCTTGCATCTTTTAATCCCATTTTCCCAGCACCATTTGTTGAAGAGACTCTTATTTCACCATTTAAAATTTTGGGCCTCATTGTCAAAAATTTGCTAGTTATAGGTCTGGGGGCTTATTTCTTCCTCTCCAATCTTACTCCACTGGTTTGTGTGTCTATTTTAGTTGCAGTTTTGATTATAGTAGCTCTGCAATGTATCTTGAGGTCAAGTAGTGTAGTGCCTCTGGTCATGTTCCTTTTTCTTAAGATTGCTTTGGAAAGCTAACCTTATCAAAGTAAGGACTAAAAAAGCTGAATAAGGGCAAGAAACTGGCAGACTTTAATGACGACTCCTTAGTCACTATCAGGCCACCCCATCATATGGGACCCTAGTTAGGTAGTCCTGAGATTCCCACACAGACATGATGAACCTAGACCTCAAATAGATCCCTCTCTACATTGTCACTGGTCAACTCCATCAGGAACAACACTATAGACTCCTTTGTGGGCCCCCATAGGACCCTGCCCTCAATATGGATCAACAGTGGTAGCGAATGGTTCATCCTCTGAAGGGAGGTTAGATAACAATACTCTATCTACCACCTGAGAAAGATGGGTCCTGATATTGGGGCAGCTTGGAATGTTCCTACTCATGACCACAGAATGTTAACTCAGTTCTACAGGGATACAGAGGTTACATAGGCTCCTAAGTTGATTATGGGCCCCATATCACATAAAATTGATGGGGTTTAAAGTCAATAATATTTACACATCTTTCCCATATTTGGGAGCTACTCTCTTCCCTGATCCAGCTTTCTAGCCCTTTTTCCAGCCATGACACCATCTCCCCAGACAATAACTTGGGTCCACCTGCATATCAGATGTCAAGCTCAGGAAAAAACTAGTATAGTCATGGGCCATTTGGAATATAACTAAAATATACCTACTCTCCACCTGCAGGGGGAAAGCTTCATGAGTGGTGAAACAGGGCTGCAGGTGTCTCTCTATCTCTCTCCGTCTCTATCACCCCCTTCCCTCTTGATTTCTGGCTGTCTCTATCTAATAAATAAAGATAATAAAAAAATAAAATAAAATAAAATAGACCTACTAGCTATCTTCAAAACAAAGGCCTCAAATCTTCATCTGTAATATTCCAGCTTTTAGGTTAATGATTAGTGAACAATTTGGTTTTATACATTAACAGTTTTTTCAGCCACCAGGATTCAGATGCTAACATGATGCCAACCTGACTTCCCTAGGAAAACGACCCCACCAATGTGTCCTGCAGCCCCACTTCCCCCAGAGCCCTGCCCCATTAGGGAAAGAGAAAGGCTGGGAGTATGGATCGACCTGCCAATGCCCATGTTCAGCGGGAAGCAATTACAGAAGTCAGACCTTCCACCTTCTGCACCCCATAATGACCCTGGGTCCATATTCCCAGAGGGTTAAAGTATAGGAAAACTATCAGAGGAGGAGATGGGATACAGAGTTCTGGTGGTGGGACTACATGGAATTGTACCCCTCTTATCTTATGGTTTTGTCAGTGTTTCCTTTTTTTTTTTTTTAATATTTATTTATTCCCTTTTTGTTGCCCTTGTTTTATTGTTGTAGTTATTATTGCTGTAGTTATTGATGTCGTTGTTGTTGGATAGGACAGAGAAAAATAGAGAGAGGAGGGAAAGTTAGAGAGGAGAGAAAGACAGACACCTGCAGACCTGCTTCACTACTGATGAATCAACCCTCCTGCAGTTGGGGAACCAGGGGCTCGAACCAGATCCTTGCGCTTTGCGCCACCTGCGCTTAACCTGCTGTGCTACTGACCCACTCCCTACTGTTTCCTTTTTATAAATAATTTTTTTATGATTGATTTGGAAATGTAGGGAATTTATTTTTTTGGTTCCAGATAAATTTTCAAAGTTTTTTTTTTTGTATTCAGATGAATTGCTTTTAACATAGCTATTGATAATTTGGATTAAAATCAACTATATAACTCTTTTCCCTCTTTATTTTTTCAGTATTATTGTTCTATATTTTATTATCTCTTTTTGTATTAAATATTGTTATGATTGTTTACTGACAAATATATATTAACTACTATATTTTGGTTACTATTCTTAAAGATCAATTGAAGATATTACAGTTTACCTTCAAATCTTATACTTTTTTTTCCCCCTGAGTCTGAAATCTGATATGCACATGGATCCAAATTATTGTCTGGGGGAGATTATGTCATGGATGGAAAAAGTACCAGTTTAGGAGCCTATGTGACCTCTGCATCCCTGTAGATCTGAGCTCACATTCTGTGGTCATGAGTAGGAACGTTCCAAGCTGCCCCAATTTCAGGACCCATCTTCCTCAGGTGGAGCATAGATTATGCTGTCCATCCTCCTTTTGGAGGATGGATCATTCTCTATCATTGTTAATCCATGTTGAGGGCAAGGACCTATGGGGGCCCACAAAGGTGGAAAAAAAAACTAGCATACCCACCGGCTCTTTGGAATATGACTAAAATAAGCCTACAAATCTTCATCTGCACTATTCCAGCCTTTAGGTCCCTAATTGGTCAAGAATTTGTTTGGCTTTGTATGTTAACTCTCTTTTCAACTACCAGGTTCCAGATGCTAGCATGATGCAGACCAGACTTCCCTGGACAGACAAGCACACCAATGTGTCCTGGAGCTCCCCTTCCCCAGAGTCCTTCCCCACTAGGGAAAGAGAAAGACAGGCTGGGAGTATGGATTGACCTGTCTAAGCCCATGTTCATCGGGGAAGCAATTATAGA
Source organism: Erinaceus europaeus (assembly GCF_950295315.1). NCBI lineage: Eukaryota > Metazoa > Chordata > Mammalia > Eulipotyphla > Erinaceidae > Erinaceus > Erinaceus europaeus. The sequence continues at coordinate 121,157,652 of NC_080165.1, read as the reverse complement.
AGCCAGACCTTTCACTTTCTGCATCCCACAATGACCTTGGGTCCATACTCCCAGAGGGATAAAGAATAGGAAAGCTATCAGGGGAGGGGATGGAATACGGAGTTCTGGTGGTGGGAATTGTGTGGAGTTGTACCCCTCTTATCCTATGGTTTTGTCTATGTTTCCTTATTATAAATAAAAAATTAAAAAACAAATAAATGTTATACTTACTCACATATAGTGGTTCACATACTTTATTCTATTGTTACTATACATTTTACATCTAAATGTTTTAAGTCCCACAATAAATTGTCATTATTTTTTTTTCAGTGACTATCTCAAAATAATTGTTGATAAAAAAGACTAGGGAAGGGTGGGGGTAGATAGAATAATGGTTATGCAAAAAACTCTCATGCCTGAGGCTCCGAAGTCCCAGGTTCAATCCCCTGCACCACCATAAGCCAGAACTGAGCAGTGCTCTGGTGTTTCTCTCTGTCTCTTTCTCTCTCTGCATCTCTCTAAAAATATAAATAAATAAATAAAATACTAAAAATAAATAAACAAATAAAAAAGACTAGGGAGTCAGGTGTAACGCAATGGGTTAAACCCACATGGCGCAAAGCACAAGGACTGGAGTAAGGATTCTGGTCAATCCCCTGGCTCCCCACCTGCTGAGGAGTCGCTTCACTGGCAGTGAAGCAGGTCTGCAGGTGTCCCTCTTTCTCCCCCCTTCTCTGTCTTCCCCTCCTCCATTTCTCTCTGTCCTAATAACAACGACATCAGTAACAACAAGAATAACTACCACAACAATAAAAAAAAAATAAGGGCAACAAAAGGGAAAATAAATAAATAAATATTTAAAAAATAAAAAAAAAACTGTCTATAATATTTATCCATATACTTGACATTTTTGACATCTTTCACCCTCCTTGGTTTTGTTTATTTTTAAGATAGAAACAGAAAGGCAGAGAGAGAGAGAGAAAGAAAGAAAGAGAATCCTTGTCTTTCTCTACACTCTCTTAATTCATTGAGGTTACTGGGTCTTGCTTGTATTCCTAGTCTTTACTTTTCTTTCAATATTTTTATTTAATTTTTTTTTAAAAAATTTTATTAGCGATTTAATGCTGATTTACAAAATTATAAGATAACAGGTGTATAATTCCACACCTTTCCCACTACCAGAGTTCTGTGTGCATTAATTCTGGAGGCCAGGTGGTGGTGCATCTGGTTGAGCGCATATGTTAGAATGCACAAGGTGCTGAACCCCAGCTGCAGGGGGAAAGTGGTGATGCAGTGTCTCAGGTGTGTCTCTGCCCCTCTCCCTCTCTACCTCCCCTTTCCTCTCAATTACTGGCTGTCTCTATCCAATAAATTAGAAAAGATAATTAAAAAAATATGAAACTTCATTAGCTCTCCCCAAAATCACAGATATGGACTGAATATTATTTCTATAACTATATATCTATAGCTCTTACACATTTGCCTGTTTTTTTCCTATGGTCCTACCTTCTCTTCCTTTCTAAATCACACTAACTACTTCTGAGTGTCCTTCCCCACCCCCCTCCCCTACTTTTTTTTCTCTCTTCTCTCACCGGATCCTGATGGAACTGGAATTCAGAGTCTTCTGGTCATCTTCCTCTAACATTTACCCCATTTGGGAGTATTGACCAAAAACTTTCTAAGTTGCAGAAAATGGAAGATCTGGCTTTTGTCATTATTTCTCCACTGGACTTGGGGATTGGCAGGTCAATCCCCACCCTCAGCCTGTTTCTATCTTTACCTAGTAGAGTAGGACACTGGAGAGGTGAGGTTCTGAAACACATTGGTGAGGTCATTAGCCCAGGAAGTTTCAGGATGATATCACAGTAACATCTGCAACTTGGTGGCTGAAAGGTGGTAAGATATAAAGCATGAAAAAATGTTTAATAAACAGGAACCAAAAAGTAGGAATAAAGCAGATGGAAATAGGGATCTTAGAGTGGAAAGAAACAAAGAAGTTTATTTTAGGAATGCCTCCAAGGGTCTATGACTTTGGCAATTTTTTTTTAATTTTTAATTTTTTACTTTGGCAATTTTTTTTTGGAGCTTGATTGCTAACATGGAGGCAGTCTAAAAATATTGTCTGAGAAGATGGTATCAGTTGAGAATAGGACTAAAACACTTGATCAGGGCATAGAGTAGCACCCAAATTTGAAGAAAATACAGGAGTCTGTATAACCTATGAGTTCTTATCAGTCTGTGTTTGCATTCCATGGTCACATCTGAGAACATTCTTAGCCGCACTCTTTTCAAGACCATTTTTCCTCGAGTGGCAAAGTAGGCTGACCCTGCTTCCCTTCAGAGAGTGGGGAAGTCCCTACTATTGGTAGTACATAGTGAGAGTATGGCTCTGAAGATGCCAATGAAAGGATTTATAATGACATTCCTGATGGAAGTGCCCAGTGAAGGAAGAGAGAGAGTCAATTAGAGGTCTAGACCTATGGAATCTTTGGGGAAATCCAAGGATTCCCTGACTAGGGCCCCAGATGTTGGAGTAGCCTGCAACGACCAAAAAGGCCATTATTAAGTGAGCCAGTCTCTTGCCTTTTTCCAGCTTTTGTGGCCCCTTCTTTATCAGACAAACTTAGACTTTATCCCAATTGTTAAATGTTTGTCATTTGTTATATCCAAACCAGTGTCAGGTTTGTGTGGTCTGGACTCAAGTTAGGGAGGAAATACACCTATGGTATTGGTGGGGTGTAAGTTAACCTTGAGTTTTACTGAATTTACTTGTTTGGTGATGCTAATAAATGTTGTCATAGAGACAATATTTGTCCTTTAGTTGATACATATATATTTAGAATATCTCTTAGCCAGTTGAATAGTGTTTTCTCTAAAGAATGTCAAGGGGTGACAATAATGCTGATGCTGTCAGCATTCCTAGTCTTAATATCAGTTTTAAACAAAAATATAAACAAACCAGCCAAAAACACAACCAAATCATTTTATTCTTGGCTTTTATTATTGGCACAGGCCAAGCAAAAATAAATCTATCAGCTGACTCACTGGTTTATTCACCCAGCATGTCTGTACTAAGTCCAGTAATATGATATTTAACTAGTAAATTAAACTAATGAAATCTTATTTAAATCTTGCTTGCTTACTATCAGGGGCCACATGATGCAATATTGTATATAGTTAATGTCTGAAAATAACTGTTATTTATATATTTGCATATTTAAATTTTTATGGCAAAAGGTTTGGTCCAAACTGAAATATTTAACTTATAGAACTGAAGGAAGAGCATGGGATTTTATTATTCTGCAACTTTATTCTTCATCCTTTTCTTTTAACTTAAAATTTCAGTATTGAAATTAAATTCCCTGCCTCCTAGGAAATGGCATTAAAATTGTGGAACAGCTTTCCTCTATGCAACATAACCTGTCCAGGCTACTCATGTACACAGGTGTGCATGGTAGACAAATTTAGACATTTTATTCTTGGCTTTTATTATTGGCACAGGCCAAGCAAAAATAAATCTATCAGCTGACTCACTGGTTTATTCACCCAGCATGTCTGTACTAAGTCCAGTAATATATTTAACTAGTAAATTAAACTAATGAAATCTTGTTTAAATATATCTTGAGTACTAAGTTAGAGTTGACCAGTTAACATATCAATAAACAAATAAGTAACAGCAAAATGTAATAGTTTAGAAAGAAAATAAAAGATGTGGGGATGATAAACAAGGATCAGGAGGCAAAGTCTTTGCTGAAGTAGTCAGTCAGTAAAAACTCAAGAGATGATGGGGAGTCAGGTAGCAGTGAACCAGGTTAAGTGTGCAAGGACCTGGGCAAGGATCCAAGTTTGAGCTCCCCTGCCTCATCTGCAGGGGGTTTGCAGGCATCTGTCTTTCTCTCTCCCTCTCTATCTCTTCCTCCTCTCTCAATTTCTCTCTGTCCTGTGCAATACAATGGGAAAAAATGGCTGCCACTTTGCTTAGTGAAGGCAAAGAGCCCCTAGTGATAACTCCAGAGGCAAATAAATAAATAAATAAGAAATAAGAGATGATGTAAAAGTTGAGGAAAAAAAGTTAGAAGAGAACAGCTGCATAGAGATTAGAATAAATAAATAAACAAATAAATACATTTTCCAATAAAAGGAAGCCAATATATAAAGGCCAGAAAGACTTGGCTTTTCAGAAACTGAAAGCAGGCTATAACTTGACTATAGTGAGCAAGGGGGAAAGTAATAGGAAGAATTAGCAGGTGTCAAATTGTTTAGGGATTTTTGATCAAGGTAAAATGACTAGATTTCATTATCTGAACACTTATTTTCAGTGTTATTTGTTTCTGCCCTAACTTTAGTTATTTCGGTCCTTCTGGTTGCTTTCAGGTTCCTTTGTTCTTCTTCTTCTAGGTCTTTAAGGTGTGCAATCAGACTGTTTATTTGAGTTTTTTTTCTCGTTTCCTAATGTGTGCTTGTATGGCTATGAACTTCCCTCTCAGTACTGCCTTAGTTGTGTCCCAAATATTTTGATAGCTCATGCTTTTGTCTGCCTGCAGGCTATGGGAGCCTGAGTACTATAAGTAGGTTTTCTTAGCTTAGTCACTCACTCCTGACAAATAGATAAAGCAAGGTGGGGGAACATAGCACAGTGGATATGCAAGGAGACTCCCAGACCCGGAGGGTCCAAAGTCCTGGGCCCAATTCAGTGTTCTGCCAGCAGTGAGAGCTGAGCTGGGCAGCAGTCCTTGGCCTTGTGAGCTTGTAAACAAACCCAGTTTGTACTCTGTGGGTTCTGAGGCAGTTATTCACTGTGTCTCCCAAGCCATCAGAACAATTTGGAAAGGCTCCCACTATACAGTCCCACCTCCAGACCACTGGGAGTGTAGATCTTCTCCTGAGTTGGCCAGTCAGGTCTCTGACCCCAGATGTCAGCACAGGGCCTTCCTGCTGCTGTTCCAGCCTCCAAGGGACAGTAGCAATGGAGACTCATAGTTGCAATTGGTGAGCCTTAAGGGTTCCTCTCCACCCTTCAGCAGTCTTTTTGTTGATAAAACTCAACTGGCAAACCTCATCTGGCAAACTGCCGGGCTGTTGCCAGTAGATATGAGCTTTTAGACCCCGGAGTCTCTCTGTAAGCTCCTCTCTGTTCAGGAGACACACATGTTTGCACTCACCCGTGACTTGGTGGGTTCTCAAAGTAATGCTAGGCTTGTCTTTCTGCGTTCTCATGTAATCCTCTTTGTTATCCCTCCTTATGGGTTGCATTGGATCGACCTTCTCGTGGTGCATCCCGTGAGTACCCATTCATTGGGGAAACTGACGATCCTTCCTAGCCGACTGAATCCACATGGATCCCAGTCACTTTCAAAGCCAGCAACAAGCAGCTCCTGACAGCTTTGCGGTTGACTGGCTCCGGAAGAAGGGCAAACACAAGAAGAAGAAGAATCCCTCCTTATTATTTCTTTGATTCCACACAGATGCTTCTTTCTTTTAACAAGTTATTTTTTATTTGTGATTAATAGTGGCTTACAAAATTGTAAGTAGTTTACAAAATTCTAAGAATCCACACACACCAACCACCAAACTTCTGTGCCCACAGCCTACCAACAGCATGCACACCAGAGTTCTCACAAAGTCTTAGAGACAAATCCTTTACTTTATTTTTTTTACAAGTTCATGTGTTTCTAGTTCTCAAATTATTATACATGAATATTGAGGTAAAAGTGAAAGGTCATCCCAAATGTAAATGCCTTTAGAATAAAATAGATGTCCCACTATTACATAATTGTCAACGGGAACTAATTTTGAACTGTTATGCTCTTTATATGTTTTCTTTATCTTTTTTATTGAACATGTTAATGTTGTATAGTGCTGTCATTGACACATGAGTATAATTTTATTATGCACCAGGACCCCAAAGTTCTCTTCTATATCTCCCTCCATCTCTTTCCCCAGAATCCCTTTCTTTGATGCAATACACCATGCTCAGTTCACATCTCCCTTCCTGTTCCTATTTATTAAATCCTGCTTATAAGTGAGATCATTCAGTATTTCTTCTTCTGCCTCTCTCTCCCTATCCCCTTCCCCCTCCCCTCCCCCTCCCTCTCCCTCTCCCTCCCCCCCTTTACGTTATCTCAATATCATCTCTTCAAGTTCCATCCAAGATAATGCAAAGGAAACGGCTTCATTAATAGCTGAGTAGTATTTTAATAGCTGAGTAGTATTCCAATGTGTATATCTACCATAGATTTTTTTAGCCATTCATCTGTCATTGGACATCTGTGTTGCTTCAAAGTTTTGGTGATTAAAAATTGCACTGCTATAAACATATGTATGCATAGATCTTTTCTGTTGGGAGTCTTTGTTTTGTTTCTTTTGGGTAAATCCCCAGGAAAGAAAGTGCTGGATCAAAGAGTAGGTCTATTTCTAGTGTTCTGAGTAAGCTCCAGACTGTTTTCCACAGGGCTGGACCAATTTACACTCTCATCAGCAGTACAGAATTGTCCCTTTCTCCCCTATATCCTCTCCAACATTTGTGATGGTGCACCTGGTTGAGCACACACATTACCATCCTTTTGTTTAATTCACTTTTAAAAAGATATTTGTTGTTTTTCAATTTCATAGAAGAAGAATTGAGAAAGAAAGCAGAGATAAAGAGGAAGAGAGAGACTTCTGAATCATCGCTTCACCACTTTCAAAGCTTCCCTACTGCAGATGAGGACCATAGGTCCTTGTACTTGGTAATGTATACACGGAGACAGGTATGTCACCACCTAGCCCAAGTTCCATCAGTTTTGTCCCATCCACACAGCTGATTCTTATGATTGTTATTCTTCCAGTTATTACTTTTCTTTATCTGATTATGTATATTTTTACACAGTACCAAGAAAAAAATCTATGGCCTTGTACAAGGTAAAGACGTGGTTTACTGGCTGTCATGTCCCAGGCCTCTACCTGATTATATTATTATTCTGATACATATTCATAGTAATGATACCTCCTCATTCAATTCTTTTTCACATTTATATAGTGAAAGACTATTTTTTCTTCTCATAATATTTTTTAACTTTATCTTTTATCACATAACAGCATATCTACTTGATTATTTTGCTCTGGTTCCTTCTTTTATTTATCTTTATTGAGGGGGTAGTTAATAGTTACAGAGCATTTATTGATACATGGGTACAACTTCTCATCATGCAACAAGTACTCAAGAGTCTCTTCATCCCCCCCTCTTTTTCCAGAATCTTCTGCTTTGGTGAAATACACTACATCCAGTCCAAGTTTTACTTTGTGATTTCTTTCTCTATCCTTATTTATTAAGTTCTGCCTATGAAAGAGATCATTCAGTATTTATCATTCTATTGTTGACCTATCACACTTTACATGAGGTTTTCAAGTTCTATCCAAGATGAGGCATAGATCACTATATCATTTATAACAGCTAAGTAATAATCCATCATGTATATATATATACACCACAATTTGATTAGCTACCCATCTGTTGTGGGATATCTGGGTTGCTTCCAAGTTGTGGCTATTACAAATTATGCTGCTTTAACAGGCATTCATAGATATCTCCAGATAAATGTATTTGTTCCTTTTGGGTAAATACTCAGGAAATAAATTGCCAGGTCATGGGATAGGTCCATTTCTAGCCTTCTGGAAATTCTCCAGACTGCTTTTCACAAAGGTTGGACCAATTTACATTCCCCGTAGCAGTGCAGAAGGGTTCATACCTTATTATTTTTTATATTTATTTATTTTCCCTTTTGTTGCCCTTGTTTTTTATTGTCATTGTAGTTATTATTGTTGTTGTTATTGATGTTGTCATTGTTATATAGGACAGAGAGAAATGGAGAGAGGAGGGGAAGACAGAGAGAGAGAGAGAGAAAGATAGCCACCTGCAGACCTGCTTCACCACTTGTGAAGTGACTCCCCTGAGGTGGGGAGCTGGGGGTTCAACCAGGATCATTACAAAGGTCCTTGCGCTTTGCGCCACACGTGCTTAACCCACTGCGCTACCGCCCAACTTCCCATATCTTATTTTCTACACATTAGTTTTCAATTTTTATTTACACATTTGCTCCAAGTATGTCCTTGAACACAAAATGTTGCTAGAACTTGTTCTTAAAATAATAGATAAATGATATATTTTAGCAAGTATTTCAGAAAGAAATAATGTATATTTATTGAATAATATATATTTATAGAAATAAACTATATAGAAATAATATAGTTTCCCCCTAGAAAATATAGAAAGGACACTTGCTAAGTCATTTTTAGAAGTTAGTATCACTATATTAGAAAATTGAGACAAGGACAGTATAAAAAAGAAAATCTCAGGCCAATATCCCTTTAACCAAAGGGACAGAAAATGAGTAGATGGCAACACAGTATCTTTTCTCCCTCACCTCCACCAGGGCTGGGGAATGTATCAAGGACCTTATACATGGTTAACAAGAAGCCTCCCTGATTGAACGGTCTATTCTTTATCTTTTTAGGGGTGCTGAGGGGGAGGCAGAAACAGAAAAGAAATACCAAGTTTACATAGACATAAAATCCCTACAGGAAATACTAACAACCTCAAGTGAAGTTTTTGTGGAAATAATCTGTGTCTATGTCTGACTGTATCAACGGTAGTATCCAGGTTGTGGCAATGTTCTTTTGTTTGGCACAATGTCACCACTGGGACACTGGGGAAAGGGTATGTGGGTTCTGTTTGGATCTTTTCTTACAAATAAATACACAACTATAATCATCTCCAAGGAAAAGGTCTAACTAGTAATGTAGACATTAAATTTCCTTGATTTCTTTTGTCATCCTAAACACACTTAATGTTATTTGTAATGAATTCACATTCTCCATTTTTTAATTTGTTGTTAACATTCCTATTTTATTTCTTCACATATTTTGAATTTTGTTTTACATGTTTATGTGCAGTGAAAGATTCGTAATTTTTCCTAGCCTTTTATTTTTCTCTCTTTCATCTTTTTTTAAATTTACTTTTTGGGGGATTAATGGTTTACAGTTGACAGTAAAATACAATAGTTTGCACATGTGTAACATTTCTCAGTTTTCTACATAACAATTGAACCCTTACTATGTCCTCCTCTGCCACAATGTTCCAGGACCTGAACCCTCCCCTCCACCCCAATCTTTTACTTTGGTGCAGTATACCAGCTCTAGTCCAAGTTCTGCTGTGTTTTCCCTTCTATTTTCCTTCTTATTTTTTTTTTTTAATCTCCTACCAGCTACCTCTCCTCCTCATACATACAAATCTGAGCCCTACACAGAAGGTTTATTTTATTGCTTTGACACAACATTTTGGGCACCCAATAAAACACAATGACCTACGATAATACTTTGGGAATCCTGGGCTATGATGGTTTTGGAGACACTGCAAATGCTGACACTAGACCCATAGATGTGTTTGTTTAACTAGTAGTCATGAAGACAAAGTTTGATTTGCTACTTCAAATGTCCCTACAACTGCCTCATAAAGCTGGCAGGTTAGTGGAATTTACTTACTTTCATTGCATGGGCGAGAGAGCTGTATCTGAGCCTGTGGCCTCTCACAGCAAGATTCTCTCCAACCACTCATGCAGTGAAGGACTCTGGCTCCCATTACCTGGCAGGAGCAAAACCACCATTTACTTCTGGAAACAGTTTCCAAAATGCTAATAGCTTCAGCTCCACTTATGTATTCATTTCTGTGACATTTCTCTTTCACAAAAATTTTCATCTTGTTTTTGAGTCTGGACAAACATTTTTGATTTTCTGTTTTAGCTAACAATCTGATACAAGTTCAGTTTGTAAATTCAACCATAGTAACATGAACTGAAACAATCCTAGGAACTTATGTTTTTACCTTCCTCTCTTTAGAAAGTGACTTAGTTCACTCCTGTGAGAATGTCATACATCAGAAAAGGTAACAGCAGCAAATGCTGGAGAGGGTGTGGGGTCAAAGGAACCCTCCTACACTGCTGGTGGGAATGTAAATTGGTCCAACCTCTGTGGAGAACAGTCTGGAGAACTCTCAGAAGGCTAGAAATGGACCTACCCTATGACCCTGCAATTCCCCTCCTGGGGATATATCCTAAGGAACCCAACACATCCATCCAAAAAGATCTGTGTACACATATGTTCTTGGCAGCACAATTTGTAATAGCCAAAACCTGGAAGCAACCCAGGTGTCCAACAACAGATGAGTGGCTGAGCAAGTTGTGGTATATATACACAATGGAATACTACTCAGCTATAAAAAATGGTGACTTCACCGTTTTCAGCTGATCTTGGATGGACCTTGAAAAAATCATGTTGAGTGAAATAAGTCAGAAACAGAAGGATGAATATGGGATGATCTCACTCTCAGGCTGAAGTTGAAAAACTAGACCAGAAAAGAAAACACAAGTCGAACCTGAAATGGAATTGGAGTATTACACCAAAGTAAAAGACTCTGGGGTGGGTGGGTGGGTGGGGAGAATACAGGTCCATGAAAAATGATGAATGAAATAGTGGGGGTTGTATTGTTAAATGGTAATCTGGAGAATGTTCAAATAAAAAAAAAAAGAAAGTGACTTAGTGAAAGTATCTTATTCAAAAATGGCTACTAAGTAAAAAGATGGAATCATTCATATCATATAATTTGCTAAAGATAATACATCAACTTTCTTTTTTTTTGTTTAATTGCTTTTAATTTTTATCCCCTTGCCTTTGCTCCATATGTCAAATTTTTAATTAATTATATTTATTAAAACTTTTGCTGTGGTATATAGGAACATATATTTTTTTCTTTAATAAGAGATAAAGATACACATAAAGAGAGACCAGAGCATAGCTCAGCTCTGGCTTATGATGGTGCTGGGGACTGAACCCGGGATTTTTAGTGCCTCAGGTATGAAAGTCTTTTTGTGTAACCATTACGCTGTCTCCCCAGCATAGGAGCATTATTTATTTATTTATTTGTTATTGGATAGAAACAGAGAGAAATTGAGGGGTAAGGGGAAATAGAGAAGTAGAGAGATACCTGCAGCTCTACTTCACCACTCATGAAGCTTTCCCCCTACAGGTGGGGAGTAGGGGCTAGAACCCAAATCTTTGTGGTGTGTGTACTTAACCAGGTGTACCACCGCCTGACCCCCGCCCTCCCAGAGCATTTTTTTTTTGTTTAAAAGTACTTTAGTGACACATTTTATAATATAAATGTACCATAAGATATAAGATATATGTGAAATTAATGACTGATCAAGGCTATATTCACAGATGTCTGACTGGCTTAAAAATATTTCATTTTGGCCCGAGGAGCTAGCATAATGTTTTTGTAAAGTCTTTCAAGCTTGAGGCAATGAGATCAAAGGTTCAGTCCCCAGAACCTCTATAAGCCAGAGCTGAACACTGCTCTATTATCTGTCATCTTTTATCAAACTTAAAAAAATGTTAAAAATATTTCATTTATCTTACTTAACAATCAGTAAAAGTACCACGTGATACTGATAAACTCTCAAAACAATGAAAACAGCAATGAAACCATGCTTTATCACATAAACATGGCACCAAAAATTAGTCAGAGCACAGCAGCAAAAGGTTAAAATACCTACAAGTTCCATGCAAACTTAACTTCTATTCATATTTTACAAGAAATTGTGATAAAATTCTGGAGGATGTAATAGTTTTGTAGTTTATCTATATGTATACAATATTGGTTTCTATTGCCCTTATTTTGTTACATTCTCAGTTAAGAACAAGCATAGGACTATTTATCTTTTCTGCCTACACCTTGATGAACGATTACCAAGTACATGTTCGTGTTGAATAAAGAGAACATTTAGCTCTCTTTCACTTCCTATAATAAGAGTGGACAGTCAACGCAGATAATTCAGGACAAATGTACCATTGGAGCCCTGAAACATTTTGCTTGTTATCTATATTAATCATATTAACTGCATCAAATACACTGTGGCCAAATTTCATTTTGCACTGTCTGCTTTTTAGGTAGTGTTAACATTTTATTACTGTTATATCACTGTTCTGTATAAATTCATCATTACCTGATGAAACTGTCACAGTACAAGTTCACCATTTACTTCAAATATAGACAGGATCAGAAACTGTATTTATTTTTCTAGGGTATGAGGTCCATATCTTGTTCCTTCATTCATAAATAACCTAAATAAGTTTTATAGTATGAAAACATACTTTTAATATTTGATATATTCCTATGGCCAAGTCAATAAAACAAGAGAATTAAGAAAAAATATATGCATTCCAATTATTTAAAAAATCCTATATTTCATTATTTCTCATTAACAGTATTATATTGCTATTTTTGTTGTTGTTGTAAGGGGTCATATTTATTATGTCCCAACAGGAACCTTGACTGTAAGTTAGTTTAGGATAATCAAAATGTTTTTCAGATATTACCAAATATCTTCTGGATATGCTAAATTACCCTGTTAGGAACCACTATTCATCTGATGATTTTTTTATTGTTGTTATTTTCAGAATGTTGATTTACCACCTTCCAATGCTTAAATTCACTGTTATAAATATGATCTTGCAATTTATCTATATAAATCCATTCACTATAACATTACAACTTTTCCAATTTTATCCTTAAAGTAGTAAGTGTAAATGTATTAGTAATTTGTTATTAACCAGCTACTCTGGTACGATTGCTTGCCTCACCTTTATTTATCCTCATATAATAAGATGAAAGCTATCATTTATTCAGATAATGATTTTCAACACTCAACAAAGAGATCAAAATTCCTTAGATGTTAAAACTCTAACTTTATATTGGAACCTTCAACTACACAGTGGCTTGAACTGTGGGGAAAGGCCCACTGTCTGGGAAATCCAGGCCATCACCTCTATGAGAGTCTGAGAGGGTTGACCCTGAGCCCCCTCCTCACAGGAGGGGCAGTAGGTGGGTCCTCACTCGACCTCATGACCTTAAGATGGACTTTTCCAGACTTGGAACCTTCCTGCACATACTTCTTCGTTCCTTTAAACAAAGGCCCTAAATTACCGTGTATTGCCAACTGAAACCCACCGCAAATATCCTGATTTTGCTTAACTGCCTCCTTCCCCTCTGCCTTGAGGTGCTTGTAATTCATCCTCAGAGAAAAGCCTGCCTATGCATGATGGGCTCATGACCAGACCTTATATGGTAACTTCTCAGTAATGAACAAACACCTGCTAGGTCAAGACTTAACCCTGTATTGTGTGTGTGGCTTAATGATTACCTTAACCTTTTCCTAACCCTTGAGTATATCTACCTGATTATACCCCCCATATAAGCGAGATGTCTCTGAAGCTTCTCCTGGAGTGGTTGGTATGTTTACTTCACATATTTGCCCTCATCAGCAGGATCCCCAGGACCCCCCTCAGGTGGCCCGTTTCTCTCCTCCTCTGCAGTCGCCTGCTGATGCGCAGAGAACTGGCCACCCACATTGAACATCATTGCTCATATATTTGAAATAAGCTATTAAGAATCTTGAGCTCACTTAAATTTATATTTCAGGAGTCTCTTTATTTTTAATATTTACTTTTTTTTTTTTTAACCAAAGCATTGCTCAGCTCTGGTTTATGATGGTGCAGGGGGATTGAACCTGCAACTTTGGGACCTCATACATCAAAGTCTCTTTGCATAATCATTATGCTATCTCCCTTACCCCAAAGTCTTTTGATGCATATAAAAATCTCAGTGTTGCTACAAAACTGATGTATAAGATACAAATTTTATTCTTTACAAAGTGATCATCATACAGATCTTTTTTCTGTTTTGAAAATTCCAACATGCAATGTTTTTCTTGACACTTTAGTAGAGATGGGTTCATTTCATAACCACAGCAGATTGATTTCTATGCTTCTCACATAAACCCAAATGCTATTTTGTATATATTTTTTGGATTTATTTTAGAAAGTCCTACTATATAATTTGTACAACAACATCTTTAAATTAGTTAGCTGTGTAGCTTTCCACTCAGTGCTTTCAAGTACTTTCCTGAAGTATGTAGGAGTAGTTTGTAAGCACAGTCTATAAGCACTGACTATGTGTAGATAATAAAGTGAATAATAAACACTTACACTTATAAACCTACAGGCCCTTTGAATGATTTTCTAGTGTCCACTCCATAAATAGGCTAAGAAAGGTTTATAAGACTCTTTAAAGAAACATTAGGGGCCAGATGGAGGTACAACAAGTTGAACACACATGCTATCATGCACAAGGTCCTGGGTTCTAGCCCCTACCTACAGTAGGGAAACTTCATAAATGGTGAAGCAATGCTGTAGGTGTCTTTTCTTCTCCCCCTCTACCTCTCCTTTCCTTTTCAGTTTTGATGTGTCCTATCAATGAATATTTAAAAATGAAGTAACATGTTATTTAAAAATAGATAAATATTTAATTGTGGGCTGGACCATCATATGCAGTTTTAGCTTCTGGATATAATCTTGGCTCAAGACCCATGTTTTGCTGGGTCTAAGCCCATGTTCTACATCAGTACATTTTGCACCCAGCACTCATATCTTATGTAATGCTAACATAGCACATCTCATATAATCGTTGTTCCTCACTGCTGTGCATGTCTAAGCTGATTGTATCAGATGATATTATAAAGGCTTTGATACAGATTTAAAACTGAGCACTTTCTCTTGCTTGCTCCACCTATGTCAGGTCTACTTGCTTTCTTCCAGCAAGGGACCTCGTCTCCCCAAATTTCCCTTCAGCCAGCAAAAGCATTGGTACAATATGTGAAAAATATCATTTATATCTTATAGGTTGAAAAATAAAAACATGAATATAGAAGTAAAGGAATAACTATAACAAATATATGAATAACTACTAATATTTTGTAATTCTCTATATTTTTTCTTCAAATTTGATTAAGAAAGACAAGCAGGAATAGGGCAGAATAAGATAAATCAAAAACTAAGAAATGCAGTTAGTAAACAAAATTTGAAAGATATACAGCCTGATTAGATATTAAATATGTAGAAATTAAATTAAGTTGGTATTTTTGTTTTGTATATATTTACTAGAATATTTTTAATTGGCAACACTAAATAATGACAGCTTCTCCTTAACTTGTAAACATTGTAGTACTATTAACTATTTCTTTTGGGGAAAAGATATAGAATTAGGAAGCAATTTATAATACCAGTTCATTTTTCAAAAAGATATATAATTTGAGCCAACTTATAGCAAATTTATCTTAGAGAGAATGCTACTGAAACTACAATTTCTGAACCATAGTCATATTTTAATTTTAATTTTAAAAAACATAGCAATTTGATTACCAATAACTATATCTTGAAATCTATATTAAGAAAATCAAACCTAAGATATAGAAAAACTATGGTAGCTATTGATAGGGTATTGCACCATCTAATAGGTTACTGATAGGTAAGGTGATGCAAGAAAGTCACAGGAAGGAAAATGGTAGATTAACAAATATGTGCTCTTCAAAGGAAGAATAAGGCCAGAGGCAAGAGACAAATCCTCAGTCATGAGGTAAGGGTACATTGGATTTTCATTAGTAAATATGAAGGGGTAAGTGAAAGAAGAGAAGCAGGCAGTGGGTATAAGTGTTTGTCCAAAGAATAAGACTTTGGTTCTTTCTCGTGGTGCATCCCGTGAGTACCCATTCATTGGATCTACCTGCGAACAAGCCCTGGCCCTCTCAACTTACATTGAAAATGGATTCCAAGAATTTAAAGACAGGTTCTGTCTTTGTTGATCTCACAGCAGCCTATGACATGGTCTGGCACCGTGGTCTCCTAGTCAAGATCTCAAGATGCCTGCCTCCATGGGTGGCCAACACTATATCGTCTCTTCTCCAAAACAGAAGATTCCGGGTGCATCTTGGTGACAAGTCTAGCAGATGGAGACTTGTCTCAAGTGGCCTCCCCCAGGGCTCTGTTCTGGCTCCTACGCTATTCAATATTTACATCAATGACCTCCCAGAAACTTCTTCAAGGAAGTTCATCTACGCCGATGACATCTGCTGTGCAACTCAGGCATCAAAGTTCGACATCCTCGAGGAAACACTCACGAAAGACATGTCTCTGATATCTGATTACTGTAAAAAAATGGCGACTAATCCCTAGCACTGCAAAAGCGGTATCATCTGTTTTCCATCTACACCATGCCTCGGCCTTGCGTGAGCTTAATGTGCAGCTTGGCGATATGAGAATCCGGCATGAAGCCCAGCCAGTCTATCTTTGCATTACTCTCGATCGCACTCTGTCATTTCACGAACATCTCATAAAAACTGCAGCAAAGGTGGGCGCGAGGAATAACATCATTGCAAGACTGGCCAGCTCCTCATGGGGCACGAGCGCTTCCACACTACGATCATCATCTCTGGCATCATGCTATTCCACTGCAGAATACTGTGCCCCAGTATGGTTCCGTAGCCCTCATGTCCACTTGGTCGATTCCAAATTATATTCCTCCATGAGGATAATTTCTGGAACCATCTGTTCCACCCCGGTTCCATGGCTGCCAGTTCTTAGCAACATCGCCCCGCCAGATATTCGTCGGGATGCGGCATCATCTAAGTTCATTTCCCACGTCTACGCTCGACCGGACCTGCCAATATATGCGGATATCTTCGCCCACCCTGTCCAACGCTTGACGTCTCGTCACCCAATCTGGTCCCCTATACCTACACTGAACTTCTCTGTTCCAGACTCTTGGAAACAGAGTTGGCAGTCAGCTGAGGTCAAGAACAAACACCTCATCACAGACCCCTGCAAGCGTCAACCCGGCTTTGACCTAGCACGTTATGATTGGGCCCTCCTCAATCGCTATCGAACAGGCCATGGCCGGTGCGCCGCTATGTTCCATCGCTGGGGAGCGAGAGACGACCTGAACTGCCCCTGTGGCTACAGACAGACTATGACCCACATAGTCAACGACTGCCACCTCTCCAGATTCAAAGGAGGTCTCGAAACTTTACATCAGGCTCAACCTGACGCTGTTGACTGGCTACGGAAGAAGGGCAAATGCTAGAAGAAGAAGGGGAAACTGATAATCCTTCCTAGCCGACTGAATCCACATGGATCCCAGTCACTTTCAAAGCCATTTAACTGGCTATGGAAAAAGGGCAAACGCTAGAAGAAGAAGAAGCAAATCCTTAGGTGGTTACCACCTTTTCATGTCTGGTGCCTGTGGGATACTAAAGGACAGGAAAGAAAGTTCATGGGGCAGCCTTGAAACGTTTGCTGAATTGTCCCGTACCATGGGACCTTCAATGTGGGTAAACCTAGGAGAGGGAGTGAGGACAAGGACAAGAGGGAGAGGGAATGAGGACAAGAGACGCAAGAGAGAAATGAGACAAGACAGGATTCTGATCAAGTCTGTTTATTAGCAGAAAAGGTGCTGTTTTTAAGGCCGGGGTACGGGAGAGGTTAGCAGTTGGGGACAATTCGTTGACGTGGCATATTGTCATGGTGATCAGCCTTTATCTGGAAGGTCCTGGGTGATTCATAGGGAGGTGGGTGAGTTACCTGACTTACAAGAAACTGTACAGTGGTGACAAACAGAAACTTTTCTTTGTCAAGACTCTAGTTAGGAAACAGAAACTTATCTTTTAAACAAGGCCTTCTGTGAACAATGGCTATGTGGCCATGCCAATAGCAACCTTGAGGGCACATGTGGCTCCCAACAATGAATGTGATCCTCTGTTGCTTGTCTTTTCCCTTGATGAGAGAATTCCATTTCCTGACAGGACTATGAGTTGCAGAGCGTGCATAAGTTAGCATAACAGATTCCATCTTGGCTCATCAACCTTATTAATTATAATATAAATCATCAATGTTTACTTGAAGAATCTGAAGCAAATTATACTTCTTTTCTTTGGGAAATACCTATATAAATTAGGTAATATTCACTAGAGAGAATATTAAAATATGTTAAGTCATAGAATATATACAACATAAAAGTAGTTAAAATAAATAATAAAATATTTAGAAAAGAAAAATAAATACAAGAGATATCATAGCAAAGACATATGCCTTTCCAGTACAGATCACATATCTGATAAAGCAAGATGTGGTACAATGAAGGATTTCAACTATTTGGCATCTGAAAGTCTAATTATGTTAAAGCAGACAGATTTTTTTATTTGTCTTGCTGAGAATCTTGTGACTAAGAGAGAAACACTAAGTGGAGTGACTCACTTTCCAACAGGATATAATGCAGTACATAAGGTCTTACATTTGGGAAAGCAAAGTCACATGCATATTAAAAATGTTTCATCTCAGTTTCAATAGTGAAGAACTCTTCCAGGATGTGGAAGTGATATATATCTTCAGAGTAGGGGAGGAAACCATTTTAGGAGTCACAATAGACAAAGATAGAAAAGATTTTGTGTTAAAGCTTGTTTTGCCCAACCATGAACAAGTGGCTCTGCAAAAGTTCAAAGTGAACTTAAACTTAAGAGGACATGACATCCGCCGATCACAACCTAACCAACGCAATGATTGCCACCTCAACATGCTTCACCTCAGACTGTGTCCAGAGACTTCACGTGTGGAATGACAACCCTTCAGCTTCATTACTTCATTACTTCATTACCTTTCCTTTTATAGTACACTCTAATTTCATCTCAGGTAGTTCACTTTCTAACAAAGTCCCATAACCTAGATATACACCAGTTTCTGTGAGAGAGAGTTTATGTTCACACATATCCATAAACTACTGCAAAATATATACCTGAAAGCAGAAGTACACTAGAGTTTGCAGTGAGTACCTCCCTAACACTTCCTCTCCACTATTCGAAGCCTGGGATCCATGATTGCTCAACAAATTGTTTGGCTTCGTATGTTAACT
The DNA here is from genome assembly GCF_950295315.1 of Erinaceus europaeus. Lineage (NCBI taxonomy): Eukaryota > Metazoa > Chordata > Mammalia > Eulipotyphla > Erinaceidae > Erinaceus > Erinaceus europaeus. The sequence goes on along the minus strand of NC_080165.1, from coordinate 121,138,844 downwards.
CTCTTTTCAATCACCAGGTTCCAGATGCCACCAGGATGCTGGCCAGGCTTCCCTGGATTGAAGACCCCACCAATGTGTCCTGGAGCTCAGCTTCCCCAGAGACACACCTTACTAGGGAAAGAGAGAGGCAGACTGGGAGTATGGACCGACCAGTCAACGCCCATGTTCAGCAGGGAAGCAATTACAGAAGCCAGACCTTCTACCTTCTGCAACCCTCAACGACCCTGGGTCCATGCTCCCAGAGGGATAGAGAATGGGAAAGCTAACATGGGAGGGGGTGGGTTATGGAGATTGGGTGGTGGGAATTGTGTGGAGTTGTACCCCTCCTACCTTATGTTTTTGTTCATTAATCCTTTCTTAAATAAAAAATTAAAAAAAAAGAGGACATGAGTAGAGTGAAACTGAAGGTGTGTCCTTATGGAAAACAATTTGGAGACTACATCAACAAATAAACATGAAAATGCTCTACATCAGGAATACTACTGATAGGCATAGATCCAAAGGACATGGAAGCACTAACTCTAAAGGATATATGTACCTCCATGTTCAGAGCTTCACTGTTTACAATAGCTAAAGTATGGAAACAAGGGAAAGACACCTGAATTACGTATATGACAAAGCATATATACTACCCAAGTGAGCTCTTTTGCATACCTGGTATGTAAAATATTGAAATTGCTCACAATAGATTTGTCCTTGTGAAAACTGAAAGCCATTGATGCCAAAAACTGTCACAAATTTAAAATTCAAAAAGAAAAAAACATGATGGACAGGGTATGCAGTGGCTAGAGGGGGATTTGCTACAATAACATAACTGCTATCCTCAGCTAATATGCAAATAATTCTAAGATAAACATTAAGATTCCAAGTAGAAAAATCAGCCAAAGACACAGGTAATTCCTCTATGGTATAGAAATGAATAACGACAAAAATTCTGAAATTCACAGAAATGCAAATTAAAATGAGTAACCATAATTTTTAACACTAAGAAAAAAAGGAAAGTATAAAATTGGGATAAATTCCCCACTCTAGGAATAGCTGAATCAAATGAAGTAGCAAGGTGAATCTCATATAACTTGGCTGTGAAAAGTGATGGATGCTTGGTTTTTCAAAAAAAAACAATGTATCTGACTTAGGGATGGTGATTGTGATGTGCAAAATATCGGAATCCTATCACTTTGTGTAGTAAAGTTTCATTTTATTTTGTTCTGAAGTTTTTGTTCCTTTTCATAAGAATATCTTCTATAATTGAAAAATTCTAGGCCTGGATAAAAGCTCATATGGGAACTGTATCTGCTTTGCTATGCACACAGCTCAGGCTCAAGCCCTGGCTCAAACACACCTCTTTACTTGTCTCTCTTTCTATGTCTAATCTCTTTCTTTCTGAAAGCAGCTCCATAGTGATAGGAAGACTAAAGCAGAAACAACCCAATGGGACTACATCAAATTGAAAAGCTTCTGCACAACCAAAGAAACTATGACACAAACAAAGAGACCCCTCACAGAATGGGAGAAGATCTTCACATGCCATACATCAGACAAGAGACTAAGAACCAAAATATACAAAGAGCTCAGCAAACTTAGCAACAAAAAAGCAAATGACCCCATCCAAACATGGTGTCCAAAAACAGAACATTTACTACAGACGAGATCCAAAAGGCTGACAAACACATGAAAAATTACTCCCGGTCACTGACTGTTAGAGAAATGCAAATAAAGACAATACTGAGATACCGCCTCATCTCTATGAGAATGGCATACATTAAAAATGACAGCAGCAACAAATGTTGGAGAGGCTATGGGGACAGAGGAACCCTTCTGCACTGCTGGTGGGAATGGAAATTGGTACAACCTCTTTGGAGACAAGTCTGGAGAACTCTCACAAAGCTAGACATAGACCTTCCATATGACCCAGTAATCCCTCTCCTAGGAATATTCTCCAAGGACTCCATAACACCCAACCAAAGAGCTATGTGTATGCCTATGTTCATAGCAGCACAATTCATAATAGCTAAAACCTAGAAGCAACCCAGGGGTCCAACAACAGATGAGTGGCTGAGAAAGCTGTGGTATATATACACAATGGAATACTATGCAGCTATTAAGAACAATAAACCACCATCTCTGACCCATCTTGGATAGAGCTAGAAGGAATTATGTTTAGTGAACTAAGTCAGAAAGATAAAGATGAGTATGGTATGATCTCACCCATGAACAGAAGTTGAGAAAGAAGAACAGAAAGGGAAACTCAAAGCAGGATTTGACTGAATTTGGAGTAGGGCACCAAAGTAAAAACCCTGGGTTGAGGGTGAGGGTGGATGTTCGGCTTTTCGGGGTAAGGGGGTGGATGGATGGGACAGTCTTTTGGTGGTGGTAATGGTGTTTTTGTAGACTCCTATTAATCTGTAGTCATATAAATCACTAAGTATTATGAGAGGGGAAAAACTGATTGAATGTCTCACACTTTTTAATGCACAGACCATAGTCTTTGATATGCTGACTCTCTTAAAAACTTAGACCAGGAGAACGAAAGCAGCCAGTGGCACAGCTATATACAAATAATGTCAAAGGACATAAATTATGGTGATGTTTTGTGTGATACAGCAAATCCTAGCAAAGGGAATTTTGAAAGTTAACCGAGTTGCCAAATAATGTGACTATAGCAATAATTACCTATTGCCTTCTTAAGCCCCAAGATAGTGGGAATCTCCTGCTTCCTTTATAGAGCCTCTATTTCCCCAGTCCCGGGACCTCTAGAGGGGTGCTCACTTTCCTGCATGCTTCTCTCAATTCATACCAAGTGATATTGCATCTGCTGATCCCAACCTAATCAACACAAAGAGTGCCACTTCAATTGTGTCCAGAGACAACAGGCATGGAATGTCAACCCTTCAGCCTCATTACTCAGGTGAGATCTTTCTTTTCACAGGATTCTCTAATTCCATTCCCACTTCCTAACAAAGTCTTAAAACCTAGATATAGACCAGGTCCCATGAGATAGGGCTTATATGTTCACATGTATCCATAAATTATCACAAAATATATACCTGAAAGCAGAAGTACACAGTAGTCTGCAGTGAGTAATGAAATAGTGTCTACTTAAACTTAAATTCCCTCCTCACCTACCACAGATTACAATTCCCTCACTCACTCCAGAGCTAACTGTATCAAAGCAAAGACTGCAAAAGCTGAATGAGGGCAAGAGACTGGCATACTCTAATGATGACTTTTTAATCTCTACCAGGCCACCCCATCAGCTGGGGCCCTATTTGGGGAGTCCTGAGAGTCCCACACAGACATAATGGGCCTAGACCTAGAATAAAACCCTCTCTCCATTGTTACTGTCATCTCTATCAGGAACAACACAGACCCCTTTGTGGGCCTCCATAGGACCTTGCCCTCAACTTGGATCAACAATGGTAGAGAATGTTCCATCCACTGAAGGGAGGCTGGACAACATACTCTGTGCTACACCTGAGGAAGATGGGTCCTGATATTGGGGCAGCTTGGAAAGTTGCCACTCGTGACCACAGAATGTCAGCTCGGATCTACAGGGATGCAGAGGTCACATAGGCTCCTAAGCTGAATATGGGCCCCAGATCACATCAAATCGCTGGGGTTTATAGTCAACAATATTTATACACCTTTCCTATATTTGGGAGCTACTCTCTTCCCTGATACAGTTTTCTGGTCCTTTATGCAGCCATGACATCGTCTCCCCAGACAATAACTTGTATCCATCTGCATTTCAGACTGCAGGCTCAGGACTAAATAAATAAATAAATATAAAAACTAGTATAGCCACAGGCCCTTTGGAATATAACTAAAATATGCCTACTAGCTATCTACAAAATGGAGGACCCCCCCCCCATTTCTTCATCTGCACTATTCCAGCCTTTAGGTTCATGATTAGTCAACAATTTGTGGCTTTATATGTTAACTCTCTTTTCAGCCACCAGGTTCCAGATGTTAGCATGATGTCAACCAAACTTGTCTGACTATGCCATGCACAAGGACTTGGCTTGAACTGCTCCACCCTCCATTCCATTCCTTTTGCTCGGAGCCCCTAGCAAAGGGAAAGCTTTAGGAGAAGTGCAGTGGAGTCTTGCCTTCTCTCTTTCTGTCTCTCTCTCCTTCTCTGCCTCTCACCCTCTATATTGGGATGGGGAGGGAAGAAAGAATGTCATATGTGGTGTGAAAAGAGCCTCTGTGAAGTCCTATTAATATATTTCAGTCATATTCATAATTCAGTTTAAGAAATAAAGTGTTGGGGCAGGAGAGATAGCATAATGGTATGTAAAGAGAGTCTCATGCCTGAGGCTTTGAAGTCCCAGGTTCAATTCCCCACATTACCATAAACCAGAGCTGAGCAGGAAAATTCTTGGGAAAGCGTCATACTTTTTGTGAGATTGGCAGATCTCACCACAACCACTATGGGCTAGTGGAGAAAATACTAAGCCCTGCAATGAGAAATAAGAAGTGCAGTTTTCATAAATTCTCTTGGGCCTAGTTTGTCCATATTTAAAGTGGATTTTGTCATCGGTGAGTAAGTTTCTATTTTTATATTAGGGAGGGCAGCACGACTGACGAGAATAACAAGTCATTTACAGAATGGTAGCAGTAAATCTTTGGGGGCATCTATGTGTAAAAATAGCTATAGGAAACTAGATGTCTCATCTGCAGTTTAACAAAAATAAACAGATGTCTCCCATGGCTAGGTCATAGTTACCTACCCTGGGTATAAAATGGAACACAGTTGAAACCTAGTAGTTCTAAAGGTCAGCTTAAGTTGAGTTAAATATCTATCCATTCCTATATTTATGCAAAATGCAGAAAGGGAAGGGAAGGGAAGGGAAGGGAAGGGAAGGGAAGGGAAGGGAAGGGAAGGGAAGGGAAGAAAAAATGGCTTCTAGGAGTGGTGGATTCAAGTGCAGTCTGATAAACCTGGTGCCAACAAAAAAGATAAAACAAGAAAGAAAGAAAGAAAGAAAGAAAGAAAGAAAGAAAGAAAGAAAGAAAAGAGGGGAGGAAGGAAGGAAGGAAGGAAGGAAGGAAGGAAGGAAAGAAGGAAGGAAGGAGATAAAGGGGAAACTCTTTAAAGCGAGAGACAGAAAGGCAAAGAGAATAAAAGAGACACTGACTCCCAATGTAATGGAGACCAGGCTTGAACCTGGGCCACATACACATAACAAAACCATATACTATCCAAGTGGACTATTCCCTGAATCTTTTCCAGTAAGTATGCATATTATTAAACTTGTGTTTATTGTTTTTACTTTTGTCTTTTATTATAAGGAAGTCTCAGCCAGGAAACTAGAAAGAAGAAATGAAAGTTATCTTTCTCCCCTACTTGCATGTTCCTTTTGATTTGCCTCATACCACTATCGGCAGCACATTCACAAACACTGTACACAGAGTAGGATTCTTGCTTTCCTGCATCTGACCACTCCCCTGATGCCTTAGACTCACCCAGGTAAAGGGGATATTCAGTGCTGAGGGGTGCCAGCTTGTCTTTCTGCCTCTGGCTACCTTGTGTCCTAGAAAAGACATTTCTGTTCATCCATAAGACGAATCATCATTTCTCCTGCCCTCTCTCTTTACCTTTGCACTGAAGAAATTATGTGGAGTGGGGCGCTAGCTAGCAAGCCCATAGCTTCCCCCTGACACTGATGTCCAGAAAAGAGTAGAAGGCTTCTAGGTACAATTCCCAGCCTCCAAATTTGACTTGCACTCTAAATTAAATAGTAAGATGGCTACATAATAAAATATGGATAGTTTTTTTTTGTCTCTTCTGTAAAATAAGGGAAACAAAACTCACCCTTATCAGACTGATGTTAAAATTAAAGATAAACTTCACAGTATTTATGAGCCTACACTGAGATTGCCAAAACGCACACTGGATCAGGTCAGCACTGAGATAAAAATGATTGAGGTTGAAAGATATGAAGACATTTTATCTTTCTGAGTTGAAATGACTTACATAGTGATTAGTGCCTCATAGTGTGATTTTAATCTTTAACATTTGTAAAGAGTTTTACATAAATTGTATTACTTAATCCTCACACTGGTATTAAAATATGCATGATTATATTTCTCTGTTTGAAAAAAAATGAAGGAACTGAGTTGTAGAGGTTAATTTGCTTTGCTTTAGTAGAAAGTGGCCATTTACAAATGGACATTAACTTTGGCCTTCTGAATTTCATTTTAAAGAATATTATTCTTTCAAGATAAAGATTATATTAGAAGCATTAGATTTAATACTTTGTTATTTGTACAAGAGAAAGATGCTCTGTGGGCATATTATATTCTCAGATTCCTTTTATAAAACTAAATTATCCTTGAAATTACTAAAAGATTTTATTCAGACTCATGTGTGCACAATGCAGACTAATATTTCCCACAGAGATTATTAACTAATATAAATAATATTTTTACCATTCTCCTAGTCAAGCAGACTTGATCATTATAGAAGCAAATGCAATATATATGTAATTAGTTGTCAATGTTAGTAATTAAAATTAAAACCAAATTAAAATAATAGATGGAATAATTATATTTAAATGGAAATGTTTTCAGATAGTTTGTATAAAGTATCAGTAACCTTTTATTAATAATATGTTTAATGATGACTCTTAAATATAGGTTCATTGAGGTTTATTTTATTTATTCTTTTTTTTTTTGAAATACACAGAGAAATTGTGAGGGGAGGGAAGATAGAAAGGATGAGAGAAAGACAGATACATGCAGACCTGCTTCACTGCTCATGAACCCTGGTCCTTGCACCATGTGATATGTACCCTTAAGCAGGTACACCACCATGTGCTCCCTGAAGTTTTATTATTGATGAGTAAGAATATGGTATACATGGTATATTATGTATATCCTATATAGGTATTTGGAAAAATATTGACAAATGCAATCTTTTAATTAAAAAAAGCAGTTGCTATTTGAATTAGTATGAATAGTGCTGAAAGATCTAACTTGTTGACCACATTAGCAGAATGTTCATCCATGTTTTAGCCTTAGAAAATGGTGAAATATGAGAAAATTACATGTTACACAGGGCAGGTAAACATTTCTGAAGTCTGATAATTGACATGTTAGAATAAACATTCAGAGGAGTCTTTCATTTTTGCCACAGGAAAGTTGTTCTAATTGGAATACTACTCACTTCTCCATCTTTGCTGAAACAATAGAAGTGGTAGATATCTTCAGAAATGGACTGAAGTCTTGCTTTCAGAATCAGGATGTTAATAATTCTTGTCGCTGAGAGTATTCTTCTGTGAGTGTCCAGCTGAAGTGATATGGGAGAGAGCAAAAGCAAAAAAAAGAAAAGTCTAACTAATCTCTAGTTGTTGGCAAAATTAAGGGCTTTGAACATACCTTCAAGATCCAGAAACATCAAGAGATTTGGAAAATAACTGATTTGTGGATACATGGGTTGATATAAATAATCTCTGTTGTATCCTATGCACTATGTATGCATAAACATTTTTAGCTAAAACACTAATATTTTTTCCATTTTTGTGTGATTAGTAGTGAGCTACAGTATTTTAAAAGTACAGTGTATAGTTCTGTTCCCTATCACCAAAGTTCTGATCGCCACCCTCCCATCTTCCAAAGATAAACACTATAATTCTCTCAAGTCTTAGAAACAGGTTTCTTGCTTTTTTGTTTGTTTACTTGTTTGATTGTTTTTTATCTTTTAAAAGTTCATGTGTATCAGATCTCTAGGTTTTTACATATGAGTAAAACCATCTGGTAGTTGTCTTTTATCTCTTTACTTAATTTTGATAAGCTCAATCATCTCCAGTTCCATCCATTTTATCCCAAAGGACACAATATCACCTTTTTTGATTGTATGATTGTAAACTAGTATTCCATGGAATATATATCCCATAACTTCTTCATCTATTGATGGCCATTTAGGCTGCTTCCACTCTTTGGCTACCGTGAATAATGCAGCTATGAACATAGGGGTGCATATGCCCCTTTGAATTAGTGTTTGAGTGTCCTTTGGTTAAAGGCCCGAGCATGGTATTGCTCAATTAGTGTTTGCATTTTTTTTTTTGTATTATTGATTGACTGATTGATTGACTGATTTATACTTCTTAAGCAGGAGAAGCCTGCTAGAGAGGGGAAAGGGTATCTCTCAAGTTAGGGAAGTGCTGGGAAATTGTGCAGATGCAGTCACATCTTCCATGTTGTGCCCTCAGGGCACTGTTGATTCCCTGTGACAGTTGAAGTGCTTTGGTTACTCCTCCCCCTTCCCTTTCTTACGAGAGTTATTATCATACCCTGGAGTGCTATCGTCACTCCTCCCCCTTCCCATTCTTGTGAGAGCTACTCCCATAAAAGCCCTTCTTCCACACCTCTCTCTCTTGCCAGCCCTTCACTTCGGTGGTTAGAAGCAGGGAAGGTTGCTGGGTGAGGTGGCCATTTTTGCTACCTCCACGTGGCCCAACCTGCTTCTCTCTCACCCAACTCTGAGGTGCCAGCGCAAATAAAGATTTGTGTTCCCTCTTTGCTCCGGATCTCCTCTCTCTCTTCTCCAAGGTGCAGCTTGACAGGGAAGTTTGTATTGGGGAGGCCTAAGGAGGTCAAAAAGGGAATTGCATTAATTGAATTGCATTAAACTAGTGCCATTTCTTTTTCTCTATTCCACACCCAAAGAAGCTAAATCAGAAGGGAGGCGGTGGTGGTAGTTATGACCATGTTCCCTCACACCTGGGATCATTAGATGAAGGTCTCTGATTTCTGGAGGTTGGGGTAGAAGGAGAACTGAGTCTTAGATTTACTTTGAACAGCTAAAACAGACTGGACTTTTTCTATCTGAAAATTACAGGAAAGCTATGGATTTTGCATGGCATGGTTTTAAAGGTCAGGAAAGAGGTCATTATATAGCTCCTTTGGGGACAGTGATAGGAGATTAAAAAATAAAGCAGTTTCTTGCTATAATCTCTGAGTTCAGGTTGTTCATGACATGTCTAACTGAAATGTAATATGGAGGCTGCATATTGTGAACTTCAACATTGCAAACCTCTTGATTTAGAAACTGTACCGTTTCAACTTTGTAATAAAAGTCAATACGGATGAGAAGCCAACTGAGCTGCATCACAATTCTCTAGGTCATTCTTTTGCTTTAAAGTATATAGAATTCACAGTCAAGTGAATCCTAATTTGAACTAATGGACACACATGTCCTAAATCACTCCCTCAAGATGAGCCTGTGCTATATAATGAGTATTTAAGAACATTTGTCTTAAGAAGACAGGTTGGGAGTATAGATCAACCTGCCAACGCCCAGGTTCAGCGGGGAAGCAACTACAGCAGCCAGACCTTCTAACTTCTGCGCCCCTTAATGTCCCAGGGTCCATACTCCCATAGGGATAAAGAGTAGGAAAGCTAGGAGTTGGGCAGTGGCGCAGCGGGTTAAGTGCATGTTGCGCAAAGCACAAGCACCACCTTAAGGATCCCGGTTTGAGCTCCCGGCTCCCCACCTGCAGGGGAGTCCCTTCACAGGCTGTAAAGCAGGTCTACAGGTGTCTGTCTATCTTTCTCTCTCCCTCTCTGTCTTCCCCTCCTCTCTCCATTTCTCTCTGTCCTATCCAACAACAACAACATCAGTAACCACAACAATATTAAACAAGGACAACTATATATATATATATATATATATGTGTGTGTGTGTATGTATATGTATGGTAGGAAAACTATCAGGGTAGGGCAGGGGAGGGGATGAGATACGGAAATTGTGTGGAGTTGTACCCCTCTTATCCTATGGATTTTGTCAGTGTTTCCTTTTTATGAATAAAAATTTTAAAAGTTTTTTTTTTTTCTGGGGAAGCACAGTGTAGAATTTGGACTGGGTTTGATGTATTGTCCCAAAGTAAGACTCAGGAGTGGGGCTTTCAGATCGTGGTGCATGAAGGTGGAGGGTACCTAGGTTAGAAGTGAGAGTCTTTTGTAGAAAACTGAGAAATTGGGAGCCTGGCAGAGGCACAGTGAATTAAGAGCACTTGGCACAAAGCACAAGGATCAGCGTTAAGGATCCCGGTTAGAGCCCCCGGCTCCCCACCTGCAGGGGGGTTGCTTCATAGGCGGTGATGCAGGTCTGCAGGTGTCTATCTTTTTCTCCCCTTCTCTGTCTCCCCCTCCTCTCTCCATTTCTCTCTGTCCTATCCAAGAATGATGACAACAATAAAAACTACAACATAAAACAACAAGGGCAGGGTGGTAGCGCAGAGGGCTAAGCGCATGTGGTGTGAAGTGCAAGGACCATGGTAAGGATCCCGGTTAGATTCCCATCTGCAGGGAAGTCGCTTCACAAGCGGTGAAGCAGGTCTGCAGGTGTCTATCTTTCTCTTGCCCTCTCTGTCTTGCCCTCCTCTCTCCATTTCTCTCTGTCCTAACAACTATGACAACAATAAAAAATTGAAAGAAAGAAAGAAAGAAAGAAAGAAAGAAAGAAAGAAAGAAAGAAAGAAAGAAAGGAAACAAGGGCAACAAAAGGGAATAAATAGATATTTAAAAAAGAAAACTGAGAAATTTTACCCATGTCAACATCTGTATTGGCTGTAAAGCATTAATCCTCCAATAGCATATTTTTAAAAGAATGCTCTTTTCTTTCCAATATAGGATACATTTTTTGTCTTCATAAGGGACTTATAAAAGGAAGTCTTCTTTGCCTGTTACTATAGCAATAACTATACACATAATGTCAGTTATATCAGTGTGCTCTAGAGTGAAGACTACTTCATAGGTCAGGTGGGAAATGTCCAGAAACAACTATTCACAGTCAATAACCAGAGCTCCCGCCTGTCTGGTTGGTTTCTGCCTATTATCATAAGTGTAATCACTGCTTCACTTTAAATCAGCAGCTCTTGGTCTCTCAGCAGAGCTCACAAGGCAATAAGCAATAACCTTTGCTTCCCACTCCACTTCAGGAGAGCAGACAGAAGCTATGTTTTACTTGCTTGAGCTAAAAATAAGTCATTTGTAAATTGTTACCATTCCTTAATCCTTCAAGGCAAAGGTAAAACAAAATTATACTTCCTGATGGCGAAATTATGTAGGCAGGGGCAGGCAGGTGTGTGGAAATATCTTTCCCAAAGCTGCAGTGCAGTTCTTCTGATTGAAAATAATGTGGTGATTAACAGCAAAGCCTTTGGTAAAAATATCACCTTTGCAATTTACCAGCTAGGTAAGTATATCAGACTCACAGCTCATTTTCACTAAAGTGGGGAGAGTGAAGAAAAAGAAAATACCATTCAAACAACATATTCTTGCCAGGAAAACAAGGAACTGTTTTAGATTTCTCAGGTGCTACTGATATTTATCGAAGAACAATGGTGTCTGATAATTAAATGGTAAGTCTGAACTCCCTAATAGTTGTGTCAATTAAAAACATTCATTTAAGAGAAGAAGTCTTGAAAATGCATAAATATATTTGAAAATCTCATTAGTTTTCTAGAAAGAAATTACTTGTGAAAATTAACCACTCCAAATAAAAAATATATAAACATGCTGATTTTGAGAACAGAAATAGAGGAAGTTGTGAACTTGTTGTTCTCCACAAATATGCTAAACTTAGATGGTTTCACCACAGGGCCTCTTTGTAACATTTATTTGTGTATTTTGTACTCTCTCCTTTATTCCTTGGTTGATTTAGCAAATGGTTTATATAATTTATTGAGGTTTTTTTTTTTCCTCTCAAAGAAACAGCTTTGAATTTATTTACTGATCCCACTGTTTTTCTGATCCCACTGTTTTTCAGTACATGTTTACTTTTAAAGAATTCCTTCCTTGTGTTTTACTTATTTTACTCCACATTTCTTCTTAACTCTTTTAGTTAAGTGCTCAGTTTCTCTCTTTCTCTTCATTCGTTTGTATGAATACAAGTATGAAAGCCAATAAAATTTCCTTCATTTGAATAATCTGTAGAAAGGAAGAGAGACAGGTAAGAAAAAGGGAGAAACAGACATAGGGAGAGGAGGAAGGAGACACCAAAATACTGCTCCACCATTCATAGGCTTCCCTTGATGCAATCCATGGTGTTTAGATATGGTATTGGTTATCAAATCCAAGATCTAAGACCCGGTAAAGTGTGGATTCTACCTGCTGAGCCATATCCTAGTCCCATTGTCTATACTTTGTGTTTTATGCACTTGATCTGTCACAAATTAGGAGAAGTGAATTAACATCTCCTGGGGATATATCCTAAGGAACCCAAAGTTCCCATCCAAAAAGATCTGTGTACACATATGTTCTTGGCAGCACAATTTGTAATAGCCAAAACCTGGAAGCAACCCAGGTGTCCAACAACAGATGATGAGTGGCTGAGCAAGTTGTGGTATAGCTACACAATGGGATACAACTCAGCTATAAAAAATAGTGACTTCACTGTTTTCAGCCAATCTTAGATGGACCTTGAAAAATTCATGTTAAGTGAAATAAGTCAGAAACAAAAGGATGAATATGGGATGATCTCACTCTTAGGCAGAAGTTGAAAAACAAGATCAGAAAAGAAAACACAAGTAGAACCTGAACTGGAACTGGCATATTGCACCAAAGTAAGACTCTGGGGTGGGTGAGAGGGGAGAATATAGGTCCAAGAAGGATGACAGATGACCCAGTGGGGGTTGTATTGTTATATGAAAAACTGGGAAATGTTATGCATGTACAAACTATTGTATTTACTGTCGAATGTAAAACATTAATTCCCCAATAAAGAAATTTAAAAAAAATTTTAAAGAAGTGAATTAAAGTCTCCCAGTACCAGTATATTTCTATTCATGTTTTTTGACTGTATATTTTGCTTTGTGAATATCCATTTGTTGTTTCTATCTTCACTATAAATTGCACATTTTAGCACTGACTTGCAGACCCTATTTGGCCTGAATTCCATGTTGCCTGAGATAAGTACAAATGGATTTTGACCATATACTCTTATTCTCTTCTCTCATCTCACTTCTCTCCCCATCTTAGCCATTGTTCAGTATGTTTCTTTATACTGTTAACTATCTCATAATTCTATGAATTGATTTGGGATGTACTGAGTATTGTATAGTCTTTCTAAGTTACTTTAGGTATCTTCTATTTGTTTTAAGGTTATCTTATGTAGAACAAAGAGTTTTTATTTTAAGGTTTATTCTGAAAGTCATTTCTTTTACTAAATAAAATAAACTTTTCTTTTTTGCCTCCAGGGTTATTGCTGGAGCTCAGTGCCTGCACTACAAATCCACTGCTCCTGGAGGCTATTTTTTCTCATTTTGTTGCCCTTGTTGTGCTTGTCATTGTTGTTATAGCTGTTGTTGTTGTTGAATAGGACAGAGAGAAATGGAGAGAGGAGGGGAAGACAGAGAGGAGGAGAGAAAGATAGACACCTGCAGGCCTGCTTCACTGCTTGCGAAGCAACCTCCTGCAGGTGGGGAGCAGGGGGCTCTAACAGGGATCCTTTCCACCATGTGCGCTTAACCTGCTGCGCTACTGCCTGACTCCCCAAAACCTTTTCTTTAAAGATACGGTATCTATATGTTATATGGTCTCAGTTTTGTCATATTTGCTTATTTATACATTTTTACTGAACTCTTTTATTATGTGATCTGTTTGCTTTACTTAGATTATATTTTAAGTATAGTTCTTATATACTAAGAGGCTTATTTTTGCATTGATTTTTTAATGTATAACTAAAAATTTATATGTTCTTTTATGTTCTTTTGTTTTATAAGGTTTTCTGTTCATTACCTACTGAGAGCAACAGTTCCCCTTCTTTCTTTCCTATTCTTAGTTAATTATGTTGTCTTTTTTAATGTTTAATTTCATACTGTAAATTTGCTCACATACCTACTAATTGATTTGACAACTATAAAAAGCACATATTTTGGGGAGAAATGGCTTGATGCATACCTTTAAAGTAACTTTTCTACAGACACCTGATTAGATGCAAAGGGAAGTAAACTATATATGTACATGCACATGTGTATGTATCAGAAAAACTGGACATTTTAAGGAATGATCAAAATTAATGTTACCTGTGAGGGCCAGGTGAGCTGCCATATGTGATGTTCTGGCACATTGCCAAATCAGATTTCTGGCTGGAAATTCATAACATAGATTAAAATGTGAGGAAACAACACAAGAAGAAATAAAGAATATTCTACTAGAAGGGGGACCAGAGATTCTTTAAAAATATCAGATTCATAAGTGACAACAGTTGTGAAACTACTCCAAATTAAAGAAGATTATAGTATATAAAAGTTAGAAAAGCTACCTGACCCTTAATATATTATGTATTAGAGATGAAAATGTACGCTAAATCATGTTATTTGGTTTGTTGGCAAAGCTTGAATATTGGTGGATTGTACCAAAACATTTTGTTGTTGTTCATCACCGCTCTTCCTTGTTCTAAGCCATCTTTTTTCAGATAGGAGGAAACAGTGGGAGAGAGGAAAAGGTACCAAGCACAGAGGCTTCTTCCAGTATGATAAGGACCAAGATCAAATAAGGATCATGCATATTCAATATCATTTTTAAAAATTTGATAACTATATTATAATTATGTAAGTAAATTTCTCTATATTTGGAAGACACACATCAATTTATTTAGAGGTAAAGGGTCACAGTGAGGTTGGGGAGATAACATAATAGTAATGCAAAAGACTTCCATGCCTCAGGCTCTATGGTTCAATCTCAAGCAGTGCCATAACCCAGAGCTGAGCAACACTCTGATCATTCTCTTTCTGAGTAAACATACACAAGAGTGAAACTGAACCACTACATTTCACCACACACAAAATTATACTCCAAAGGGATCAAGGACATGGATGTTAGATCAGAAACTATCAAATACTTAGAGGAAAGTATTGACAGAGCCCTTCTCCATTTAAGTTTTTTTTTATTTCTCTATTATCATTTTATTGGGGGATGGTCAATTTTATTGGGGTTATAATACAGTTATTGACACATGGGTAGATTTTTTTTTATATATAAAAAGAAAACACTGACAAAACCATAGGATAAGAGGGGTACAACTCCACACAATTCCCACCACCTGAACTCTGTATCCTATCCCCTCCCTTGATAGCTTTCCTATTCTTTATCCCTCTGGGAGTATGGACCCAAGGTCATTGTGGGAAGCAGAAGGTGGAAAGTCTGGCTTCTGTCATTGCTTCCCCGCTGAACATGGGCATTGACAGGTCGATCCATACTCCCAGCCTGCCTCTCTCTTTCCCTAGTGGGGCAGGGTTCTAGGAAATCAGAGCTCCAGGACACATTGGTGGAATTGTCTGTCCAGGGAAGTCTATTTGGCATCATGCTAGCATCTGGAACCTGGTGGCTGAAAAGAGAGTTCACAAGTTGTTGACTAATTCCATTTAAGTTTAATAGGCATCTTCAGTGACACAAATCCAGTTGCAAAGAAGACAAAAGCAAAAATAAATTCATGGGACCACATTAAATTAAAAAGCTTCTGCACAGCAAAAGAAACCATTACCCAAAGAGATGCCTTACAGAGTGGGAGATCTTTACATGTCTTATATCAGACAAAAGGCTAATAACAAAAATATATAAAGAGACCGCCAAATTCAGCAGCAGCAGCAGCAACAACAACAAAAATGACCCCATCCAAAATTAAGGTGAGGATAGAACAGCACATTCATCAAAGAAGAGATCCAAAAGTCCAACAGGCATATGAAAAAATGCTCCAAGTCATTGATGGTCAGAGAAATGCAAATAAAAACAACTATGAGACACAACTTCACCTTTGTGAGACTGTCAAAGATCAGAAAGGATAGTAACAGCAAATGTAATGGGGGTAATCTTGCACTAGTAGAAATGTAAATTGGTCCAACCCCTGTGAAAAGCAGTCTGGAGAACTTTCAGAAGACTAGAAATGGGCCTACTTTATGGCCCTGCAATCCCTCTCCTGGGGATATATCCTAAGAAACCAAACACACTCGTCCAAAAAGATCTGTCTATTCTTATAGTCAAAGCAGCACAATTTGTAATAGCCAAAACTTGGAAAAAGCATATATGTCCAACAACAGATGAATGGCTAAGAAATTTGTGATATATATACACAATAGAATACTACTCAGATTTTCTTAAGAAAATGCTTGTTCTACACAATAGACCCCTTTAGGGGCCTCCATAGGACATTGCCCTCAATATGGATCAACAATGGTAGAGAATGTCCCATCCTCCAAAGAGAAGATGGACAACATACTCTATGCTACACCTGAGGAAGATGGGTAGATACTGGGGCAGCTTGGAATGTTCCTACTCATGACCACAGAATGTGAGCTCAGATCAACAGGGATGCAGTGGTCACATAGGCTCCTAAGCTGAATATGGGCCCCAGATCACATCAAATCGATGGGGTTTACAGTCAACAATATTTATGACTCTTCCCCATATTAGGGAGCTACTCTCTTCCCTCATCCAGCTTTCTGGTCCTTTTTCCAGCCATGACATCATCTCCCCAGACAATAACTTGGATCCACTGGCATATCAGATTTCAGACTCAGGGGGGGGAAAGAAAAAGAAAAGAAAAGAAAAGAAAAAAACTAGTATAGCCACAGACCCTTTGGAATTTAACTAAAATATGCCTACTAGCTATCTATAAAATGGAGGAACCCCCCCCCCCATCTCTTCATCTGCACTATTCCAGCCCTTAGGTCAATGACTGATGAACAATTTGTTTGGTTTTGTATCTTAACCCTGTTTTCAACCACCAGGTTCAAGATGCTAGCATGATGTCAACCAAACTTCCCTGGACAGACAACCCCACCAATGTGTCCTGGGGCTCTGCTTCCCCAGAGCCCTTACCCACTAGGGAAAGAGAGAGGCAGGCTGGGAATATGGATCTACCTGTCAACGCCCATGTTCAGCGGGAAAGCAATTATAGAAGCCAGACCTTCCACCTTTTGCATCCTACAATAACCTTGGGTCCATATTCCCAGAGGGTTTAAGAATAAGAAAGCTATCAGGGGAGGGGAGGGGATACAGAGTTCTGGTGGTGGGAATTGTGTGGAGTTGTACCCCTCTTATCCTATGATTTAATCAATGATTCCTTTTTATAAACTAAAAAAGAAAAAAAGAAGAAAATGTTTGTTTTTTTTCCTTATGGTTGAGTAAAGGCTTTTCAAATTCTCCCTCTCTCCCTGTCCCTCCCCATTCTCCTCCTCTTTGTCTTCTAGCACTGCACAGCTCTGGTTTATGGTGGTGTGGGACACTGGACTTCAGGTAGGAGAGGTTGTTTGCATAACTAGTATGCCATTTTCCCCACCCTAAAGGCATCTTTGTCTGCCTTTCTCTCTCTCTCTCTCTTTCTTTCTTTCTTTCTCTTTCTTTCTTTCTTCTTTCCTTCTCTTTCTTCCTTTCTTTCTCTCTTTCTTCCTTTCCTTCTCTCTTTCTTTCTTTCTTTCTCTTTCTTTCTTCCTTTCTTTCTCTTTCTTTTTTTAGCTAATGAAATACAATAAGTTATTGACACATGGATATATTCTCTCCTCTCCCTGTGATAGGTGTCTACAAAAAACTCACACTCTCAATTTAATTCTCTTTCCACCATCATGAACCAGGACCCCAAAGACCCCTCTCCAGTCCCCTCCCCTTTCTTCCTTCCTCAGAATCCTTTGCTGGTGAAAAAATTGCACTCTTAGTCTAAGTTTTACTTTGTGTTTTCTCTTCCTGTCTTTATTTATCGTTTCACCTGTGAGTTAGATCATTTGGCCCACCTCTGACCCCTAATTTCATATATTTGGTCAAGTGAAAGTTAACTGCATCATGTTCAATTTGGAAAGCAGAATATGAACACTTTCCTACCAGAACTGGGCTTCATTTCTCCATTAATTTCTGTCTTCTTCTATCACAAAACCAGCAACTGTCAACCACTATTTTAATCATTCAAAAGACTAGAAGAGAAGCTCTCTAACTTTTTCTTAACTTGGCTTCTAATGTCCTAAGGCTCACAGTTTTCATATATGTGAGCACTGTAAAATATTATAAGTGCTACAAACACAACTGTGTGATATTAGTTAATGAATATTTTTATATTCAATTCACAAGAAATATAATTTAAAAGAGATGTGGATTTCTGTTGTCTTATTTTTTTTTCTTTTAGCTCTTGAGGCTTCAGTTTTATTATTTTTAAAATTAAGTTACTAAAAGTGGGTAAAAAATAGTTGCTGGAGAGATAAAATAGTGGATATGGAAAAAAAAAATTTTCGTGCTTGAGTTTCCAAGGTTTAATCCCTAGCACCACTGTAAACTATAGCTGATCAGTTCTCTGGAAGAAAAGAAAAAAGTACTACAGTAATTTTGTAAGGATTGGCAATAAAAATTAATTTCCACCTATGGTTTGTGGCATATGATAGCCGTCTGGCAGTCGGATAACTACTGATCTTCAAATCTTCATATGTCTTTGCTTCACCCCCTATATTTAGAGTGATTTTAATGAAAGCAGATCCAAGGAGATTGTGCCACTACTGTGTACCTTGCTTGGTAGGATTAATTCCTTGTACCTCTTACTGCCAGAACTGAGTGGTTCTCTGGGTTGGCGGAGGGAGAAAGAAAGAGAGAGAGGCAAAACAGGCTTTTGAAAGTTTAGTCTACCCCACAGTTGATATCATTATTTGAGGGTGGTTTACAATAGCCTCATTCAACTTAGCTCAATTTAAAAAAAAATAAATTTTAGTGTGTATTGCTTTTCATTTTTTTTTAAAAGTTAGCAAAAAGAGTAAGAAAAAATGCTTTCATATTTATAGCTGTGATCACAAGACATTAATGATGCTGTTAAAAATTTTTAAGAAAAATGACTTGAGAAATCATTTAAATGTTGAACAGTAAGATCCATTAAGACATAGTGAAAATAACACAGGTTTTGCAATCATAAATACCAGATATGAACTCAGACAACTCATTTATAAGCCAGGTGGTTTAAGGTTAATCTATACAACTCTTTTGGTCTCAAAGTTCTCATCTATACATTATTGATCTCATAGGATACCGAAATAGGGAGGCTGCATACAATTTAAATGATTTTAATTAAGGGACCTGGCAGTGATGCATCTGGCTGAGTGTATACACTACCATGTGCAAGGACAGGGTTCAAGCCCCCAGTTCACACATGCAGGGGCAAAGATTCATAAGCAGCGAAGTACGACTGCATGTATCTCTTCATCTGCCCTTTTCCTCTCAACTTGTCTGGGCTACTAGTTTCCATATTTAAGGAAGATCAGCTTAGATGCTAG
The DNA here is from genome assembly GCF_950295315.1 of Erinaceus europaeus. NCBI lineage: Eukaryota > Metazoa > Chordata > Mammalia > Eulipotyphla > Erinaceidae > Erinaceus > Erinaceus europaeus. The sequence goes on along the minus strand of NC_080165.1, from coordinate 121,119,594 downwards.
CCAGAGAACTCTCTTCAGTAGTATTTTTGTTTGTTTTTGTTTTTTACTTTAGGGAACTAAACGAGACCAGAAATGTTCCAAATTAATATGTATTGTATCAAGCTCTTTGGATTCTAACAATGTCCTTTTTTTAAAAATTGTTGTTGTAGTTATTATTGTTGTTGTTACTGATGTCGTCGTTGTTAGGACAGAGAGAAATAGAGAGAGAAGGGGAAGACGAGAAGGGAAGAGAAAGATAGACACCTGCAAATCTGCGAGCCCTGCAGCTGGGGAGCCGGGGGCTCGAACTGGCATCCTTTGGCGGGTCCTTGGGCTTCGCGCCACCTGCACTTAGCCTGCTGCCATAAGCCTGACTCCCACAATGCCCTTTTTTTGCATGAAGAATTTGTTTTTGGTCAGAGCAGTATCGTTAAGTGGGCTCAGCCAGCACTAAAGTGAAATAAGAAAATGAGACAAAGATCACTAGGGATGCAAGATTCTTTCACTGCACATTTCACAGGCAAATATTCAGTTGAACTCTTCCTGCTACAGCTGGGGAAAATTCTGCAAATTCCAGTATTTCAAAAGCTGTCTAATAGCTGTTCAACCTGAGGCCCCAGAAACTTATCACAGGGTCAGTCCCCTGGCACTACCATATGCCAGAGATGAGCAGGTCTCTGGTTTCTTTCATGAAAATAAATAAATAAATATTTAAAATAATAATAATAATAATAATAAAAACCCTCTGTGAAACCACTGTCACTGTAGTATTCCTGAGGTAGAGACCATATTGTTGTGGCGTTCTACACAGATGCATTATTGTTGAAATCACCTAATAATGCTATTATCAAGGAGTACATTCCTTATAAATTTGGATGGGAACTGGATGAAATTGTACCTCTCTTCTCCTACATTTATATTAAATTGCATTTAGGGGACCCAGGAGGTGGCGCATCTGGTTAAGTGCTCACATTACTGTGTGCAAGGACCCGAGTTCGAGCCCCTGGTCCCCACCTGCAGGGGAAAAGCTTCATGAGGGGTGAAGCAGGGATGCAGATGTCTCTCTGTCTCTCTCTCTCTCTTCCTCCTTCTCCCCTCCCAGTTTCTCTCTGTCTCTATCCAATAATAAATAAATAAAAATATTATATTACATTTATATCTCCTACATTTATATTTTAACAATGTTAATCATTATTAAATCACTAAAAAAATCCAATAGTTATAAGCACATTGCTTTTCTTCCAGATTGAGCTATAATTAAAAATAATAATAATGTTCAATTGAAAATTTTTTTTCTGCAAGTATTTTATATTTTCCATACGTCACGTCACATTCAAGGGATACAGTGTTGTATGTGCGTGTGTGTGTGTGTGTTTTCTTTTTAAAAATATTATTATTATTATTATTATTATTATTTGCCTCCAGGGTTATTGCTGGGGCTCTGTGCCTGCACTACAAATCCACTACTCCTGGAGATCCTTTTTTCCCTTTTGTTGCCCTTGTTGTTTATTGGTGTTGTTGCTACTGTTATTGTTGTTGAATAGACAGAAATGGAGAGAGGAGGGGAAGACAGAGAGGGGGAGGGAAAGATAGACACCTGCAGACCTGCTTCACCACCTGTGAAGCGACTCCCCTGCAAGTGGGGAGACTGGGGCTGGAAGGGGGACCCTTCCACCTGTCCTTGCGCTTTGTGCCACGTGTGCTTTCCTGCTGCGCTACTGCCTGGCCCCTGTGTGTGTGTTGTCTTATCAGTGACTCAAAGCAGATCACACAACTCTTCCTCTGTGAGATCATGCCTTTCAAGAAAAACTATGTTATCCATGATAAAATTAGCTTTAAATTAAAGCAATGACTATTCCTTGTGGGGGCTATTCAACATCTGTCAGGCCTGCTTGGTGTTATGCTTTTGAAGGCTAAATCTCTGAATGCCATCAGCTCACATTAGAAAAAGAAATCTAAAAAAAGAAGAAGAAGAAGAAGAACAACAACAACAACAACAACAACCAAGCAAAAGAGGGAAGATAAGAGAAAACAAAATATATAGAGAAGGGGAAATCTAAAGAGCAGAATTAAGTAAGCATTCTGTGGACAATTTTTAGAATGTTGATTATCTGCTGCCTTTCTCATCTGGGCTAGTTTATTATGATGGTTGCATGCTTATCTGAAAAGCTCCTGTTTCATATCACTTCTGCTTCAATTTACAATATTAAAACGGTGCTTAGCAACAATTTTCCTAATGCATCTAAGATACAATGTGCCAAATGCACAAGAATAATGTCATCTACAAAATGAAACTACCAAAACCAAGAAAGGGTTTGTTGTAGACATCTTCCTCATTACTACTGTTCTTTGGCAGTAGTAATGATGTTTCACAATTTGAAGCAGTGGTGTGGGTTCTAATTTATTTTGTATTAATATGACAGTAATATGATATAAAAGCATTTAGACTGAATAAAAGTAAAAAAAGCATGTAGGACAATTATTTATTATAATAGTGAATGGATTACTAGCTATATATCTCCACTTAAGCCCCTCATGGGGAATTTGACTGATAAATGCTGAAAGAGTATACACATGCTTCACAGATTCTTTGGGTATTTACTTTGGAAACACAGGAAGTTGGAATAAAAAAAAAAGTGCTTTCACTATGAATAACCAGAACATCTGTCAAAACAAGGACCAGTGCCCCAAATAAGCACAGCCACTATATTGACCCATGTTGATAGATGGTACACATTTATGAAAGTACCATCATAGACACTCCTAGAGCAAATGAATGATTGCTATCAGATCCACATGACAAGGACACATGACAAGGACACAATATACTACCAGGGACCATTGCCTAGATCATGTACTACCCAGCTCAGAGATAACTGTTCAATGTGATCCACACTGCTATGCCTGAGCAGAGAAAGCTACATTATTCTGGGAAGACAGAGTTTCTGGATTATCTCTAAAACCTTATTAAAGAGCTCTCAATTTGCAACTGTTTTGTGAGTAACCAATCCTTCATCTCCTGGCCCAGTCTTATAGATATAAATATAGCAAAATATGTTCTCAAAAGCATCATATTTAAGCCAGGTATACCTTATCAATCTCAGTGTTCTGTAATACATTATATACAACTTTTTAAAGCATAAACAAAGCGTTATAAATCATTCTTAACTTTTTCCAGGCTGGTATGGTACACCCTGGCCTGGAAAAAATTCTTAGTGCTATGGACTGAGTCACTTTGCTGACAATGCCCCTATACTAGTTGAACTTATTCTGACTGTTGTTAATCTGAGTATAAACTGTTAGGTGGTAGAGGAAAAATTGGGCCTTGAATTTCCACACAGGATTTATAAAGTAAGAACCTCCAAAAATAACAACTGTGAGGAAGACTTCATGCTGAAATAATGCTCATACTCTATATCTTGCTATTAGTTGGCTTTAATTATTCTATGAGGCTATTTAACTCTGGAATAATAGGAATTATTGAGATTTTTGAGTATTATGAAAAACGTTTGAATCCTAGTTCTACAAATTTAGTTTCTGCCATAGATGTGCTTAGCTACTTGGAGGATACTTTTTTTTTTCTCATCCATAGTGCTGAAATAAGACTTAATTTCCAAGGCTAGTAGTCACATTAATGATATATGTATGAAGATTCTGGTATATTTCCTGGTTGTAGGTAACCAACAAATATTGCCTATTAACATTTTGGTTTTTTTTGCCTCCAGGGTTGTAGCTGGGGCTCGGTGCCTGCACTATGAATCCAATGCTCCTGGAGGCCATTTTGTTGCCCTTGTTGTTACTGCTGTTGTTGTTTTTGGATAGGACAGAGAAATCAAGAGAGGAGGGGAAGACAGAGAGCAGGAGAGAAATATAAACACGTGTGAAGTGACCCCCTTGTAAATATGTAACAGGGGGCTCAAATCGAGATCCTTAGGCTAGTCCTAGTGCTTCACTCTATGTGTGCTTAACCCACTGTGCTACCACTTGGCCCCAAGCCTATTAACTTTTTAATATGAACTATAAATAATGAAAACAATTAGACTAAGTATATGTATATGTGTACATTTACAACATTATATCTTTTTATAGTAAGTTTATCTAATTTATTTATCATTTACCCCCAGGATTATCACTGCTGCTCACATTCTATATGATATCTCTAGTCTCAGAAGTAATTATGTTGTTTTTTAATTCAATTTTTTAACTTGTGATTAATAGTAGGTTACAAGATTCTAAAATTATGGTGTATAATTCCACACCACACCTATCATCAAAGTTCTATATCCCGCCCCTCCTACCTTCCAAAGATAAACATTACAGTTCTCATAACTCTAAGAAATACTGTGCTTGTTTCAGGTTTGTTTTTTGGTTTGTTTTTTTTTCTCAATTTCATATGTATCTGATCTATAGGTTTCACATATGAGTGAAACTATCTAGTAGTTGTCTTTTATCTCTTTACTTATTTCACTAAGCATAATCGCCTCTGGTTCCATCCATTTTGTCAGAAAGGACACAATATCATCTTTTTTTGATTGCAGAGTAGTAATTCTATGAATATATATCTCGAAATTTCTTTAGCCAGTCATCTACTGAGGAGTATTTAGGCTGCTTCCACACTTTGGTTATTGTGACTAATGCAGCTATGAATATACGGGTGCATATGTCCCTTCAAATTAGTTTTTGATTGTCCTTTGAATAAATGTCCAAGAGTGGTATTGCTGGATCATAAGGTAATTCCATTTCTATTTGTTTACGGGCCCTCCATACAGTCTTCCAAAAGAACTGCACCAGTTTGCATTCCCACCAACAGTGTAGCAAGGTTTCTTTATCTCCTTACCAACACCTGTCATTTCCTGATTTGTTGATAGAAGTCATCAGCTCAGTTGAGAGCTCAGAGTAGTTTGAATTTGCATTTCTCTAATGATAAATGAAGTGGAACATTTCATCATATGTCTGTGAACCATGTGTACCTCTTCTTTAGAAAACTGTTTAGTTCATTGGTCCCCTTTTTTATTATGTTATTTGTAGGTCTGTACCAATTCTGTATAGATGTTGAATATCACTCGTTTATCAGGTGAGTGATGTGCATGCAAATAACTTCTCCCATTTAGTGGATTGCCTGGTTATCCTTCTGTAGTTTGCTTTTGATGTGTAGAAGCTCTTTAATTACATGTGATCCCATTTATTTATTTATTTATTTATTTATTTAATTTTTATTTATTTTCATTTCCCAGGCCCAGGGGCTTGAGTCTCCAAATGGATCACTGACATGAAGATACTGCAATGTTTCACCAACATTTTCTTCTATAAATTTTCAAGTTTTGGTCTAATAACCAGCTTATTGATCTATTTTGAATTGACTTCAGTGTATGGTGTTAGCTGGTGGTCTAGTTATACTTTTCTATATGTGGCTGTCCAATTTTCCAGCATCATCTGTTGAAGAGACTTTTTTCCCCCATTGAATGTTTTTTGGCTCTCTGTCATATATTGGGTGGTTGTATATGTGTGTGCTCGTTCCTGAGCTTTTGATTAGGCTCCATTGATTCAAGTACCCATTTTTAAAACATTGATTTAACAATTATTGACAAGTTTGTGTGATGAGAGAGATACAATTCCATACAATTCAGTTTCCACCACCAGAGTTCCATATACCATCCCCCTCCATTAGGAGTTTCCCTAGTCTTTATCGCTCTAGGAGTATGGACCAAAGATCTTTATGGAGAGAAGAAAGTGGGAGGTCTAGTTTCTTTAATTGCTTCTCTGCTGGGCATGAGTGTTGACAGGTCAATCCATATACCCAGCCTGTTTGTATCTCTCCCTAGTGGGAAGGGCTTTGGGGAGGTGGGGTTCCAGGACACATTGGTGGGGTTCTCTTCCCAGGGAAGTCAACTTGACTTTCAAGTATCCATTTTTATTCCAATATCATGCTTTTTAAAATTATTATTGCTTTGTAGTATAAACTGAAGTGGAAACCTTACCAGTATGTCCCAGAACCTCACCTTTCCAGAGCCCTACCCAACTAGGGAAAGATAGAAACAAGCTGAAAGTATGGATTGACCTACCAATACCCATGACCAGTAGAGAAGCAATTACCGAAAACAGACCTTCCACCTTTCGCACCCCATAATGATCTTGAGTCCATACTCATAGAGGGATAAAGCATTGGAAAGCTTCCAATGTAGGGGACAGGATTTGGAACTCTGGTGGTGGAAATTGTGTGGAATTGTACCCCGTAGGATAACTATAGTCTTGTTGATCATTATTAGGTCAATAAAAAAGAAAGAAAGGAAAGAAAAAGAATAAAGGAAGAAAAGAAGAAAGAAAGGAAGAAAGAAAGAAAGAAAGGAAGAAAGAAAGAAAGAAAGAAAGAAAGAAAGAAAGAAAGAAAGAAAGAAAGAAGGAAAGAAAAGAAAGGAAGGAAGAAGAGAATTCCTCATATTTTGTTGTTTTCAGGTGATTTTCATTGATTTTTTTAGTTGAGCAGGGAAAGCAAAGTGAAACAACTACTACTCCACTGCCAACCCTCTGGAAATCTCTTCTTTTTTTGATATAAAGTGAGAGAGAAAGATAAAGAGAGACAGAGATATAAAGGGAGACACCACAGTACTGCTCCACCTTCCATGAAGCAGGCATTTTCATGTGGTTTCCCAGGGCATGAAATTGGGCCTTCATGGTTACTAACATGTATATTGCAGCATGTAAGCCCCCAACCAGCCCCCAACAGCAAGCTTCAAAAGGTAATTTCAACTATATAAACTAATATATTAAAATAAATATAGTAAACCATTATGGAGGGATTATTTTGATCATTCTACCACTTATTGTCTTCCTACACATATGCTAAAAAAGAATAAGTGTCATGAGATTTTTTTAAATTTTTATTTATAAAAAGGAAACACTGACAAAAACCATAGGATAAGAGGGGTACAACTCCACACAATTCCCACTACCAGAACTCCATACCCCATCTCCTCCCCTGTTAGCTTTCTTATTCTTTATCCCTCTGGGAGTATGAACCCAGGGTAATCATGAGATTTTTATATTTAATCATAAATGTATGTACATTATATAAGGTTTTGAATTTTTAAATATTTATTTATTCCCTTTTGTTGTCCTCGTTGTTTTATTGTTGTAGTTATTATTGATGTAGTCGTTGTTGGATAGGACAGAAAGAAATGGAGAGAGGAGGGGAAGATAGGGGGAGAGAAAGATAGACACCTGCAGACCTACTTCACCGCCTGTGAAGAGACTCCCCTGCTATAGTGGAGCTGGGGGCTTGAACCGGATCCTTATGTGGCCCTTGTGCTTTGCGCCACATGTGCTTAACCCACTGCGCTATCACCGGACTCCCAGGTTTTGAATTTTTTTTTATTTATACCAATCACTATTATGATTGTGTACCACAGTAGAGTTTTGTTTTGTTTTTTCCTTGTGTAACTCAACATTGTTTTTGGATCAGGTCATATTATTACATAATTTTTTACCACTGTGTTGGGGCATACTCATTGGTGAACATATTTTATTTATCCACCCCTAATTGGTACACATTTAATTTGCTCCTGCTATTATAAATAAATCTGGTTCTAGTGTAAAAGGTAAATCTCTTAGGTATGAATAATTGTAGTTATAATAGCTATTGTCACATTTCTCCCTAAAGGGATCATCAAATATATTTTTGTCTAAAAATGAACTTTGTCATATTTTGCCTATAAAAAGATAAAGGTTGGCTACATTAAAAACCATTTGTGAATCACTGTGTTTGGGTCTGACTTCATTTCTTTTTCTGAAAGAAATATTTTATTTTATTTTAATGTGTGTGAGAGAGAGACCAGATTATTGCTCATCTCTGGTTTATGGTGATGCTTCCTTTAAGAGACATTCACAAAAGCAAGTCTGAAATCATAGGTCAAAGTTTCACCTCTCAGTGCAAACTATGATTTCCTTTTTTTCCCCCCTTCATTGGGGATTAATGTTTTACAGTCACCAATAAATACAATAATTTATACATGCATAAAATTTCTCAGTTTTCCACCTAACAATATGTTGAAGTCTACAATGAGTTTCCAACTGAAGTCTTAGAATAGTTATGGTGGTAAGTGTGGAATTGTACAAGATGTAGCAGAATGGATCCCAGCCCTCAAGGAGTTTATAACTTTATTGACAATTTTAGAAAATAGCCATATAAGTTCTCCAGAAGGTCTGGGAAACAAATATCTCTGAGTTGTAGCAACCCCCTAATTTCATATGAAAAACTAAAGACTGCTTTAATCAATGAAACAGAATAAAGCAAAGATACTGAAAATAACCCAGACATAAATTAACAAGGAACCTAAAAACTAGGAGTACTATAACAAGCAAGGAAAAGGACTAGATGCAAATACATGACATTTTTATAAAACAGTCAATAAATTTTCAATTAATTAAATACCAGGCAAGAGGGACAACAATTGGAACAAAATTGGAACAAAATTACAAACAAAAATCGGCTTAGGTAGAGTTAAAAAAAAACATTAGTTTTAGCCATGCTGATATGGAGAAACTGGATTATTCACAGGATAGGCTGAAAATAGAAGATAAAGACCAGCTCTGCAGTTAGGATTCTAGTAGTTTATATGCACATTTCATTGTAAAATTTGAGTCACAGATTAATTGTACAGTGCTATGGTGCACGTTAGAGATATGAAAGTTTGACTTATTGAGGATAATTTCTCCAAATGGCTTTGAACAAACAGATAAAAATCAACCTGAGGGAGTCGGGCTGTAGCGCAGTGGGTTAAGCGCAGGTGGCGCAAAGGGAACGGCATAAGGATCCCAGTTCGAACCCCGGCTCCCCACCTGCAGGGGAGTCGCTTCACAGGTGGTGAAGCAGGTCTGCAGGTGTCTATCTTTCTCTCCTCCTCTCTGTCTTCCCCTCCTCTCTCCATTTCTCTCTGTACTATCCAACAATGACAACAACAATAATAACTACAACAATAAAACAACAAGGGCAACAAAGGAAATAAATAAATAAAATAAATATTTTTTTAAAAAATCAACCTGAATCTAATGTCCTATGAATATTCATTAAAATAGCTATGGATTTCTTACATGAGATTGACACTATCAGGGACAAGGTAGAAGACATCATGAAAGTAAAAGAACCAGAGAAATAGAATAGAACAGCTATTTCAGCAGACCTGTTAATATGGGAGGATATATGAGTTGCTGTGCATTGTCTCAGTCTTCCATGAATCCAGATGTAATGCAATTCTATGAGTATGTAAATTAAACTACATAAGAATTATCTTAGACAGGAAGAATTATCTTGGACAGGAAGGGAAAAAAAATAGAATCTCTGAGTTTACAGCTCTTTCTGTACAGCAATTACCTAATGCCTTGCTTAATTATGTGCTTAACAAAAGCTTCTGATAATAATGCTAGAGGGCAGGTGTCATGCCTACTCAACCCACTTAGTCCATAAGCAAAGAGATTATTTTTAATGAGAAGGAAAGGAAAGAGAAAATAATTTTTAAGTGTGTGTCTAAGAGAATCGAGATTTAACCACTCTGACTTATTTATTTGTGATTACCTAATCATAAGCACATGTACACACACGAACCCATGTAATATACATAGACATACACAGTAGCACAATTCTTTCATTCAGTTAATAGCTCATTGTTCAGTCAGGAGTTATAAGGTAGTAGGAACTTTATGACAGAGAAAATTCCTTTGGTAATAAGCAACACAAAATAAATTTTAGCCTATAAACAATTATAGTAACAGAGATTAAAACCTATTAGAGATTTATGTGAAGGCAGAATGCTAATCAATTATCTGACAGTCTTTCAGTAATCAGACAAATAATACTGTCAACTATAAAAAACTTCAACAGAAAATTGAGATATTTTTATGGTGTGCTGTTCTATCAAAGTGGAAAAATGTACTATAAATGGTATATGTATACCATATGCAAAATAAACATATATTTAAGGTATTTCAAGGTATATTGACTTAAGTCTGTCAAAGGAGAAATATTGATTCAGACATAGTAATTAAGTCATTAATAGGAACCTTATTTAGAGCCTAGGCAACGAAGTACTTGGCGACAATACAGAAGGATCCAGTTTCAAGCCCCAGTCCCCATACTAAAGGGGGAAGCTTCACAAGAGGTGAAACAGTAATACAAGGGTATTTCTCCCCACCTCTATCCCCACCTCCCCTTTCATTTTCTCTCTGTCTCTATCAAAAAGAAAAATAGGACATTAAACAATTTGTTCTGCTTTATATCTTAATGACATTCAATCACCAAGTGGCAGATGTTACCATGACCCCAACCTAACTTCCCTAGGCAGACAACCTCACCAATGTGTACTGGAACCCCACCTCCCCACAGCCCTACCCCATTAGAGAAAGCTAGAAATAGACTAGGGGAGTGGACTGACCTGTTAATGCCCATGTCCAGCCAAGAAGCAATTACAGAAGCCAGACATCTCATCTTCTGCTCCCCATAAAGATCTTTGGTCCACACTCCCAGAGGGATTAAAGACTGGGAAAGCTTCAAGGAGGGGATGCTATATGGAACTCTGGTGGTAGGATTTGTATGGAATTATACCCCTCTTATCCCACAATATTGTTGATCATCATTAAATCACTAATAAAAAATTTTAAAGGAAAAAATTGCTGCTGAGAGCAATGGATCCATCTTGCAGGTACCAAATCTCAACAATAACCTTGGTGAAAAAAATAAAAAAGAAGAAGAAAAGAAAAAGAAGGAGAAAGAGAAAGAGAAAGAGAAGGAGGAGAAAGAGAAGGAAGAAGAAGAAGAAGGAGAAGGAGAAGGAGAAGGAGAAGGAGAAGAAGAAGAAGAAAATTTTTTGTTTGTATAGAACACATGTTCCATGAGGTCAGTAACTGGATTGGATCGATCTCATGGTGCATCCCTTGAGTACCCATTCATTGGGGAAACTGAGGATCCTTCCTAGCCGACTGAATCCACATGGATCCCAGTCACTTTCAAAGCCAGCAACAAGCAGCTCCTGACAGCTTTCAACCTGATGTTGTTGACTGGCTACGGAAGAAGGGCAAACGCTAGAAGAAGTAACTGGATATGTCCACAGTAGTGCATAAAATAACATCAAATAACATAACATAACTTAAATTAACATAAGGTAACATAACATATAAAGAGCTAACAATCCACAAAAACATGAATTTATTTATTATTGATTATCCTAGGAGCTGTTCTTACTAAGTAAAATGTGGTTGTTTTAGTTAATTTTAAGAACAAAAATAGGAAAACCAATGCAAGTTGACTAGTTTAGAAAGAGTTAAAACATTATTTTGGGGTGGGGCATAATAGTTATACAAAGAGACTCTCATGCCTGAGGCACTGAAATCCTAGGCACAGTCTCCTACCCCACCCTAAGTAAGAACTAATCAGTGCTCTGGTTAAAAAAACAAACAAACAACACAAAGTAAAACTATGTTATTTTTAGTCATGCTTAATGTGAAAGTAAGATAAATTTGTAGGTTATATTAACAATCTTATTCATTTATACTTCATTCTTAAAAGTAAGACATTTTCAAAACAAATAGTATAGGAAAAGATATGCTAAGAAAACTGAACAAAAAAGAAAAACAATAGAACTAGAGTAATGGAATAAAAGGATCTAGAGATTAGAATGTGTATATGTATGTACCAAAGAAGACTGGGCATTTACCAGTAGTGCAAATAAAGTTATCTAAATAACAACGCTAAGATAAATGTTCACATAGAGCCTGCGCCATCACCATCATAAAATATGATCACCATTCAACTGCTATGCTCTTTCACTGGGCAAATACATTACTTAATATTTAATTTCCTGGGAAAATGTACTACAGAAATGCATTATAAACACGGAGTTATTTTCTTTCAAAGCAAAATGGCTAAATTAAATTCTGCTACTTTCTTTCCTATTGGTCCCTGTTTGGTTCTCCAAATGCAGTCTAAGTGAATTTTTAAAATGAAGCTTAACTTTTTATAGCTTTCTATGTTTATAATAGAGGAAAATGTGTAGAGAACAGTTTAGATCGCTATCTACTCACTTATACTATCCAGAATTCATGCAACAGAAAGAACCGTCAGCATAATTAACTTATGAATTTTCCTGGCACTATGTTCTCATATTCTATATTAAAAACCATGTATGGGATTTCTAATGGTTCAAGTGAAAAGAACTAAAAATTATAATGAAGAAGGACTATAGCCTAAGATTTCATTACTTACACAGCAATTTGGACTTGAATGTGTGCACACTGATCATTTACATAGAGGAAAGGAGAATAAATCAATCAATCAGTTGTGTTGGCAAAGGAAACAAAACAAAACAAAACAGGGAGGTCAGGGACAAGTGGGGAAAAGCTTCCTTTCAGGAGCAACTCCAGAATTGTGAGCTAGCTTACTTTACATAAAAACGATCCATTAAGTTCAGACAAAGGGCTAAAGTGGCGAAATGCAAAGCCCATTATTAGCTTGTATTTGATCTGCAGGATGGCTAGATTAACAGGTCTTGCTACATAACTTTGTTCTTGAAGGGCAAGGCAACAAAATGATCAGGGTCAAGTAAAAAAAAAAAGAAACAAAATTTGGGAGGTGAAGTTAGCTATTTGAGCTCTTAAAAGAAAACATGATAAATGCAATGTTCACTGAAAGCTTGTCCTCCTTTCCAGTTTTCTTTTCCTCTTCTAAATTTAGATCTGGCTTGTCCCTTTATATATCATTTAAGATTTGTTTTAGGCTTGACTCCAAGTATCAGCTATCTATCTTAAATAAATAAACATTCAAGGAACTTACTTTTCACACATTTTTCAGAGTGGTTTTTCTGCCCTTTGAATCTTATTTCAAAAATAAAATCTAAAACTCAAGATAACAGAGCTTGCATGTACATAGGTATGTCTCTGAAACTTAACTGGAGTAGTACAAAAATACACCAGGGTGAAAAAAAGACTTTTTTTTTCTGCCAGCTTTGTTTTCTTTTATTACCTGCATATTTTTTCTGTAGACTAACTACAGTAATTATCTCATGTTCCCCACCCTCACAATAAAACCTATCAACATAAAACTATTATCTTGTCCACTTGCAGATGGAAAATGGAGAGTTGTGTTTTTTTTGGTTTTGTAAATTAGTAATTAGCACATTTTTTTGGTTTTGTAAATTTAGTAATTTTCCCCATTTTTTCATATTAGGTAGTAATCTCAAAATCCAAAACTCAACCCAATTCCTAAGCTACATTCTTAAACCACCAAATTATAGTCATCACATTACATACCAGCCTTTCTATAATAAACAAAATACATGTACTTGGAAATGAAAGACTAATGTATTTGGATACAATAAAGAACCTTTGAATTAAGGATCAAGGTATATATATATACATATATATATATTACATGCCATCAATTATGCCACCTTAATCATGTTAGTTTACCTTTTTGTTTCTCAACTAAACAATATTGAAGCTTAAAAAGTATTTAAATTGAGCTGATACTTCTTTTCATTCTGTGTTTCCTAACTAGAAACCTGTTATTATTAGCATATCATTGTTAGCAATAAGAATGCTGTTGATGGTGTGACTCTTACCATGACCAGAGATATCTATTGGTTGGTTACACATAGAAACTAGTAAAGAAAGGTAAATAAAGCCATAGAAATCTACTGCTTGTCTTTGACAAAATTTGCAAAGGTCCAGATATGGAATTCTGTGGATTATGTACAATTTTTCATAATGGCCTAGTGATCTGTTCTGCATAATGATTTATTTATATTGTTTATTCAGTGTCACTCATGGTCTGGCTCATGTTGACGGGCCAGTGGCAATGAAAATTTTTAACAAAATTAAGGGGAAAATTCACTTGATTAGTACATGTCCACTAGAAAAGAGAAGCTGATTAGGCTAGGGTAAAGTAGCATAGAAGTTTACACAACACATTTTCAGATTTAAGGCACTACGGGTCCAAGATTCACTCTCTGGCAACATCATAAATCAGATCTTAACAGTGTTCTAGTAAGGAAGAAGGAGGAGGAGAAAAGATGAAAAAGGAGGAGCAGGGAGATGAGGAGCAGGAGGGGAACAGAAGAGAATAGGAGACGAATGTTGAGTAAATTGTTACTTGGAGAAGAAACTCACTGTTATTATTTTCAGTCTACTTCACAGAATCTCATTTTTCTTCCTAAGGATTATTTCTTTGCCCTTATATGACTTTGAGCACACCAATGAAGAACTTTCTCTCCAACAGGTAGTTGTGATGACATATTTATAATAAAGTATAATGTATTTATTTATTTATGATCTAAAAGTTACACTTTTAGAAAGTATCACTTCTCCATTATATTATTCTTTGAATGGCATATCTAATTCACCCATCAACCAAGAAAATTATGTAGCACCACCATGAACACAGCATTTCAAATAATTATACCAGTATTCTGGTAGGTAACTTACCAGATAGAGCACATCCCCTTCTTGCGTGAAGCCATAGGTTCAATCCTTGGCACACATGTTAAAAATTAGTAATAATAGCCAGAACAATGATCATAACGAACAGGATGATTATTTTAAGCTACCACCTATTAGAAACCCGCTGATTTCTTGATGCCTAATATTTGTTGGTGGAGACCCTTGAATTATAATGCCTGTTACTTATTGATACAGACTTATACTGCTCATTTGTCTACTGTTCTATTTCTTCAATTACTGAGAGCTATGTATAGAACATAGAAATGCTTGGGCTCCTGCAGTAACTTATGTTCCCCTATTTCTATAGTTCCTATTTTCTGATGGTCATGTATTGAGTGATGTAAGTTAACAAGCAGCTGGGTCAACAGTCCCCTGAAGGCAAAAGGCCTAAGATGCCCGTCACAGACTATAAAATGCCTGATATGGGCATAATGTATACTGAGTATCCAGAGTGCTATGTGACTGGTGGTCTGGTGGTCTAGCATTGACTGTCATAATTTGTCTAGCCCTGTATAAATGCTTTTGCTGTTCCTTATTCCATGTTCTGATGTAATACAAAATTTTGTAAATAAATACCACAAGAGAAATCTTTTAGGGATCACACTCAGTGTGGTCCTATACAGTGGATGCACTCCACTGCAGACCATTCTTAAACACTTGCCAATAAGTGTTCAAGTTAATCTTTTAGTCATGGGTCACTTCTGAAACCCTGATCCCAACAACCACATCTACTGCATCCACATAACAGGATTTCCTAGCCTCATGTTTCGTTGACAATGTCATTTTCAGTATGGCTTACAAGGAGACATAAAAGTCAATATTTTGCTGTGACAAAGCACTCATTCTTACCATCAAGAAGTATTTCATAACCTTGTTTATCTTTAGTATAGAGAAAAGCACAGGCATAAGTAATGACACTGAGGTAGAAAGGGGTTAAAAGATTGAGGACACATATTAAGTCAGTGAAAAAGACAAAAATAGAAATGGTTTTCCGAGTCACATCCCAGCATTCCAATCAACGACGACAGACCTAGTGCTGATGCACTAGCTCACATTAACCAAAAAAATAACCACGGGCATATTTCCCTTGAAACCAGGCCATGCATGCAACACATGCCCTGATGCATGTGCAAATTATTTTTTGGCAGCAGGAGTCCCTGCTACATTTCAACTCTAGTATACAAGTGATTAAAAGAAACAAAAACATATCTACTTATTGTTAAATGAGAGAACTATAGTTCTGGGTCAAGGCCTATCAAGTTCTTCAGCTTTATAGTCACTTATAATGAGAAAGAAATGCATTTTATTTGCAGTTTTATTGTTTTTTTCTCTTTTTTTTAAGTTACCCTCCTTCTGGAAACCTCTCTTCTACATAGTATGCACTCAGCACTGGGGGAAAAAATGTATCCAGTCCATTTATAGGTACACTGGAAACAATGCAGCTTCTTTTTCCACTTGGGAGAATTGCAAGAATTTGCAATGCATCCTTTGCTGCATGCTAACAGAAAGAACAGCTCATTTGTTAAATAGAAACAAGGTGGGGCAGGGGAGAAAATAGAATGGCCATGAAAAATGCTTTTATGCCCGAGGCTCTGAAGTTCCAGGTTTAATCACCAGCACTACCATAAGCCATTGCTGAACAGTGTTCTGTTTTTTTCTTTCTATTTCCTCATTAAAATAAATAAAATATTTTTTAAAAAAAGAAACATGGCCACATTTGTAAACAGAAAGGAAACATGTCAAATGAGTATATGTAAGGTCTTTGGAATTCTTGTTTTATTTTTATAATTGTTTTGTAATCTTTCCTATAGAATAATATAGCTTCAAGTAACCCTGCAAACATGACTTCTGCTGAATTTAGAGGTAATAATAATGGTTGGAGACAATATATATGCTTAATTCCTATACCAAGTCCAAGAACCTAATGAAGGTTAGATTGTCCCATGGATGCTCACTTATAGCAGGTATCTGCAATAGCATTTATACTAATTCATTTACTCACTTGTGTATTTAAAAACATCTACCAACCACCTATTCTATGATAAGAAAAGCAAGCATCTGGAGGTACAGAAATATATATATATTATATATCATATATCATATATCATATATCATATATTACATATTACACATTACATTATTACATATTACATATTGTATCACATATTATATAATATGTGATATATTATATGTTATATATTATATATCACATATAACATATTATATAATATATGATATATAATATATTTTATATTATGTAACATACAATATGTTAATATATAATAATTATATGGCATATTATGCCATATATATTATATGTAATATATATTTATTCCATTTTTAAAGAGCTCAAATCTAATGGGCAATATAGTAAACAGAGATTACCATCTCAAATCATTAGAGCTCTGCACAAGAGAAGTTCAATATGTTACAGGAAAATAAAATATTTGCACATCATGCCTCCTGCAAGCTAGAGATATCCAAAATAAATTTTAAAAAATCATACAACTCAAAAGCAAAAGTACAATGCAAAAGCAGGAAAAGAGCTGAGTAGTTTCATCCCCAAAGAAGATGTACAGATACTCTACATATACGGGAGTCAGGCTGTAGCGCAGCGGGTTAAGTGCAGGTGGTGCAAAGCTCAAGGACCTGAGTAAGGATCCAGGTTAGACCCCTGGCTCTCTACCTGCAGGGGTGCTGCTTCACAAGTAGTGAAGCAGGTCTGCAGGTGTCTATCTTTCTCTCCCCCTCTCTGTCTTCCCCCATCTCTCTCCATTTCTCTCTGTCCTATCCAACAATGACGACAACAACAATAACTACAATAATAAAGCAACAAGGGCAACAAAAGGGAATAAATAAATACATACATATATATATATATATAATAAGAATAAGAAAATGCTCAACATCACCTACAACTAAGGAAATGTGAGTTTTATTATGAAACTCAAGGTATTATACTAAGTGAAATAAGTAAGGAACTAAAAGACAATTATTATTTCACCCTCATATGAAATAAAAGTGAATTAAAAAATAAATAAACAAAATAAAAACTAACTCAACCTTGGTGAAAACTAGGGTAGTTATCAGAAAAATAATGGGAAAGGGGTGTGATAATATGTAGAGAGATCAGTTTGGTCAAATGACACTAGAATTTAATGGTGAGCTTTATACATATGCAGAAGTATTAAACTATTCCCCAGAAATTCTGTAGTATTGTAAACCAAGGTTAAGTCAATAAAAAGGAATCTTGAGGGATTGAAAAATAAGAAAGCACAATTTAAAGGGAAGTAATATAAATACATACATTCATAATCAGCTGTTGGTGTCTCATGAGTTTTCATAACTTTATTTAGAGCAGCAAGATAACTCACTTAGGAAAGGATCTGCTTTGCCATGCTTGCAACTCAAACTCAGGTTCAGCCTCCATTACTGAACTGGTGGAAACTTCAGTGCTATGACATCTTTACTCATCCCTCTGTCTCTCACTGTGTATTTTTGTATGAAAAAGTTGATCCAGTGCAATAAAGCACTAGTGACAACAACAACAAAAATGCATTTGGTCACTGGAATGGGAAGTATAGCATCTTCTAGTACCCCAGAGAATGATATTTAGGAATGGGAAAGGTAAAGAAACTTAAATACCATTAAGAGTTCCTCACTTCATTCAAAGTAAATTGGTAACTGCCGATGATTTCCATTAACTCTATGTTCCAAATTCACATTTAAATCTTTAGAGTAACCATTCTAAGAATTTTACAGAAATACTCTCAAAGCCACAACGAATTAATCAAGATGGAATTCTAGAAAAAAAAAAAAAAGGCCAGATAACCTGCAAAAGGCAAAAAAAAAAAAAAAAGGAATAAAGGAATGAGAACAAGAGGAAAAAAATAGGTAGATTGAAGTGCTAACAAAAAGACAGAAATGTGAAGAAGGTGAATTGACAGTTTGTGGGTGGGTTGCAATTTTTAAGAGAGGCTATGATTTTATAAGATAAACTTATAGTGTGATGTTCAGGGAAAGAGAGAGGAAAGGAAGAGAAAGAGAGAAAAAGAGAGAGAAATGAAGTTCCACCACAGAATCAGAATTTCCTCTGTTACCATAGCATCTCATGTGATACAGAGACTTGAACTGGCTTATGCTCTAGCAATGCAGGCGCCCTACCTGATGATCTCTCTCTCTCTCTCTCTCTCTCTCTTTTCTCTCTCTCTGTCTTTCTCCAGGGTTATTGCTGGGGCTCAGTGTCTGCACTATAAATCCATTGCTCCTCGTGGTCATTTTTTTTTCCATCTTATTTAAAAAACTTAGATAAGTTCACAGGAAAGCTTGTTTTTGTCTAGAATCTGAGAAAGGGAGGTGGTTTAGTAGGCCTTGAGCTCTTGATATTTGATGGCGGAAAGGAACATAAATTGGGAGTGAGAGTATTGTGCAATCACGTACTGAGAAATTATACCCATATGTCAACAAGTGTACAGTAAACCATTATCCAAACAATGAAGTAATTTGGGGAAAAGGTAAAATAGAAAAAAATAATATAAAGATAAATGCATTATTGGCTTGACATGGAAAGAAAGAATCTACAAGGACAATGTATTACTGCTTTTACTTTGTTAGAACTGGACCAATGTAAAGGCTGTTCTATTTAGACTTCTAGTGCAGCCATGAGTACTTTTCATAAGACTTACCTATTTTATTTATTTATGAGAGTGGAGAGAAGAGAGAGAGAAAGAGAAAGAGAGAGGAGGCCAGAGAGAGAGAGAGAGGAGGCCAACCAGAGCATCACTCTGGTGTATGTGATGCCTGGGACTCAATCTTGTAACCTCATGTTTGAAAATACAATGTTTTATCCACTGTGCCGTTCCCTGGACCATGCATCGCTAAACTGTTCTGTGTTTGCAATAAGCTTAGAATTTTTTAAATATTTGGGCCATAAATTTAAAGAAATTGAAAGATGAAAAATAGTGTTAAACAAATTAGGAATTATTGCTGTACAATCACTATCTCATAAAATTTGGCTTTACAGATTATGTAGCAACATTTCTGGTTTTCATGTGTTGTTGATCTTTAGTGTTATGTCTCTATTGGAACAGAACTGATTACTTCTCATGGGATGATCTTGCTCTCAGGCAGAAGTTGAAAAACAAGATCAGAAGAGAAAACACAAGCAGAACCTGAACTGGAACTGGCGAATTGCACCAAAGTAAAAGACTCTGGGGGGTGTGTGTGGGGGGGGAGGAGAATACAGGTCCAGGAAGGATGACAGAGGACCTGTTGGGGGTTGTATTGTTATATGGAAAACTGAGAAATGTTATGCATGTACAAACTATTGTATTTAATGTTGAATGTAAAACATTAATTCCCCAATAAAGAAATTAAAAATAAAAAAGAACTGATTACTTCTCTGACCATACTTTCTTAGAGATCCACAAAGCAAAAAATGATAAAATTAATTTCTTTTACTAGAACATGCAAAAAATTATCTTTTTTTTTTTCTTCTGTTTCTTGCACTTGTGGCAAGATGAATGAATCTTACTCTGTATCCTTCTATCTTCCTACCAGTTCAGCCTGATAATTAAACTAACAGTACAAGATTTATTGTTTTAGTGACAGTAAACATAGGAATTGTGGGCCATGCATATAATTAGCATACAGCTGGCATCATCAGCCTATGACAGACCTATAGCTTAAGACATAAACTCATGAGGAATTGTGTGAACTAAAAGCTATATAAGGGAAAGCCTGGCAGAAATTCGGCCTCTTTTTGACCTTGTGCTCCTATCACTTCTGTTCTGTCCTAGGACCCATGCTTTATGAAGCTGTGTGCTGGTGAACAACACTTAAGAACTGTGGACCATGATACATGGCTGGCTGGTCTTTCCCTCTGTGCTTATTTTGCTACCGCAGTTTTTAAGTACTGAATAAATCTGCCACTTTTATAAACCCCTCAAAAGTGTCCATTAGTTTTTATTTTTGCAATAGATTTATCCTCAGTGACATCTTTTTAGTGATTTTGCTTTTGCCTTGAGCAAGTCACGGTGTCATTATTATACATTTGAGCAATGGTACAATTTTCCTCTCACACAGAAGACTTTCTCATGAAATATCATGTATGGTAAGCATTTTTAAGCTTTGCTTTTTTAATGTATGAGTCCATACCATGTTTTATGTATTCAACAAGTTATTGTTCGCTACAGAAACAATGCCAGAGAACAGATCTCTAGAAATTATTCACTTTGCATAACTAAATCTTTATACCCACTGAACTGTAGCTCCTCTATTCTCCGTCCCACAGCTGCTAGAAACCACCATTCTACTTTCTGCTTCTATGTGTTTGACTACTTTAGGTATCTCCTATAAGTGGAAACATGCTGCATTTGTTCCTCTGTGAAACTATTATATTTGTTAAGAATGAATAGTTCATTGTATGTATTTATGTGTACATATTTATATACACATAGGTACACATTTTCATTATTCATAAAAGTTTAGGTTTCACATCTTGGCATTCAACCTATTCTTTTCTTTTTCTCTTTTAAATTCTTCTTTTTTTTTTAAACAGGATTGTTGCTGAGATTCAGACAATAGAAACTCTATTCCAGAGCAGCCTAGCATCTTCATCTATGAGTTGCACTTCTACACTATGTGTGTATGTGTTTAAAAAAAAAATCTATATATATTGATTAGGATGCTCAATAAATGTTATCTGTTTCTCATCACAGTAATGGTGTGGTCTAAATACTATGTATAATTGCTTACCAACCTCTTTTAATCATTTTCCATTTTAAAACCTCTAGGTCTAAATACATACCCATTTTGTATTAATGAATTTTGAGATTTGTATTCCCAAATCAAAAATGTTATCTTTTTTCTTTTCTATTAATGATTTAATATTGATTTACAAAATAACAAGATAATGAGTGTAATTCCACATCTTTCCCATCACCAGAGTTCTGTGTCCTCATTCCATCCATTGGAAAGTGCATTAGTTCTGCAAAGGTCACAGATAACTATCGTTTTTTTTTTAAGGATTTTTTAAAAATTTTATTTATAAAAAGGAAACATTGACAAAACCATAGGATAAGAGGGGTACAACTCCACACAGTCCCCACCACCAGAACTCCGTATCCCATCCCCTCCCCTGATAGCTTTCCTATTCTTTAACCCTCTGGGAGTATGGACCCAAAGTGATTGTGGGATGTAAAAGGTGGAAGCTGGCTTATATAATTGCTTCCCCACTAAACATGGGCTTTGACAGGCCGATCCATACTCTCAGTCTGCCTCTCTCTTTCCTAGTAGGGTGAGGCTCTGGGGAAGCAGAGCTCCAGGACACATTGGTAGAGTTGTCTGTCCAGGGAAGTCTGGTTGGCATCCTGCTAGCATCTGGAACCTGGTGGCTGAAAAGAGAATTAACATTTAAAGCCAAACAAATTGTTGACCAATCATGAACCTAAAGGCTGGAATAATGCAGAGGAATAGTTGGGGGATTTCCATTTTGTAGATAGTTAATAGGCATATTTTAGCTATATTTCAAAGGGCCTGTGGCTATACTAGGTTTTTTTTTTCCCCTGAGCCTGAACTCTGAAGTGCAGGTGGATCCAAGTTATTGTCTGGGGAGATGATGTAATGGCTGCATAAAGGACCAGAAAGCTGGATCAGGGAAGAGAGTGGCTCCCAGATATGGGATGCAGAAGTCACATAAGCTGAATATGGGCCCCAGATCACATCAAATCGATGGGGTTTACAGTCAACGGTATCTATACACCTTTCCCATATTTGGGAGCTACTCTCTTCACTGCTATAATTTTTATATGCACAAAGCAAATTTGCATTTTCTGAAGTCTGTCTATGTCTAGAATTCCTTTCTTAAGGTTTATTATCTCTAATAATAATAAAAAAACACTTCTGTCTAAATATCCCAACTTTAAAATTTACTTTAAAATTCAAATAACCCTTTTATTTATTTATTTATTTTCTTTTTAATTAATTTAATTTAGATATAGACAGGAAAATGGAGAGAGAGTGAAAGACATGGGGGTGGGTGGTGATGCTCCTAGTTGAGAACACATGTTACAATGTACAAGGACCCCAGTTTGAGCCCCTGCAGAGGGAAAGCTTTGTGAGTAGTGAAGCAGTGCTGCAGGTGTCTTTCCATCTCTCTTCCTCACTGTCTTCCCCTTCTCCCTCACGTTCTGACTGTCTCTATCAAATAAATGAAGATTATTTAAAAATGTAAAAAAAAAATAGTGAAAGACACCACAGTGCCAAAGCTTTTTTTTTTTTGTGGCAGTGGGAGTCTGCCTTGAAACTCAGTTGCATACATGACAAAGTAAAGCATAATCCAAGTGAGCTATTTCAACTGTCCAATTTGAGCAATATTTAAATCTGGTACTAAACCACTTTTTTTTGTTAGCAGTTCTTTAAAAAAAATTTTTGTATTTATTCATTTATTGGATAGAGACAGAGAAAAACTGAAATGGAAGGAGAAAGGGAGAAAGATAGACACTTGCCGACTTCCTTTATCAACTGTGAGGCTTCCCCCCTCCCTGAAAGTGGGGACTAGGGGCTTGAGCTCCTGTTTTAGAACTGTAGCATGTCCACTCAAGCTAGTGGGCCACCACCAGGCTCTGTAGCAATTCTTAAGTGAAAATATATTTATTTTCATGATTAAAAAGTTTAACAGCTTTTAAGATATTCTTATATATGGAAGAATGTATTTTAAAAACAGAAAGAAAACGTTATCAGTCAATTAAATAGTTATGGATTAAGATACTCACAAATATGTTTCTTTTAAATAAATATACTAATTATTGAGATCTATAGTTGAAAATTTGAGCATCCATTACATCATAATGAAATTATTTTATAATGCTTCAGTAGAAAGGAATAGAAAATAAATATTTCAAATTCCAATTCAAAAAATTGTTGTTGATGATAAAAGGTATAAAGTCTTAATTTGAATTTAGTTTTTCTTACTCTGAATACATTGTTTACTTTACAGTGAAACTGAAAAGACATTTTAAAAATAAGTCAAATCAAAATAAACCTCAACTTACTGTCTTCAACAAATGCTGCTGGGAAAAAACAGTGTTGAAATGTGCTAAGAAGAATGAAACTAAGCTACTACATTTCACCACACACAAAAGTGAACTCCAAGTGAATCAAGAACTTAGATATTAGGCCATAAATCATCAAATACTTAGAAGAAAGTATCAGTGCAGATCTCTTCTAAGTTTTAGTGACACCATTAATACCTCAAGTCCAATCACAAGGAAAAGTAAAACAGAAATTAAAAAAATGCATCATACCAAATTGAAAAGCTTCTGCACACTCCCAGAGAGACTCCTTACAGAACAGAAGATCTTTGCATGCCATACATCAAAAAAACCCAAAATATATAGAATTCACCAATCTCAGCAAGAAAAAAAAAAGACCCCCACCCAAAAGTGGGGAGAGGATATGAACAGAATAGTCACCAAAGAAGAGATCCACAATATAGCTCCAAGTCACAGATTATCAGAGATATGCAAATAAAGACAACAGTGAGCTACCACTTCACTCCTGTGAGAATATCACACATCGAAAGGATAGTATCAAATGTTACAGGGGTAAAGGAACCAACCGCCTGCTCTGCTGATGGGAATGTAAATTGGTACAACATGTCGGGCATTCACCCTGCTCCATCCTCCATTGCTGACACTATGGCCTATTTACATAATCACTGTTTTGCCTGAAAGATTCCCCACCCATTTCTTTGATTTATCTTCTTTCTACCTCGAGACCCCACCCTGTCTGCATGGTAACATTAATCCAACCAGTTAAAACCATCGCAACAGTTGCTAAGCAAGTTCCCAGCGTGCCTTTTTCCTTTCTCCACCCCCTTTCCTAGCCATTTTCATTTCCGACTTGCCACTTCCAGTTTTATTCTATAAAGCCACTTCTGTTTCTGATTTCTCTCTCTTCCTCTTTCCGTGTCCCGACCTGGAGGAGGGCAGGCATGCAAACAGGGAGGCAGACTTCGGCCATTGTAATTTGGCACCACGTGGGTTAACCCGCTGTGCTCACACTCGACTCTGGAGCTCCCACTTGAATAAAGAATTGTATTACCATGCCACCACGAGTTCCTGGTCTCTCTCCCACGATGCTAACCCGGCAACAACCCATGTGGAGAACAGTTTGAAAAACTGTCAGAATGCATAAAATGGGCCTACCCCATGACCCAGCAATCCCTCTCCTGGGGATATATCCTAAGGAACCAAATGCACCTTTCCAATAAGATCTATGGATACCTATGTTCATAGCAGCACAATTTGTAGCAGCCCAAACTTAGAAGTAACCTAGGTGTCCTATAACAGATAAATAGCTAAGACAGTTGTAACATACATGTACAATAGAATACTATTTAGCTCTTAAGAATGATGAAGTTACTTTCTTCACCTCATCTTAGTTGAATCTTGAAGGAATCATGCTAAGTGAGATAAGCCAGAAAGAAAAGAGTAAATATGGGATAATCTCCTGCATAGGCAGAACTTGAGAAACAAGAACAGAACTCTGAAATACAAAGTAGAATTTGGACTAGGTTTGTTATAGCACTAAAGCAAATAACTCTGGGGGGGGGGCAGCAGAGGGAGGCTTTTAGGTCCTTGTGCGTGATAGCTGAGGGAACAGAGAATGTTTTGCAAACACATGTCATGATGAGATGAGAAATTTTACCTATGTGTTAATCACCATACTTGCTATAAACTATTAACCCCCAATAAATTTTTTTTAAGAAAGGTAAAAAAAAATCTCAACTACACCTTATATTTGCCTTAATGTGTATCAGGCTTCATATGACGTCATTAAACATAATACAAATGGCGAAAGTAAAGAAAGCTAAATTTTGACCTCTTTCATTTATTTATTTACTTATTTTTCTAACTTATTAAAATTATTATCTTTATTTATTTACTATATAGAGACAGTCAGAAATTGAGAGGGAAGAAGGTGATAGAGAGGGAGAGAGACAGAGAGACACCTGCAAACCTGCTTCACCACTTGCAAAGCTTTCCCCCTGAAAGTGGGGACTGGGGGACTCAAACCTGAGTCCTTGTGTGTTGTAACATGTTCACTCAACCAGGTGTGCCACCACCTGGCCTCCTATTGTTTTTTATTTATTTTATAATGTTGCCTCCAGGGTATTGCTGGGGGCTCAGTGCTAGCATTACAAATCCACTGCTCCTGGAGGCCATTGTTTCCTTTAAAAAAAAAAATAGGAAAAAACTAAAAATAGAAAATAGAAAATAAAAAAAAACAGTACAGAAAGAAATTGAGATGGAAGGAAAATATGGAGAGGGGGAGAGAAAGATAGACACCTGCAGACCTGCTTTACTGCTTTCTGCAGCTGGGAAGCCAGGAGCTCAAACCAGTATCTTTGCAAAGGTCCATGCACTTTGTACTATGACCTCTTTTATTAATGCACATTGTATCATGTAAAATTTTATTTTATTTTGTTTTTTTTAGATCCCAAAAGAAAATATTCCCTAATCTTAAAAGATTCCAGGAAAAAAAAAAAAAACAAGTCACTTATATAATGCACCTACTCCACCATGTGCATGACCCAAGTTGGAGTCCAGATGCCATTGCACTGGAGAAAGCTTTGGTGCTGTAGTGTTTTTCCACCTCTCCTACTGTCTCTCTGGTTCTCTTTCTCTCTATCTCAAAAAGTCAAACTGATATGATGAAGGCCAAGAGACAACAACTACACAATTTAAATGTACAAGACATGTCATACATTAAATTACAGTCACAGGCTAATTTTCACCTTCCGCTGTCCCCCTTGTCTGACAAAAGTCTAAAACCTTCTTTCCAGAGAAAGTGAAACAGCTTCTGGTCTGGAAAATATCAGGGTCAGTTGAGGAGATGCTGCTCTAGGAAATAGGAGAGACAAATATGACTGACATACAGGAAAGTGTATAGTCTTCAGGAAGCCAGAAAGACTTCTCTGCAATCTGATTATCTGAAAAGAAAATATTTAAAAATACAGATATCCAAGTTCTAAAAAATAATAACACATTCATTCATATTCTTCTAAACCCGTGTTCAAAATTTATAAGCCATGTATTTGTCCTGCATTCTAGTGCTTTACTCTTAAAACAGGAGGTTTGAAGTGTGCTCAAAAGACACAGAGGAAAAAACAATTTGAGGAAGACACTTTTTAGAAAGTGAAAAGCAACCCCTCCTCCAGTCACACCCCCACCCCCTGCCCTGAAAAAAAAACAAAAAAAACTTCACAAAGTCATTTAGGGAAAATAAATATTTGCAAAAAAGGAAAGAAAGATAGTAAACCTAGTATACTATATGACTTGGGTACAGACACCATTTACATATTTATAATGATGTAAATACTGAACAGTGATACACCGCACACATCCTATCAGGCGGAGAGGTGTGTATGACAGAGTTATAGAAAGCATTATCTTCCACAGAGGCCATTAACATATCATCCTTAAGCATTTTTTATCATGTTATATAAATATTTGATGGTAAATTCTTATTAATCAGTGAAAAAATATGAGTTACCACCTTATTATCTGGGTCCCTAGTCAGGGAATCCTTGGATTCCCACACAAATATGATGGGCCTAGACCTCTAATGGATCCCACTCTTTACCATCAGGAACATCATCTTAAGACCTCTTGAAGGGCCTCCCAGGACTTTGCCCTCACCATAAAGCAGTGATAGTAGGGACTGCCCCAGTCTCTGAAGGGAGGCTGGAGTATCCTGTCCTGACACTTGAGGAAGACTGGTCCTGAAATGAGTGCAGCCTGCAATTTTCCCAGCTTTGACCATGAGCTGTGAGCTCAGACCAATAGGGACTCTGAGCTTGCATAGGCTCTGGTGTTAAATATATATATCCCTGGGTCAGGTGGATGGAGCTAAATAGTTAGGTTTATCCACAGATTTTTTTCAAGAATAGAAGCTATTCACAGCTCTAATCCAACTTTGTAGCTCTTTTCTCTACTCTGACACCATTTTCCCAGATGATATTTCTAACCAACTTCAAGCTAGCTATCAAACTCAGACAAAATTACCATAGTTGTGTGTTCCTAGGAACATACCTAATATGGACTTCCTTGCTTTCTTCTACCCTAAGATTCCCTAATCTCATCTGCTCTGTTCCTACTTTTTGGTTCCTGTTCATTAACCATTTTGTTTCACTTTATGTCCTGACACCTTCCAGACACCAAGTTGCAGATGCTACCATGATCCCATCCTGGCGTCTCTGGGCAGATGACCTCACCATTAGGTCCTGGAACCTCACCTCTCCAGAGCTCTACCCAACTAGGGAAAAATAGAAACAGGCTGGGGATATGGATTGACCTGCCAACATCTATGTTCAGCAGAGAAACAGTTACTGAAGCCAGAACTCCAACCTTCTGCACCCCCCAAAACAA
This sequence comes from Erinaceus europaeus, assembly GCF_950295315.1. Classification (NCBI taxonomy): domain Eukaryota; kingdom Metazoa; phylum Chordata; class Mammalia; order Eulipotyphla; family Erinaceidae; genus Erinaceus; species Erinaceus europaeus. Next base: position 121,091,701 of record NC_080165.1, on the reverse strand, counting down.
CCTTGATTCATATTCCCAGTGGGTGAGAAGTGATAGGAGGAAGAACATAAGAAGATTCTGAACTCCAGCTCCATCAGCATCAGAAGAGTGAAGAGGAAAAGGAGACGGACATTTGGAGGTAGCAATGGTGTCATAAGTGACTTAGAGGGGAAGAGAGGAAGGGACCTAGAAGTAAAAAGGAGCAATTGTGTACAAATGCAGACAGACAGTTGTAGAGATGATGGCTGGCCCATGTCTACAACCTTAGGAGAACTATGGTGGCTTACAGTGGAGAGACTGAAGATTCAGAACTCTGGTGGTGGGAATGGTATGGAATTATACCCCTGTTGACATGTAATTTTGTAAATCAATATTAAATCACTCAAAATTTTTTAAAAGAATAGAGAACACTGCAAGATAACATTTTTTTAATTTAATAAATTTAATTTGAGTAAGTACATAAAATTAAATTAATTAACTCTTTAAAAAGAGATTTGAGTAATGAAAATTATGGTTATAGGGCAATGAGTTTAGTTAACAAAGACTGCTTAAGTACTGATTCTTCAAATACTGTGGCATTTATGACTAGGAAGAAATTTTTAAGTACATTTAAAAATAAATTAAATGAAAAAAACTTATGTATCAAAAAAAGAGAGAAGGAAAGAACCAAGCTACTACTCTTTTATGGGATAATTACACTTTGAACCTATGCCTTTACATAAATTTGGATTTTCCATTTGGATTAAAGTGTGATAGGGATGTAATTTATTTAACTGGCAGTCATTTTTAGCATATTGATTTTGTTATTCTTTTGTAGTATTGTTATATATATATATATATATATATGGAGAGAGAGAGAGAAGTTGAATGGGGAGGATAAAGAAGAGAGGGAGAAAGACAGGGAGATAACTCTAGCCCTGCTTCACTATTTGTGAAACTTTCCCATCTAGGTGGGGACTGGGGCCTTGAACCTGGGTCCTTGCAAATGGTAACATATGCCCTTAATCAGGTGAGCCAACGCCTGGCCCCTTGATTTTGAATATTCTCCCATGGAAGATCCATTCTTGTTTGAAGAGCACCACATATGTCTGTGTAGTTTGTGCTTCAAGAAGATCAGAATTCTTTAGAGTGTTATGTCAACAATATCTATAAACTGTGGTAGAGTAAATTTGCTTGAAATATTCTTTAGTATATCTAAATCAGATACTGGTTACATTACCTGAACCATCTGGAAATTAAATCTCTATAATTAGTTCCAGTCTTCACTGGGGTGGAGTATTCAATAAAGCAAGCACAAGGATAAGCTTACAGTAAGTATTTCTCAGGTAACAAATATCTTCCCTGCTAAAGAATTCGCATACAGTATTTCATTTAAGCCTCACAGCAATACTACTGAGTAGATATTACTGTGGAGAACTCACATAATCGATTTTTCCAAGGATGAAACACTTTTTAAGGTGATGTTTTGAACCTGAAAAATGAATTTTACTGTATTGTATCCATTTATTTTGAATTTTACTGTATTGTATCCATTTATTTATTTACTTATTTGGTGAGGGAGCTTTATTCTTTTTTTTTTTTTCCTGAAAAGTGAATTGGAGAATACTGAGTACTTAACTGATATTTGATTTATATGTTGATTCTCAGGAACACATCTAATCGTAACAACAGATAAAGACCTATCAGAAAGCCTGTCACAAACCCCCAAAAGAAATTATCAAACCCATAGAGATAGAGGATTTACATGACAAGTAAGAAGGCTTTGCTAACAGTAATTCCTTGCTAGTGGGTTAATCTCTGACAGACTCAGAAGTCTTATACATTGAATATAAACAATAAATAATATTTTCTAACGTTATAACAGATTTTTTTATTCCATGAAACTCATGGAAAAGTTAAGCTGTTGCTTTAATTTACCACCATATGAACAAAGTAGCAATTTAAGTATCCCATTTGAAATGCAAACTTATTTCTGAGATGGATAAATGAGGGAAACATGGTTTTGAGCAGCTGGTGATTATCATAGAAAGAGAAAGAGGTAGGGAGGGGATATAGAGGAGCAAAGGAGAGAAGAGGGGACAAGAGATGTGGCAGATTTGTCCCTATAGCTTTGGGATTTATGTATTGCAGATTCTCAAGATGCTAAAGCTTACTGGAGGTCAGAAATAGAGACAGCGTCTAGAACGGTAGAGAAAAACTCATAGAAAAAGTCAGAGACCCCCACAAGACCTATAAAAATATTTCTGATAGGTATTCATAGGCCAACTTCTTCTCCTGCGACTCCTCTCCCTCCACTCCATAATCCATTCCCCTGGTAACCCCACACTAGATTCCAAGTAATGCAACATCCTTCCTTTTACAGACACCTTGAAAGTCACTTTTCAATTTCAGCTGTGATTCTCTGAGGGCTAAACATTATTCTGTGATGAGGAGCCCTAACTTACAATATCCTGTACTGAGTAAGCTATCTTCCTGTAATGTTGAATTCGTTGTCCAGCTTAGTCATCTAGGGGGACTGGGTGATGGAGCACTTGGTTGCATACACATGTTACAATTCAGAAAGACTTGGGTTGAAGCCACTAGTCCCCTTCTACAGGGGACAGCTTTGAGGGTGGTGAAGCAGTGCTGAAAGACTCTCTCTCGTTCTTTCTCTTTTCTCCTTTCCTCTCAATTTCTCTTTCTCTCTATCAAACACGTAAAATTAAAAAGAAAGCAGTTTTATAAAGAGAGGAAATATTACATACTTTCCTAGCTACGTTGCATTAGATTCATACATAGATGAACAAAATTTCTGTATAGGGAAATTTTGGCATGAATTAGTTGCTCATGACCTGAAATGGAGAGTTTATTTCTGTCTAAAATTTTAAGTCAGTTTGGGGCAGTAAAAGTTGCAGTGTTTATATAAGATGCTGGCCTTTATAAGTATATCCATTTCAAAATATAGTCACCTAACATTGATGCTTGATTGACATATATTTGAACTTCTACTAAATCTTTGCATTCTTCCTATACAACTTGTGAAATCTCAATTTTGTGACAAACGACTATTTGTGTTTCTAATCTTTTCATCCCTATATTAAGCCTTTTCAACTAGTTCTAGCAATCTTCATTGCAAAATATTTTACAATATTGTTTGGTCATAAATTCTTTTTGTTTGGTTCATTGTTTTGACTTCACTGGGGATGACTTTTAATACTATATATTCAAAATCAAAGATAGAAAGTAGATTAAGGAAGCCTCTATCCCTCCTACCCGCCATGTGCACCGGAGAGAGATACAGTTAGAAATAGAGTCGAGCACTGCTCAGCTCTGTTGTATGATTGTGCAGGAGACAGGACCTGGATCCTAAAGTTTGCAAGTCTTGCATAACTTCTACACTAGCTCTCCCAGCCCTCTAGGCATTTCTAACCATAAGCCCGCTTCCAAATTTCTTGAAGAGCTTTGTCAAAATCAAAACCACAGGCAATAGGACAAAGAGGTGACTTATGTATTTAGAAAAATCCACTCATGTAATTCTCATGTTCACCTCTGGTTGAGAAATATAGTCTAATTTTGATTGTATCCTTTTGTTTATTTCTTTATATATTTTTTGGTCTCATTTATCATTCTCCTTGACTAAAAACAGTACTAGTGGCTTTTGTTATAAATATCCTACCCCATCCTTCATTTCATTCAGGCACTTTTGTAGGTAGAGACAGAGAGAGAGAGAGAGAGAGAGGAAGAGGGAGAGTGAGGGAGGGAGAGGGAGAGAGGTAGAGGGAGGGGGAGGAGAGAGAGAGAGAGAGAGATCTCAACACCAAAGTTCTGTTCACTGCAATGAAGGCTAGGCTTGTACCTGGGTTATACACATAGCATAGCAAGCTATTTCACAGACCTTCAAACATTCTTCTTCAGTTCACTGAATAAAATTAGACTTGATGCCAGCCACTATCTAAAGTAATCCATAGATATTACCTTGATATAGTACAGATCTTTGAAATGTTATGCCATCTTTATGATTACATCAAACCTAATTCTGCCTAAATGCAACATCTGGACTGTTAATTCTTATGCAACACTGCCTCTCCTTAAGAAAGGTTGGCTACTAGGCAGTATCTGAATGCAGAGAGCAGGGGGTCAGTGGAAAGGCAGGGGCAAGAAGTTGGTGTACGATGTTGAGCACATGTATTACTGTGCACAAGGACACATGTTCAAGTCCTCAGTCTCCACTGCAGGAAAGAAGCTTCACCAGTTGTGAAGCAGGGCTACAGGTGTCTCTATTTCTCTTCATCTTTTTCCTCCTTCACCTTTTAGATTTTTTCTATTATATCAAATAAAGTAAGCAAACAAATAAACTTCTAAATAGTAAATGCTTAAAAAATAGAGAACTGGATTATTATTTTTTGCTTATTCTTCTCTCCAAGACCAAAGGCTTCCTAGATATTAACACACACACACACATCACCACTACCATCACCACCACCACACCACCACCACACCACCACCACACCACCACCACACCACACCATACTAGACCAGACAAGAAATAAATGTCTTTAGGTCCTTTGGATGACTGAAGATTTCATTGCTTTAAATTGTGATCACTTTAGGAGATTATAATTCAATGGAGAATGGGAATTTCAGAGTGGAAAAAGTGATTATGGTGGTTATCAGTATAGGAAAGTGTGTTTAAGAAAAAAAAATCTTCAGTATTACTAGACTCATAATGATGGTTAAGATAGAAGCACAAACCAGGAAACAGCTGTAGTCTCTACAGACCAGACATTATGTTTAGAGATTACAGCTAGCACAGGAAGAGTGTGGGTTGAGGTTCTTACTTCTTTTAACTTGCTCAGGCTAATAATTCAATGCATTTTTTTTTCTTTCCTGCTACATTATCAATTTGCTATGGCCAGCTAAGGAAAAAAAAAAGAACATATGTAAAAAATTAGATCATAAAGGTAAGTTTAAACCATTTATCGAAAACACAATGAGACTCTCATTGTAAGCATCAATCACCTCTGTCTAAGCTACCCCATTTGGTACAGTCAAAAGGCAGAAGGGCTGGTTGGGGTAGATAATAAAACACATGGGAAGAACTTGAAGACACAAAGACGACAGGACTGTACCCTGGTGACAGAAGTCAGTTATATGTTATACAGATGTTTTAGTACCCTTTTGCTCTATTGATCACCCTGTGATTGAACAATAATGCCCTAACAAATTTCTGGAATGTGTTTGATTTAAAAAACAATTAAGACAAGTTAAACACAACTTTAAACACTACACACCGGGCAGGGTTTTCTGGACATCTACTAGCTACCTCTTGCATATTCAAACTACATTTTTGTTTCTAAAACATGCTCATGAAGTTTCCTTAACTCTTAGTAGTTCTATATCTTAGGCATAAATTCCTTAACTTTTAAAATTCGATACCACTAGAAATAAAGAAGTAAATTCCCTACCCTTCTAAACTGTGGTTCCCACAATGCCTTGCAGAAAAAAATTTAAATACAGCAATAATAATAATCTAAGAACCAGAGGTAGATAAGTATTGCAAGAGCTCCCTCAGGCTGAGGAACTCACTCATAAGCAAATCTGTAACATGAAAAGTGCTTTTTCTCTCTGGAGAATCACCTTCATCCTCCTGAATATGTTGTTTTCTTTGCCACAATAGCCTTTGCCATAATGAAGAGGAACTTCTTTCTCCTTAGCTCAGGAGACCTTTTGCTCACAATAGCTGAAATTGAATCTAGGCACAAAGAAGTCTTATTCAATATTTTTCTGAATTTAAATAAGAAAGAAAGTGATCTAATCAAATCTTGTTTGAGCTTACAGACTTCAAAAGAGTGTTGTGACAATTTGTCTCTGACTCTTGACTTTAATACATACAAGCAAAGGGTTCTCAAGTGCATTGAAAAAAGAGGTTTCTAGCGTTTCTAATTTGGGACTATACTTTGGAGTCAAACTCAGGCAAAAAAAAAAAAAAAGCTTCAACTGACAAAAGATTGTACTGCTAGAAGGATATACCAGTTGTCACATTCTCCTTTGTACTGAGGCTTTGCCCCAGCTACTCCCTGGAACCTAGCCTATGAGAAATAGAATATTCTTTTCAATATCTCTTTTTTAATTTTATTTATTTATTTATGAGAAAGATAGGAGGAAAGAGAAAGAACCAGATATCACTCTCGTACATGTGCTGCCGGGGATTAAACTCAGGACCTCATGCTAGAGTCCAATGCCTTATCCACTACGCCACCTCCCAGACCACTCAATATCTCTTATTCTCCAAGACAGTAGAAGTTTCTCCCTCATAACTGCTGAGTATGATATTATGGTTTTTAATTTTTAAAAATATTTATTTTACTTATTACATATGAGAAAGAGTTTTACATACGGCAGAGAGAGACAGACAGGGAGAGCACTACTCTGGTACATGAGGTGCTGGGGATCAAACCTGGGACTTCAGCATGTAGGTCGGTTGCTCAACCCATTGAGTCATCCCCCTATCCACAGTTTTTTTTTTAATAATAAGAAATGCATATTAATCTTTGCCCTGTTTCTAACACCGAATGTCTAATCCCTTGGAATTTCCTAAATGTTGAGCTACAGATGACTTTTGTTATATTAATGAGTTTTGGACTATTCCTAAGGATGAAGCTTTTGGTGGCAACCACACCTGGCAATCATCCCTAAGGGTGGTTTTCCTTCAGTCCCATCTCCTCCCTTTTAAAAAGAGAAGAGAGACTAGAGGTTAAAGTGATCATCAGTGGCCAAGAATTCCTAAAACTAAGGGTCAGAAAACTTCTTCATTGGATATTAGAAGACAGCAGTGTGCTGAAAATGAATATGGAAGCTCTGTACCTGTAACTCCTACCCTGCCCTACTATGCATTTCTTCTACGTGTGTGTGTGTGTGTGTGTGTGTGTGTGTGTGTGTGTGTGGTTTAGCTAACAATACACATAATGTTTCACTCTAGTAAATTAGTTGAGCAGGTCATTGTGATAACTTGGGTTTGAAACTGGTGTCTGAAGTGTAAAGGTATAGTCTTATAGGACTAAACTTTTAATATGTGGGGAATTAATGCTGACTCCAGGTAGCTATTGTCAGAACTGAGTTGAATTAAAGCACATTCATCTATTGACTGGAGAAAGACTGCCCCCCAATGGAATTGACACCAGATTTTTGTTTGTTTGTTTGTTTGAATAAAGACAGAGAAGACAAAGAGGAAGTACAAGTAACAGAGACTACAGCCCTAAGGATTCCTTCAGTGCAGTGGGGGCCAAGCTCACACAACGCAGCACACTATCCAAGTGAGCGATTTCACTAACCCCCAAACCCTTTTTAGAAAGGCACCTAATTAGGAGTCAGGCAGTAGTGCAGCGGGTTAAGGGCATGTGGCGCAAAGTACAAGGACCTGCATAAGGAACCCAGCTCAAGCCCCCCCCCCACCACCTGCAGGGGAGTCACTTCAGTGAGGCAGGTCTGCAGGTGTCTCTCTCTCCCCCTCTCTGTCTTCCCCTCCTCTCTCCATTTCTCTCTGTCCTATCTAACAATGACGACATCAATAACAACAATAATAACTACAACAACAATAAAAAAGGGCAACAAAAAGGAAAAATTTATAAAAAAGCATCTAATTGTTCTCTTAATTGCTTTACCTTGGATGAATAGTGACATGAAATCTTGAAACTAAGACTATGTTATGGCTAGTTCTGTCTGATCAATATATATTTGCCATTAACTTCTTTGGAACAATACGTTCTAGATGAAAACAACGTGCTTATAAAAGCTAAAATAAATGTGACACAAGAACCAAAAAAATACATACCTAAAAGTCATGAAAAAGGAAGGCAGAGACAAAAGCCAAACTAAAGAGTTTGTGTGTGTGTGTGTTAAGGAGTTTACAATTTATTCTGATTTTTTTTTCTGAATGATTTTACTCAATGGGTCACATGGTCCAACAGTGAATTTACAAAGATTAATCTTGTAGCTGGGGGAAAGATTGGTTGCAGAATATCATGAGTAAGACAGGGAGACAAGTATGACTTTGAAAAAGTTAATCTTTGAGTCTCAGCTGTGAATTAAAGTATAAAAGTACCGACTAAGACTGGGTGGTGGCACATCTGGTTGAGCACACATGTTACAATGTACAAGGACCTGGGATCAAGCCTCCAGTTCCCATCGCAGGGGAAAGCTTTACAAGTGGTGAAGTAGTGCTACAGGTATCTCTCTCCCTCTCTGCCACCCCCTTCCTCTCAGTTTCTGGCTATCTCTATCAAATACATAAAAGGCATTAAAATTAAAATAAGAATCAGTTTAAAAAATAAATAAAAGAACCTACTTAGTTCACTGCATAAGCTGAAAGAAGGATATAAATATATATCTCTGGTGGTGGGAATTGTGTGGAGTTGTACCCTTCTTTTCTATGATTTTTGTCAGTGTTTCCTTTTTATAAGTAAAAATTAAAACATAAAATAAATAAAAAATTAATATATATATCAGATTTCAACAAAATATCATTATTATAAAGTTACCGGGATAAAGTCATGATAGAAAGTTGAGATGGCGTTAGAAGAAATTGGAAGAGAGAAAAGGAATTCATTTATCCATTTATTTAAGAAACACTTCATAAACATCTACTAATATAGTGAAAACATCTGTTAACATTTATAAAAAGCTATAAACTATATAGCATCTATAGAAATACAAAATATAGGGAGCCAGGTAGTGACTTACTAGGTTAAGCACACATAGTACTAAGTGCAGAGATCTGCACAAAAATCCCAGTTCAAGCCCCCAGCTCCCCACCTGCAGAGGGGATGCTTCACAAGTGGCCAAACAGATCTGCAGGTATCAATATTTCTCTTTTTCTATCTCCCCCTCCTCTCTCAATTTCTCTCTGTCCTATCCAATAAAACAGAAAAAAAAAATAGCCACTAGGAGCAGTGGTTTCAAAGTACTGACACTGAACCCCAGCAATAACCTTGGAGGCAAATTGCATATATATGCACACACACAAGAAAAATTTAAATGAAATACATATAAACATCTATTAAACACAATGAGGGGCAATGTGCTATACTACTGGTCTGATAGATAAATTCTTTATGATTTGTGATACTCACCTAAAATTACTAAGCTACCAACTGCAAAAGAGAACTTGTATTAAAAACAACATATGACAGGGACCCAGAGGTGGTGCACTGGGTTAAGCACACATGGTACATGTGCAAAGACCAGTGTAAGGACTGCGGCTCTCCAGCCCCTGGCTCCCCACCTGCAGGGGGGTTGCTTCATCAGCAGTGAAGCAGTTCTGCAGGTGTCTTTCTCCTCCCTTTTTGTCCCTCCCCATCTTTATTTCTTTCTGTCAAATCCAATAAAAAATAGTATATGACTAACTGTTAAAGGTTCTTTTCCTACTACATAAAACTAAAGAAAATTTTTTTTAAATCATCCTTTCATCAGTGAATTTCTTAATTCCATATCCTTTATCAACATCTATTCTCAAGTGGTTTCATTACTGTATCTATTCATATTATATTTCCCTTTTGTGAGTGAAAATCAGAAGAAAGCCCATGAACAAATAATGGAAACTTCGACAAGCACAATAGCAATTATCACACTTATTTGATAGCTAAACAATAAAAATAAAATATAATCTTCCTAAATTTGTATAGCAATTTATTTTTATGTCACAGATTATACTGAACATTGTCCTATAAAATTTTTACTATAAACTACTCAGCTTCAAAATTGAATAAAAAATCACAATGTTGTAAGCTGTATAATTTAAAAAAATATTTATTAGTGATTTACAAATGATTAACAAGATTGTAAAATAACAGAGGTATAATTCCATTCAGTTCTCACCACCAGAATTCACCTCCATTAAAACATTCCCTATTTAGGAGTCTGGCGGTAGGTTAGCGGGTTAAGCGCATGTGGCACAAAACACAAGGACAGGCGTAAGGATGCCAGTTCATGCCCCTGGCTCCCCACCTGCAGGGGCGTCACTTCACAGGTGGTGAAGCAGGTCTGCAGGTGTCTCTCTTTCTCCCCCCTCTCTGCCTTCCCCTCCTTTCTCCATTTCTCTCTGTCCTATCTAACAATGACAACATCAATTACAACAACAACAATAATAACTACAACAATAAAACAAGGGCAACAAAAAGGAATAAATAAATAAATGTTTTTTTAAAAATCCCTATTTTTATCCCTCTGGGAATATAGACCAAAATTCTTTATGGGGTGCAGAAGGTGGAAGGTCTGGCTTCTGTAATTGCTTATTCACTGGACATGGATGCTGGAAGGTGGATCCATACCCCTAGACTGTTTCTATTTTTCCCTAGTAGGATAGGGCTCTGGAGAGGTGAGGTCCTGGGGAACATTGGTGAGGTCAGACTTGGGTTTTTTAAAGTCTATGTTAACCTCAAGATTTTAGCATTTACTTGTTTGATAATTCTAATAAAGGTTATCTTAGGGACATCTGTCCTTTATTGTATATAAATATATACAAATATATATATAGGCTATTCTGCCTATATATAAATATTTATATATAGGCAGAATAGCTCTTGGCCAATGTTTCTTCTAAAGATTGCCAAGTGGTGGACAAAAATGTTGATGCCTTGCCAGATAAGATTAAAACATGGAAGAATGAACCTTATTTACTTTCTCATGTGTAGTTAGTTGAATAGCTAGAGTATGCCAATGTAGTGAAGTAGGGATAGAAAAGGAAGATGTTTAGGGTTAAGTAATAAGTACTTAATTGAAGAATATATATTGCATTCTTAGACCACTAGGTTGCCATTTTCAAAATAGATAATCAGCTTTTCATAAAATATAAAAAGCTGTGCTATCTTAGTCAGCATGTTTCTTTATAAGTAAAAGTTGTAAAGCACTTTTAAAATAGGTTCTAATATAAATCTAACACCTTTAATTTTCAGTTTGGAAGCTTAAACCAAATTCATACTGAAAGAGTAGTACATTTTATGTGTATAATCCTGCTTGGGCATATTTTTCTTAGCTTCATTGTCTAGGAATAAATTTTCATACAAAATGTTTAGCCAAGTTGAACTATAGAATAATAAGAATTAACTTTAGGAAGAACAAGAAATGCAAAATGTCTACAGATACGCAACAGTAATCCTTGTTAATCCTAAATACCAGTATAGAGGCACCATTTGTACCACCAGCTAGCTCCTTCCATCTCTAAAATGAGAAGAATTAAATTTCAGTATATAAAACAGCATACTTACGAAAGGAGCCTAAACTTATGCAGCAACTTGCTGAGTATCTTGGTATCCTATCTTGAAAAACAGTTGTTCTAAAACACAAGTACTCAGGAAACTAAATCTGGAGGAAAATAACAAAAGAAAACAAAACAGTATTTATGCATGCATATAGAAGACATACAAAGAGAATGTCATGTGCAAGTGGAGGCAGCAATTAGAGAGAAGGCATCACAAGTCAGTGATAACTGATAGCAACCAGCAGCTGGAACAACCAAGGAGAACTTTCAAGTGTCTATATGTGTGTGTGTTTGGGCGGGGGGGGCAGCTCTGGAGGGAGGCTGCAGTTTTTTTTTTTTTTTTAATTTTTTATTTATAAAAAGGAAGCATTGACTAAACCATAGGATAAGAAGGGTACAACTCCACACAATTCCCACCACCAGAACTCTGTATCCCATCCCCTCCCCTGATAGCTTTCCTATTCTGGGAGTATGGACCCAAGGTCATTGTGGATGCAGAAGGTGGAAGGTTTGACTTCTGTAATTGCTTCCCCACTGAACATGGGCATTGACAGGTCGATCCATACTCCCAGCCTGCCTCTCTCTTTCTCTAGTGGGGAAGGGTTCTGGGGAAGCAGAGTTCCAGGACATATTGGTGGGGTTGTCTCTCCAGGGAAGTCTGGTTGACATCTTGCTAGCATCTGGAACCTGGTGGTTGACAAGAGAGTTAACATACAAAGCCAAACAAATTATTGACCAATCATGGACCTAAAGGCTGGAATAGGGCAGATGAAGAGTTGGGAGGTCCTCCATTTTGTAGATAGCTAGTAGGCATATTTTAGCTATATTCCAAGGGACCTATGGCTATATTAGTTTTTTTTTCTTTTTTCCCCTGAGCCTGAAATCTGATAGGCAGGTGGATCCAAGTTATTGTCTAAGTATATGATGTCATGGCTAGAAAAAGGACCAAAAAGCTGGATGAGGGAAGAGAGTAGCTTCCTAACATGGGAAAGGGGTATAAATATTGTTGACTATAAACTCCATTGATTTGATGTAATCTGGGGCCCATATTCAGCTTAGGAGCCTGTGTGATCTCCGCATGCCTGTAGATCTGAGCTTACATTCTGTGGTCATGAGCAGGAAAATTCCAGGCTGCCCCAATATCGACCCATCTTCCTCAGATGTAGCATAGAGTATGCTGTCTATCCTCCGTTTGGAGGATGGAACATTCTCTACCATTATTGATCCAAGTGGAGGGCAAGGTCCTATGGGGGCCCACAAAGGGGTTTATTATGTTGTTCCTGAGGGAGGATGCAGTTCTACTTATACCTTCATATAGGCCTTAGTACTTTCAGAACTCTCTGAGAATGTTTATACTGTTTTTTAAATATTATATATATACATATATATTTAATTACTGGATAGAAATAATTGAGAGGGAAAGGGAAGATAGAGGAAGAGACAAAGAGATACCTGCAGCCATACTTCACCACTTATGAAGTTGTCCCCTGCAGGTGAAACCAGGGGGTTTAACCTGAGTCCTTACACACTATAATATGTGTGCTTAACCAGGTATGCCACCACCTGGCCCCAACTTACATTGTTTTAAGCCACCCAATAGCCAAAGAAAATTAAGTGTCTACAGTAAATTCAGTAGAAACGCATGTTGTTTCCAGAATCTGAAAAAAATCATTTTGATTTTTAATTCCTTTATCCATGTGTCAAATGTGTAATGAATGCCTCCATATACTGGGCATCATGCTGGATATATTATTCTTATTCTCATGAAATAATGAGAGTCTTATCTGTAAAAAGAGGATATTTTCTGGAGATGCCAGTTCTTTCAAGGATGATGAGAGCACTATATTAATATTTTTTCATCTGCTGAAAACTTTCATATGTTTTTTAAAAGCTTGAAACACTTGAAACCAGAGCCTTCTGGGCTAGGGTATAGGAGGTATATACATGTTTTTTTTATTTCAATTTTTTTGCACTAGAATTGGCAAATAAACTTGTAAGATATTAACAAAGTACATTATGGTGATTTGATATATATTTATTCAATTAAAGAGTTCTCCCTGTTTAGTAAGATAACAGATCCATAAACATACATAGTTTGTGTGTGTATGTGTGTGTGTGTATGTGTGTGTGTATGTGTGTGTGTGTGTGTGTGTGTTTGTGTATGTCTGAAAACATTGAAGTTCTGCTCTCTTAGTGAATTACAGTTATACAATGGTGCTATATTTATAGTCACCATGCTTTACATTAGACTCCAAGGTTTATTATCAAAAAGTAAGATATAAGTGCTGGAAAAATTTGGAGAAATGGAAATCCTGTTCACAATTGTTGAGAATGCAAATAGGTAGAGCCACTGTGAAAAACAGGACAGCTATTTCATGATAAAATGAAAATAGAGCTACAATATGATCCATCAAGTTACTCCTGTCAAGTTATCATGTCTCTGATATCTGATTACTGTAAAAAATGGCGACTAATCCCTAGCACTGCAAAAATGGTATCATCTGTTTTCCATCTACACCATGCCTCGGCCTCGCGTGAGCTTAATGTGCAGTTTGACGATGCGAGAATCCAGCATGAAGCCCAGCCAGTCTATCTTGGCGTTACTCTCGATCGCACCCTGTCATTTCACGAACATCTCATAAAAACTACAGCAAAGGTGGGCGCGAGGAATAACATCATTGCAAGACTGGCCAGCTCCTCATGGGGCGTGAGCGCTTCCACACTACGATCATCATCTCTGGCATTATGCTATTCCACTGCAGAATACTGTGCCCCAGTATGGTTCTGTAGCCCCTATGTCCACTTGGTCGATTCCAAATTATATTCCTCCATGAGGATAATTTCTGGAACCATCCGTTCCACCCCGGTCCCATGGCTGCCAGTTCTTAGCAACATCGCCCCGCCAGATATTCGTCGGGATGCGGCATCATCTAAGTTCATTTCCCACATCTACACTCGACTGGACCTGCCAATATACGTGGATATCTTCGCCCACCCTGTCCAACGCTTGACGTCTCATCATCCAGTCTGGTCCCCTATGCCTACACTGAACTTCTCTGTTCCAGACTCTTGGAAACAGAGTTGGCAGTCAGCTGAGGTAAAGAACAAACACCTCATCACAGACCCCTGTAAGCGTCAAGCCGGCTTTGACCTAGCACGTTATGATTGGGCCCTCCTCAATCGCTATTGAACAGGCCATGGCCGGTGTGCCTCTATGTTCCATCGCTGGGGAGCGAGAGACGACCTGAACTGCCCCTGCGGTTACAGACAGACTATGACCCACATAGTCAACGACTGCCACCTCTCCAGATTCAAAGGAGGTCTCGAAACTTGCAATGCTAAGTGATATAAGTCAAATGAAGATACATAGTGCATGATACCATCTGTGTGTACAATGGGAGACAAGTAGGAAGAAATAGTAAAAACAAAATGGTTGCCAGGGGATGGGGATGGAAAAATTAGCGAAAGATTAGTAATGATTACAGATTTCAGCTGTAAGAGGATAGATGCTTGAAGATGCCTTAGAGCTGGTGAACATTAAAAACTGAAAGGAACACACCTATGGACATCTAATCTTTGATAAAGGGGTACAGAATATAAAAATGGAAGAAGGAAGTTCTCTTTGATAAATGGTGCTGGGAAAAATGGATTGGAAACATGCAGAAGAATGAAATTAAACCACCTTATCTAACCAGAAACAAAAATCAACTCCAAGTGAATCAATGACCTGGACGTTAGACCAGAAACTATCAAATACTTAGAGGAAAACATTGATGGAACGCTTTCCCACCTAAATCTCAAGGACATCTTTGATGATACAAACACAATTGCAAGGAAGACTAAAGCAGAAACAAATCAATGAGACTACATCAAAATGAAAAGCTTCTGCACAACCAAAAAAACTATCACACAAACAAAGAGAACCATCACAGAATGGGAGAAGATCTTCACATGCCATATATCAGACAAGAGACTAATCACCAAAATATACACTCAGCACACTTAGCACCAAAAAAGCAAATGACCCCATCCAAAAATGGGGTTCAAAAACAGAACCTTCACTACAGAGGAGATTCAAAAGGCTAACAAACATATAAAAAATTGCTCCAGGTCACTGATTGTCAACATTGAGATAAAGACAACATTGAGATACCACCTCACTCCTGTAAGAATGGCATACATTAAAAAGGACAGCAGCAACAAGTACTGGAGAGGTTGAGGGGACAAAGGAACTTCACTGCTGGTGGGAATTGTAAATTGGTCCAAACTCTGTGGAGACAAGTCTGGAGAACTCTCACAAGGCTATACATGGACCTTCCATATGACCCAGTAATTCCTCGCCTAGGGATATACTCTCAGGACTCCATAACACGCAACCACAAAGATATGTATACACCTAAGTTCATAGCAGTACAATTTGTAATAGCTAAAACATGAAAGCAACTCCGGTGCTCAACAACAGGTGAGTGACTGAGAAAGCTGTGGTATATATACACAATGGAATACTATGCAGCTATTAAGAACAATGAACCCAGTCAATGCAATGATTACCACCTCAGTATGCTTCACTTCAGAC
Source organism: Erinaceus europaeus (assembly GCF_950295315.1). Classification (NCBI taxonomy): domain Eukaryota; kingdom Metazoa; phylum Chordata; class Mammalia; order Eulipotyphla; family Erinaceidae; genus Erinaceus; species Erinaceus europaeus. Next base: position 121,075,913 of record NC_080165.1, on the reverse strand, counting down.
TGAGTGCAGAGACTTCAGGCATGGAATGTCAACCCTTTAGCCTCATTACTCGGGTGAGACCTTTCCTTTCATAGTATTCTCTAATTTCATTCCAGATGGTTTACTTCCTAACAAAGTCCCAAACCCAGATAAAGACCAGGTCCTGTGAGATACAGCATGTTCACATGTATCCATAAATTAGGGCAAACTATATACCTGAAAGCAAAAATACACAATAGTCTGTAGTGAGTCAGTATAAAGTTCATAATGAAATAGTATTCACTTAGACTTAGATACCCTCCTCACCTACTTCCTATTACAGTTCTCTCACTCACTCCAAAGCTAGCCTTAGCAAAGCAAGGACTGCAAAAGCTGAGTAAGGGCTAGAGACTGACAGACTTTAATTATGACTCCTTAGTCACTATCAGGCCACCCCATCAACTGGGGCCCTAGTTGGAGAGTCCTGAGACTCCCAAACAGACATGATGGGCCTAGACCTCGAATAAATCCCTCTCTCCATTGTTAATGGTTATTTATATCAGGAAAAACAAAACAGCCACTTTGTGGACCCCCATAGGACTTTGTCCTCAACTTAGATCAACAATGGTAGAGAATCTTCCATCCTCTGAAGGGAGGCTGTCCAACATACTCTATGCTATACCTGAGGAAGATGGGTCCTGATAATGGGGCAACTTGGAATGTTCCTACTCATGACTACAGAATGTTGTTGGTATGCTTCTAAATTCTGCTTATAAGACCTTCTGTTTTGGTCATCATGTTAGGTTCACTTGTATTGCTTAATGCTGTGGTCTATTTACATAATCATTGTTTTCATTGGTTTAATCCCCACTTGTTGGAGTGCTTTTTCCTTCTCCCCACCCCCTATCCTGTGTATTTCCTCTTCTTGACACTTCCGCCTCAGGAGATATAAAGGACAGTATTTTCTAATGGATAGAGATTAGATTGTTGAACTTCATCCCCGCTCGTCAATAAAGATTGAACTGCATTCCCAGATCAGCCATGAGTCCCTGGTCGTCTCTCTCCCACCCGCGAAGCTAGCCCGGCAGAATATGAGTTCAGATCTACAGGGATGCAGATGTCACATAGGCTCCTAAGCTGAATATGGGCCCCAGATCACATCAAATCGATGGGGTTTACAATTAACAATATCTATACACCTTTCCCATATTTGGGAGCTACTCTCTTCCCAGATCCATCTTTCTGGTCCTTTTTCTAGCCATGACGCCATCTCTTTAGAAAATAACTAGGATCCACCTGCATTTCAGATTTCAGGCTCAGAGAAAACAAAACAATCAATCAAACACACACACACACACAAAACTATTATAGCCACAGGCTCTTTGGAATATAACTAAAATATGCCGACTAGCTATCTATAAAATGAAGGACCCCCAACTCTTCTTAATGGATGAACAAAGAACCACAGATTTAATTTTTTTCTGAACTATGCAATGTATCTAGTCGATCCTGCCTAGGCTTTCTATTTGTTGAACTTTCTATTTTTTGAACTATATCTTCCAATTATTTCATCTCATACTTAAAACAACATTTAAAAGTTGAGTCATTAATTATAAATAAAGTGTTACTTGAAGAGGTTTAATAGTTGAACTGATAGTTACTGTGGCAGGGAAAGAAATTGAACTATCTGACCTCTAATTCCCTTGATCTTTCCAAATACTATGCTTATACTTAAATAACATTATAAATGAGTCTGGGATAGGTACTACTAAAGTTAATGATTTTTGTTGATTCTACATGCTTTCAAGAATTGGTGTTTTTGTAGAGTTCAACTCAATATAGATTAACATTAATATCTGCCAGAAGCCATTTCTCTGCTTGATAAGCTTTGAAACAATGGAAACTCTCGAGACAAGTTTTCATTTCCCCCATGGGCAGGCCATTTCCCCTCAGGTAGGCCATTTATCAGAAAACAAGTGACATACCACATAGTTGTGGTAACAAACATGATTTCGGCCATTGTATGTTGCAAGGAACATTCCACCCTGATGATTGCTCCCCCTCCTCCTCCTCCTCCAGCACTTCCCCCTTCCCCAAAGCCTTATAATGCCTGTGAACCCAATAAAATTTTGCAGCTTGATCAGAATCCTGTCTTGCTGTCGTTCTTTCGTGTCTCCTGTTCCATTCATTCCAGGTTCGTGGGTTCCTAGCCCCTGTTCACCGCCCCACTGGCTGGGGCATCTGGCGCCTGAACGTGGGGCAAAGAAGCCTTCTGGACCTAGGAACACCGCTGATCGAGAGGATAGGCCTATCCAAATTCACTGAGCCACCGCAGCCGAGGGAGTAATGCAAAGGCATGCATAGACTGCCACTGAACTGCCTGGCCGTGAGTTGCATCTGGAGGAGTGTCACAACGGTGAGGTAAGCACTACCATGGGACAGGCATTTAATAAACAAGACTTGTTTATTAAAGGACTCAGAGACTCCCTCAAGACACGATGAGTAAGGGTTAAGAAAAAGGATCTCAAGAAGTTTTTTTTTTTTTTTATTTTGTGAGTGATGTTTGTCTATGTTTTCCCTTAGAGGGGACTATTGATGAAAAAAGATAGGCTAGAGTAGGAAACTGTTTAAGAGATTTTATGAGACCTTTGGTCCAGAAAAGATTCCAGTCCAGGCTTTTTCTTATTGGAATTTAGTAAATGATATACTCAAAGTCTATAAACATTGTCCTGATGTACAGTGAGTCATGAGAGAGGGAGAAAAAGTCTTACAGGGACACTCCCGGCCACCTTCTGTTTGTGAGTCTGTCTCTATTCCCATGCCTGATTCAGGAGACCCCGCCCCTGAGGCCACCTGCTAAGTGCCCTCCTGTTAAGCTTTACCCCTCTTTGACAACCTTAAGACCCCCTGCCAAAGAAGGGCGTGATGATAGTCTTTCTCCTGAAGAGGCCTTATCCCTTGATGAAGAGATGGCCAAATATCATAATCCTGACCAGCCACCCCTACGCTCTTTCTTGTCCAGACCGCCTCCTTATGCCACTGCCCCTCCGTTTTGTGCTCTGGTCCTCGACTTGGCCGACATCACTGATTATACCACCAAGGCTAAAACTCAACTAGCACAAAAAACATCTTCCCTTAGAAAATTAATAGAAGAAAAATGAGAGCATTTACAATTAGTTAAAGAACTGTGGGCTCTTGATTTGGCATTATCTTAAAATTATCCAGCCAAAAAGATCCAGGTTTTTCCCTCTGGCTTCCCCCAGAGCTCTCAGAAAGCGTTAAACCAATTCTGAGTGAGATTTTATCTGGCTAGCAAGCTATTCTTTAAAGAAAGAATGAAATCAATCAAACAAGATGTTATCTTTAACTTAAAAGCTATTAATCAGAGAACCAGTACACACTTTTGATAGAAATTTAATGAATTGTTTCTTTAAAACTGTAAAATGTACCTTAGCCCAGAAAAAGAATTTCAAAGATTTTTCTCCATGGCGGTAAACTAAGCCCGCCTGTTCCATCCACACAGCCAATCACGGCACAGAGCTCCTGCTCCACAGATTGGCAAACACTTCAGTCAATCATTCTTAGCCACAACACCCCTCCTGGGAGGCTGTGAGTTAGAAATCCAAAAGCCGCTTTTCAAAAGGAAAATTTTTCTTTTCACCAAGAATGTCTGTTTTAAGTCTGTGTGCTAACCTTGTTTTCATTAATGTGTGTTAACCCCTAAGTAACTAAAGTTTGTTTTAAGTTTTAAATAAGATTTAGTTAAGCTAAATGTGGTTTTAAAGATCCCGACTCATAAAGTTGGCACACCTTTACCAAAGTAAAATATAGGACGGTTTCGTCCTTTTGATAGCTAATATCAACATCAATTCATTAGTTAAAAGATTTTCTGAGATATCTAGGCATGGTAAAATGCCTCTACAGTCTCTCTCACTCTTGTAAAAATTTTAAACCTTAACAGCACCCCAATACCAACTGCCACTGTTTGTAACAAATTCCATGTTTGACTGGCTTTCTAATAACCCAGTCTGGGTAGAGCAGTGGCCTTGCCAGGAAAAATGGGTTAAACATGATATTCCTGGCCTGATAAAATTTTTCATTTGACAGATGTGATTCAGCAAAATTATTTAGTGTAAAATGGTTATCTAAAAAATATTAATAGTAAAAATTTATTTTGAACATTTCAGCTATAAGGTTTATGTTAGCCTTTTAAGTTACCTATCCAAATCAAAGTGAAAGATCAATTAAGTTGTGTACCCACCCTTGTTCATAGCTGTCCTAAGGGTGTGATAGCTTTGTGATAAACAAAGATCCTAACAAACAAGGTTTAACATTTTACTTAAAATTGTTTAAGACTGGCTTGGGTTAGTAAATGATAACACAATGGTTATGCTAATTATTTACATGCCAGAGGCTTTTGCTCTGGTTTTCCTCTTTATATCTTTCTGCTTTTAAAAATTATCTGCTTTTTTTTAAGACGCTGTCAGAGATTTATTCTTGGTAAATGGTGTTTTTGGTCTGATAGAAGATTTGTTTTGGCAAATCCTGATTTAACAAAATTATTATTTTGAACATTTAAGCTATGAGGTTTTATTCTAGCCTTTTAAGTTGCCATATTAGAGTTCTAAAGAGCAAAATCATATTGAGTTTTATGTCTACGCTTACTCATGATAGCCTTGTGATGAGTAAAGATCTTAGTAAACTAAGTTATAGTATTGTACTTAAACTGTCTAATCAGTTTAAAATAATGCTAAAAAATAGTAAACATTTTATCATGTCAACACATTAGGTATTGACTTTCTATAACATATTGGTATATTTTAATAAAGAGCCTTCTAAAATCATATGAAAGAACTCAAGCCAATTCTAACCATTAGATCATCAATTAACTTGGTAAGAGTTCTCTCCCTAAGTAAATAATTGTAGGTACATCTGCACATGAAGAACTGACTGCTCATATGGTAAGATTTAAAACTAAACATTTTTTTTATTTATGGGTGTATGATGACTCCTAAAGTCACTCATATCCTAAAATTTTTTCTCTGTTTTTTACAAGCCTCTTAAAATTCTAACACTTGACCTGCCAGAGTGAGCGCACTTTACTGGCTCCTGTATTGTTTAATTAAGATCCTGTTATTCAGACTTTTAAGATTAATCTCCATTGATAAAAGCCAATGCTCTCTGGCAGATTGATGTAATTCACCTGCCCATGTTTAGTAAACAAAAACATTTTTTTTTCTCAGTTGATATTTTTTCCAAATTTATGTGGGCTACAGCTCAAACAAGAAAAACTAAAACCCTTAAGCTCAATTAATAAAAAAAAAAAAGGGAATGCACCCCCCAGTATTCAGTTGGCTAAAGTGTCAATGAAGTAACTATACTAAGCCTTTTTAATATTTACAAAAATTCAAATTGTCCATTTATTATATCTCATTGACAAAGCCACCCACTTTTCCAGCCATAAAGACATATTTCTTCTTTCTCTTTTTTCAACACTGGATGTCCATGTTTGTTTTCCTTTTATTATGGTGGATGACATTATTGCTCTTGCAAAATCCACAATCCCTGTTGGCAAGTCCTTACCACAAAGGATGCTATGGCAGTATATACTCCAGCTAGCCATACCAGCCTATCCAAGTCTTCTCTTTCTGCTGACCTACCACTGCTGACTTCATCTTTGCATGTTTATTGACTGCTCACTTTTCTCAAAATATTCCTCATGTTCAAGGAACCTCACCTATGTATATGTACCTCCTCTGTGTTTTGGTACAGCACCATCCTATATTTTCTTTTATTTTTTTTCTTTTTATTTTTTATTTAAGAAGCCATCCTATATTTTCATATCACTTCTTCTCTACCTGGTCCTTGCCTCCTAGTTTTGCTTGTTCCACAGCTGACCCTCTATGAAGAAGAAAAATTTCATCAGTTGGCGCTGACAACCACCAGAGGACCAGACGTGCTGTGTTTCTTCCCCTGGACATCACATCCACTGACTGCTCCCCTTAGACTTGCTGGTGGCATGCTAGGACACTCTATATATTCCTCCCATAAATTTTCTGATAAATTACAACAGGTTATAGACTCCACCACAAATAGTCTTGAGTCATTACAGAGCCCCTTATGGGACCCTTGATTAGTCTTTTGTTAATGATTACCTTAAGACCCTTTATTTTCAATAAGATTACTGATTTTATAAAACGGCAGATTGACTCCTTGGCATCAAAACCCTTACAAATACATTATCATAGACTTGATTTGGCTGACAGAGGCCTGGCTGAACCTGAGGGTGACAGACCTCCTTTTAGGATGGCATAAAACTCAGAATTATGCATTGAGACATCCAACCTTGGCAGGGCAAGGACACCAGTAAGGGGTGCAAGGCAAAGCACTGCAGGGGGAGGACCTTATAGTCCACCTCTGAGTCCCCCATGAAGCAAGCCTGATTTGCATGGAGGTTGGTGTCAGCAACAAAAAACTTCTGCCTTGAAGTTGTCTACACCCTGGAAACTGGCTCTGCCTCCCCTCCCCAAAAAGACACCAAGAGCCTTATATGATGTGGGAAGATTGGTTTTACATTCACCCCGCGGGAGTAATCGGGTCAATACTTTTCCCTCTGGTTAATGCCCACCAAAACTGCTGTTAAGGTCTCTACCCCTCACCCCCGATTTCCTGCCTCAGTTAAATTGTAACGAAGGGAGGAGATGCCAGAAGCCATTTCTCTGCTTGAAAGCTTTGAAACAATGGAAACTTTCGAGACAAGTTTTCATTTCCCCCATGGGCAGGCCATTTCCCCTCAGGTAGGCCATTTATCAGAAAACAAGTGACACACCACATAGTTGTGGTAACAAACATGATTTTGGCCATTGTATGTTGCAAGGAACATTCCACCCTGATGATTGCTCCCCCTCCTCCTCCTCCTCCAGCACTTCCCCCTTCCCCAAAGCCTTATAATGTCTGTGAACCCAATAAAATTTTGCAACTTGATGAGAATCCTGTCTTGCTGTCATTCTTTCGTGTCTCCTGTTCCATTCATTCCAGGTTCGTGGGTTCCTAGTCCCTGTTCACGCCCCACTGGCTGGGGCAAATATCACCCCTGTTTTAACAGAGGTCAAGTCATCCTCATAGATGCCTTTGTGTTTGAATTATCAGCCTTTGGCCTAAAAATGGTCACTAACTTTATTGTTTTATTTCTTACCCTAGATTGCTCTGAAATGAACGTGGTACCTGTGTGTAGAGTAAGGTGTTGGGTATTTGCAATTAAAGACATGAGTCAAACAGTGAAAAGGTAGGACATTATCTTGGAAGAATAGCTTCACATTCTTGCCAGGTGTTAAGCAAAAATGACCACCTGTGGCTTTTTCTTTACTTAATTATTTTCTCTTCACTCTAATATCTGATATCTATATAGAATTAGAATTAAATTTTAACATGAGGCTTACTGCTGATGTATTTTGAAAACATTATTCTTTATTCAACTACAGACTTTATCAGATAAAGATAAAATTTTCTAGAGGTCTTTGGGAATTGAAAGAATTATGGGGTTTACAGTCAACAATATTTATACCCCTTCCCCATATTAAGGAGCTACTCTCTTCCCTGATCCAGATTTCTGGTCCTTTTCCAGCCATGACATTATCTCCCCAGACAATAACTTGGATCCACTGGCATATCAAATTTCAGGCCTAGAGAAAAAAAAAAAAACTAGTATAGCTACAGGTCCTTTGAAATATAACTAAAATACATCTACAAAATGGAGCCCCCCCAACACTTCATCTGCACTATTCCAGCCCTCAGGTCCATGATTGTTCAACAATTTGTTTGGCTTTGTATGTTAACTCTCTTTCAGCCACCAGGTTTCAGATACTACCATGATGCCAACCTGACTTTCCTGGGGGGACGACCCCACCAATATGTCCTGAAGCTCTGCTTCCCCAGAGCCCCACACTACTAGGGAAATAGAGAGGTAGATTGGGAGTATGGATCGACTAGTCAACGACCATTTTCATCGGGGGAAGCAATTACAGAAGCCAGACCTTCCACCTTCTGCATCCCTCAATGACCTTGGGTCCATACTCCCAGAGAGATAAAGAATAAGAAAGCTATCAGGGGAGGGGATGGGATATGGAGATCTGGTGGTGGGAATTGTGTGGAGTTGTATTCCTCTTATCCTATGGTTTTGTTAATGTCTCCTTTTTTAAATAAATAATAAAAAAAGAATTACCTTCCTAATCTAAAAATGCCACTTCATTTTCATCATTACATGAAAACTAACTCGACAGAAATCTGGGTACAATATCTCTATCGTGCCACTATATTTGCTTCAGACTCCAGCAATCACCAAGTCTACATGTTAGTATTAAAATAAACCATCATGATTTCAAGATCTTCTAGAGATTGTGTAAAGAGCACAACAAATGACCTTCTCTTACACATTTTATTCCTTTTGACTGACTATCTGAATTCCAGGGCCTCAGCCTATGAGTCATATACCTATAAGTCAATATGACCATCCTGGGGATATAATTGTATAAGTGATGTATGTTATTGGATGAGTGTGACGTGATTCAGAATACAGAGAAAAGAATTAGCATCCTAGGTGATATGCTCAGGCAAATCTGGGAAACAATTCTGAAATAACTTTCTGTGTTTGACAATTCTTAAAATGTGCCACTGTAATGAAAATAAGAAACTATTTTTTCATAAATATTGTGAGATAGTTGAAAAATGTCAAAATGGACATAGCATTCTTCAAAGAAGTGATTAAAACTAATTAGAGGGAAGTTGCAGAAACATGGCTATGGAGCCATTTTAGATCACTTTCCTGTTAAACTAGAGAAAACCAGGAAAAAATAACCTGAAAATGCTACAAAATACAACTGTTTTTTTTTTTTATACTTACTAAGCCACAGGTGAGTACAGACATGTGGCCAATAGATGGAGAGGGAATGAGGAAGAGAACTCAAGAAGCCAAACATAGTATCAGCTGACTTCAAACCAGGAATGAAACAACTGAGTACATTGCTAGTGGAGATGATTGAGGATAGCATTCTGGTTCCTCATCAGAGCTCATCGTTCCTAGACCACTGGCTGTTAGTTCACTGCTTTACAGAATCTAGATAAAGCTATAGTACAATAAGGAAGATAATATAGGGTCCAGCCCCAGCTGTCACCTGCCTGTTGTGTGACCAAAACATTTTCCATTCTCAATATGTTACCTCTTGTATCCTACCTCGTTATCTCTGTTATCTTTCTTATGTCATTTCTCTTATCTTCTATTTCTTTGTTTATCTTTCTTTTTTAAATTTATATTTACAAAATGGAAATATTGACAAGACTATAGGATAAGAGGGGTACGTTTCCACACAATCCCCACCCCCACAGTTCCATATCCAATCTCCTCCCTTGATAGCTTCCCTATTCTTTATCCCTCTGGGAGTATGGACTCAGGATCATTGTGGGGTGCAGAAGGTGGAAGGTCTGGCTTCTGTAATTGCTTCTCCACTGAATATGGGTGTTGGCGGGTCGATAAATACTCTCAGCCTGTCTCTTTCTTTCCCTAGTGGGGCACAGACTTGGGGAGGTGGTGCTCCAGGACCCATGGCGGGGTCATCCCCCCAGGAAAGTCAGGTTGGCATCATGGTAGCATCTGGAACCTGGTGGCTGAAATAGAGTTAGATATAAGGCCAAACAAATTGTTGACTAACCATGCAACTAAAGGCAAAGATATTGCAGATGAGGATTCGGGGTCTCTGTTTTGGAAAATAGTAGGTCTATTTGGAAAATAGTAGGTCTATTTTAGGTATATTCCAAGGGGCCCATGACTCTACTAGTTTTTGCCTACGCTTGACATCTAATATGCATGTATATTCAGGCTATTGTCTGGGGAGATGGTGTCATAGTTGGAAAAAGGACTAAACCACAGTGGAATTAAATTAACACTTAACAACAAACAAAAAAAATTAGTAAATGTTCCAAAATATGTTAACTCAACAGCACACTACTTAACAACTACTGGAGTAAAGAGGAAATTAAGGAAGAAATTAAAATGAACCTAGAATCAAATGAAAATTAAGACAAGAACTACAAAAATATTTGGGACACAGCTAAAGCAGTACTAGCAGGGTAATTCATAGATACAGGCATGTATTAGGAAACAAGAAAAAGCTCAAATAAACAACCTGACTACACATCTTAAGGACTTAAAAGAAGAAGAACAAAGAAGCAGTAAAGCAACTAGAAATTTAAAATAACTAGAAAGACATGCTTACTATTTGAGAGGGAAAACAGATTAAGCAGTTTTTAAGATATATATACATATATATATATATGTATATATATCTGCATTCATAAAAGACCTTAACAACATTGTGTGCTAAGTTAAAAAGCAAAGTATACACACACACACACACACACGTGTTTATGCTGTGTGTGACCTAAAAGAATGATACTGATGATAGTATATGTAATTTGAAAACTGTTCAACACAATAATTTTAGCTGAAGCTTTTAGCCAAAATCTCGAGGTGAATGTTTTCATCTGTTTGGACATAACCAAATTGAACTATATTCCATACATCACTTTAGCTTGCAATGTTAAGTACCTATTGTATCAAAATCCATAATGTCTACGAATATGCCACCAGAATCTGAGTACTGCTAGGTTTTGCTTCCCTTCACTCCTGGGTTTGGGGGGGGGGCATTCTTTTTTGGATACTTCTATATATTACATTAAGGAGTGGCTGTGAAACAGCTGCCTTCCTTGAATTGCCTATGGGATCTGATTATGCTCTAACTGCTGTGCCAAGAACACCCTGCTTGCCAGACTCTGTGCTTCTAATAAAGGAGTAGGTGAGAACTATAGAGGCCACGAGCTATTCTGAGAGCCTCCTTACAGAGCTTTTCCCTTAAGGCTGACATTACCTCTATGAGCTTACCTGTATCAAAAAGAGGGAAAAGAAATAGTGATTAATTGAAAATATCTGCTGAAATGAGATCTCTAACTGGTCTTCTTGCTTTAGTGATAACCTAATGTAGGTCTCTTTTCTTTATAGACAAATGAATATGATCAAACCAGTCTGGTGGTTCCAGTATGGTCTTAAGTTTCTGCTTTCATTATGAGTCATTAACTTCAAAAAAGAGTCAGCCTTATTTCTTTGCTACTTACACACTTGTCAGCTTGTTCTTATGTTCATCTTTCCAGGAGACATATTACAATTTAGTTGGAAATGGGATAAACCAGACCAGAGAAGATTGGAATTAGGAGTCTAGTGAAATATAAATGGTCAAAAATAAGACAAAAAATAAGTCCATGAGAATAATACTAAGAGTTATTCAAGGGACAGGTTGACAGGGAAATTAATTAGGAGATAGATTCCAAACTTAAATGTCCATATGTGGGAAATGTTCAATAGGTGAGGGAACTAAAACACATGGACAGGGAATATAATTGATGAATTCTTACACGGGGCAATAGAAGATTATACAGGGCAGGTTGTGGTGCACCTGGTTAAGTGCACACATTATAGTGAGCAAGGACCCAGGTTCAAGGCCCAGTCCTCACCTGCAGGGGGAAAGCTTCACAAGCAATGAGTAGTGCTATAGATGACACTCTGTCTCTGTCCCTATCTACCTTCCTCCTCCCCTCCCAATTTCTGTTTCTATTAATTAATTTTTAAAAAGAAAGAAAGAAAACAGAAGATGTTGGAAGGCCTTTGGTTGACACCTGAATCCAGGCATGGAGGGTCCAAGATTCATTAGCACGAAATCCAGATAATCACAATCACTAGGCAACATAGTTGGAATTCTATCTCAGAGCTGCAAGACAAGATTGGTTACTAGGAAACCAGTGTAACAGTCAGATAGGGATCAACTTTCTCTCAGAAATCATCAGAGATTATGTACTATAACTCATTGCTATGTTGTATGTCCAAGGGAAAAAAACATTTAAACCAAAATCCTAACATGAAGAGAGACACTTCAGCTCACAAGGATCTCTACACAAAAAATTCATTGAGAAAGCAAAACAAAATTTATTAGCTTTCCTTGTTAGCTAATTATGAGTCAAATATTTAATTAGTATATATTGTAAACTTTCAAAAGGATTAAGAAATACAACCCTTTGTTCTCAAGCAGTAGCTATTCATTATAAAAATGTCCACTACTCTAATTGGTTGTCATGTCTTATCTGCTGAGATGCAGAGCCCCAAAATGCCCAATTTTGAAATGCCTTGTGTGTAATCAGTCCTCCTGGTTGTCAAAACAAAATCTCCAGTGATTTATAGCAGCAATCTAAGAAGAAATATTGAAATCCTCTGGCACATAATTGACTAAAGTTCCTTTTGGGTTTTTTCACATCTGTTTGCTGATTAGCTAGAATCCACATACAAAATGGAGAGCAGTAATCTATATATCATAAAGAAAAATAAGTTAATTATATATTCGTAGTGCTAAATATGTATCTCACAAAGCAATTTAATTTTCATTTTAACATAGCTTACAGTTCATTGTTGTCTACAAATTCCCAGTCCTAATTTTGGTTAATAATTTTTAAATGCATTCATATTTTTGCTATTTCAGTTCTGTGATACATTTTGTAATGCTAGAGACAGCTGTTCATTATAGTAAAATTTTATCATGTACCACTTTGAGTATTCTTCTCAATTTTATACTATACCTGTAGTTGCTTAAACTGCTTTCCTGGAACCAAAAATATCAACATTACACAAAAACTTATCAGAATTACAAATGTGTCAGTTTCAGATTTATAGAATCACAAACTCTTGTAGTGGGACTCAGGAATTTGTTTACCAAGCACCCCAGGTGGTTCCAATGAATGTTTAAACTTGAACATCAGCAACCATTGTATATCATGTGGACGACTCTCAATCTATAACTGTTTCTAAAATCCAGGTGAACAAAGACTTAGAAAAGCTGGACATTTCAAATGCATTAGAAATTAAGTTTGTAATCTCCTCTGAAAAACTGGCTCCAGTTTTCAACATTTCTATTTAATAAAATCTGTTCAATTACCAGGTTATTGATTATCTGTTGTTAAACAGCAACTCACCCAAACTTAGCAACTTAGAATAATAAATAATAATTGAATAAATAAAAATAAGATAATAGCAACTTAAAATAATGAACACCGTATCTGAGAATCAAGATTGTGAAAACAACATAATTAAATGGTTCAAGCTCAGTAACCTCAGAGATAACATCAAGATGTCAGAGGATGCCATAATCATATTAAGGTTTCTTGGGTTGGGCAGTTGTGCAGTAGGTTAAGCGCATGTGGCGCAAAGTACAAGGACCAGCATAAGGATCCCAGTTCGAGCCCCCAGCTCCCCACCTGCAGGGGGGTTGCTTCACAGGTGGAGAATCAGGTCTGAAGGTGTCTTTCTCTCCCCCTCTGTCTTCCCTTCATCTCTCGATTTTTTTCTGTTCTATCTACCAATGATGACATCAATAACAACAATAATAACCACAACACCAATGAAAAAACAAGGGCAACAAAAGGGAAAATAAATGAATGAATATAAAAAAATATTAAAAGCAAAAAAGAAAAAAAGATTTCTTGAGACTGGGAAAATTGACTTCCATATTTATTTACATGGTTGTTGTCAAAAAGCCTCTGTTCTTTACCAAATTTGCTTAACCACCAGATTGGAGCTGCTTCCTTCCCCCAGAGCAAATCCCAAAAGAAAAACCACCGTGACTTTCTAACTTAACATTGGAAAGCAAACACTATAATTTCTAATTTTAGTTGAGCAAAGAGACCATTCTACTGCAAAACGATCTGGTACTACGTAAATGTGAGAATGCCAGGAAATGTGGATCATTAGGCATCATCTGGAGGACTGGTTGCTGTGCCCAGACTAGAAATGCCAGAATATTCTCAATACTCTCACTTCCAAGATATATTTGTTAAATATTAATTATTTCCCATGACTCTTCCCTTCTTATAGTCCAACTACTACTGCCCTGCTTATTCTTATATTATCTTCCCTCCCGTCTTTATCCTCTTTAGATATGCCTTCTCACAACTGAGTAACTTTCACAAAATCAAGTCAGGGGGCTTGGTGGTGTCACACCTGGTTAAGTGCATGTTAAAATATGCAAGGTTCAAGCCCCCAGTCCCTACCTGGGAAGGGTACACTGATGAGTGATGAGGCAGCTGTGCAGGCATCTATCTCTCTACCTCTCTATCTCCTCCTTTCTTATCAATATCTGGCTGTCTCTATTAAGTGAATTAAGATAGTTTTTAAATCAATAGAAAAAAAAACATAAACCAAGTCAGACCTGTACACCCCTCCCCAAAGAAAAAAGAAAGAAAGAAAACAAAAAGTACTTCTCTGTTGCCACGAACCACAGAAGCCTTAACATAACATTCAGTGCTCCTTAGTATCTAATCCTGGTTTCGCTCTCCAGGCCCATTTTCCACTATCATTATTCATCCTTCTCTCCCTAAAATGACTGCATATCTTTCTTAAGTGTTTATTCTTGAATGATTTTGTTTGTTGTTATGTTCTTGAAGATTTATTTGTTGAGAGAGAGAAGCATCAGAGCACTACTCCAGTAAATGCAATGTTGGAGAAGGAATTCAGGGCCTTATGCATGAAAGTCTTGCTCTTGGCCCACTAAATCACATTTTGGGCTGTGCCTTTGCTATTAAACTATATACCTGGACTATATATATACCTTCCACTCCAAGACCCATGTCAGATACTGTTTTCCCTGAAGCCCTAATTTAATGTATCTTTCTCTCCTATGATGTTTTAACATGTGCGCTCAACCAGGTGTGCCACCACCTGCCCCCCTCCCATGATGCTTTATTGCACCTCTACTACAGATAAGTTACAATGAGAGTAAATTGTCAGTATCTCTCTCACACAAATAGATTTCTAATAACCCCCTAAACTAGGGGCTTTGTTTTAGTCATCATAGTGATTATCAATACAACACATCACAATACAAATCAGGGTTTGATGAACAATGACATAAAATTTCAATAGGTCGGGAGGTTGGTGGTAGCGCAGCATGTTAAGGGCATATGGCGCACATGGCACAAAGCACAAGGACATGCATAAGGATCCTGGTTTGTGGCCCCAGCTCCTCAACAGCAGTGGAGTCACTTCACAGGCGGTGAAGTAGGTCTGCAGGTGTCTATCTTTCTCTCCCTCTCTCTGTCTTCCCTTCCTTTCTCCATTTCTCTCTGTCCTATCCAACAACAACAACATCAATAACAACAACTACAATAACAATCAAAAAGGAAAACAAGGACAACAAAAGGGAAAATAAATAAATAAATAAATAAATATAAAAAAATTCAATAGGTCCTCATGTGTGGGAACCATTCACTCTATCTTCCAAAATGAAAAGAAAAAGTATTCAGTATACTTGAAATAATCATTATTACTCCTTTAAAAAAGTAATCTTTTGGGAGTCGGGCGGCAGCGCAGCGGGTTAAGCGCACATTGGTGCCAAGTTCAAGGACTGGCGTAAGGAAGTCGTTTCACAAGCGGTGAAGCAGGTCTGCAGGTATCTCTTTTTCTCTCCCCCTTTCTGTCTTCCCCTCCTCTCTCCATTTCTGTCTGTCCTAACAATGACGACATCAACAACAACAATAATAACTACAACAACAATAAAAAACAAGGGCAACAAAAGGGAAAATAAGTAAATATAAAAAATTGTTTTTAAAAAAGTAATCTTTCCTACAAACTGTCATTGAAAAAAAGTACTTACCATGATATATATTTCCACCAGGGTTTATCATGGGGGCTCCCGGTGGCCACTTTCCCTCTACCCACTCCACCTCCATCTATTTTATTTGCTAAGACAAAGAGAAACTGAGAGAGGAGGAGGAGATAGAGACAGACAAATACCTTAAGACTGCTTCACCACCAGTAAAATGCCCCTTCTGCAGGTTGGTGGTGGCTTGAATCCAAATCCTTGTCTAGGCTATATTTTTATATGAAAGACTTCCTAAGAACAGATGGGACATTGTTCTATAAAACACGAAACTTAAGAGATGTGTGTGTGTGGAGACAGCAGTGGTTAGTAGCTATAAATATGCCAAATTAAGTGATGGGAATCCGAAATAACTTTTTTTTTTTCAAAATCTGATCATATTTTCATTTGAGAGATCTAACCATGAGGTGGATGCAGGATTCAAATTGAAGGGTCACAGTACTATTGTCTCTCCCTTGGAGTATACTCTAAAATAGACCTACTAGCTTTTTCCAAAATGGAGACCCCAGATCTCATCAGCTATAGTCTTTTTAGATTCCTGATCATTAAATAATTTGTTTTGCTTTATATCGTTAGGCTTTTTCAGCCACCAGGTTCCAGATGCTTCCATGATGCCATAACCGACTTTACTAGACCTCACCAGTGTGATCTGGAACCCTGCCTCTTCAGTCCCTTGCCCCACTAGGGAAAGATAGAAACAGGCTGGGAGTATGGATCAACCTACCAAAGCCCATGTCCAGCCAAGAAGCAATCGCAGAAGCCAGACCTCCCACCTTCTGCACCTCATAATGATCCTGGGTCCATGTTCCCAGAGAGCTAAAGAACAAGAAAGCTTCCAATGGAGGGGATGTGATATGGAACTCTGGTGGTAGGAATTGTGTGGAATTGTACTCTTCTTGTCTTATGTCTTGTTGATCATTATTAAATCAATGATAAAAAAGGTTCTTAATATTTTAATCATCTTATTTGTCTTACTTAGGTAACTGTCTAGTGTCAGATTTGAGAATTCTGAAAGAGAATAACCACCAATGCTGAAATGAATGTCCTTGAGAATAGTTATTATAGATCACTAAGCTAATTTAGAAAGAGGAAGAAGCATATACAGTCACAATATAATTTAGAGGTATTCACCTGCCCACATTATAATCAACCTGGATATGGGATTCCTTGACCTTTTGATTCCCTTTAATACTTCTTAGATAGTGTATGAATTTCTCAAAACTTAAAAGTCCTATATAGTCCTATCTAGATTACCTTTTTATCCTCTTTTCCAGCCACTCACCCTCTTGCTGTCTGACCTCCATCCTTATGAAATCTCACAGATCAAGATTGGAAACTATAGCATCCCACACAGCCCTCTTTTTATGTCTAAGGCCCTTATTTCACCAGATGCAAAGAGTTTTCCGGCTAAAGTAAACAGCTAAGCTCCTATCTGGTGATTGCTTTTAACTGAGTATTCCAATGTCCTATTCCCCAACTTGCGGATAGAGGAATGGTCCGTAAAGGAGTACCAGAAGCTCAGAGCCACCACTTTATGTTCAGAATATTTTTAAAAAAATTTATTCATAAAAAGTAAACATTGACTAAACCATAAGATAAGAGGGGTACAACTCCATACAATTCCCACTACCAGAACTCTGTATCCCATCCCCTTCCCTGATACCTTTCCCATTCTCTATCCCTCCAGGAGTATAGACCCAAGATCATTGTGGGATGCAGAAGGTGGAAGGTCTAGCTTCTGTAAATGCTTCCCTGCTGAACATGGGCATTGACAGGTCAATCCATACTCCCAGCCTGCCTCTCTCTTTCCCTAGTGGGGAAGGACCACAGAATGTGAGCTCAGATCTAGAGGGATGCAGAGATCACATAGGCCCCTAAGCTGAATATGGGCCCCAGATCACATCAAATAAATGGAGTTTACAGTCAACAATATTTATACCCCTTTCCCATATTAGAGAGCTACTCTCTTCCCTCATCCAGCTTTCTGGTCCTTTTTCCAACTATGACATCATCTCTCCAGACAATAACTTGGATCTACCTGCATATCAGATTTCAGGCACAGGGGAAAAAATAAAAAGAAAAAAAACCTAGCATAGCCACAGGCCCTTCAGAATATAAATAAAATATGCCTACTAGCTTTCCACAAAACGAGGACTCCCCAACTCTTCATCTGCACTATTCCAGCCTTTAGGTCCATGGTTGGTCAACAATTTGTTTGGCTTTGTATATTAACTCTCTTGTCAACCACAAGGTTCCAGATGCTACCATGATGCTGACCAAACTTCCCTGGATAGACAACCTCATCAATGTGCCTGGAGCTTTGCTTCCCCAGAATATTTTTAAAAATATTTTTATTTATTTGTTGTTGGATAGAGACAGCGGGAAATTAAGATGGGGGGAGATAGAGAGTGGGAAAGGACAGAGAGACACCCTGCTTCACCACTGTGAAGACTTCACTGGGGGTGGGACAGTAGCACTGTGGGTTAAGTGCACATGGTGCAAAGCGCCGGGTTTGAGCCCTCAGCTCCCCACATGCAGGGGGGTTGCTTCACTAGTGGTGAAGCAGGTATGCAGGTGTCTATCTTTCTTACTCCCCCCTCTGTCTTCCCCTCCTCTTTAGATTTCTCTCTGTCCTATCCAACAACAATGACAGTAATGACAACAACAACAATAAACAAAAAGGGACACAAATAGCTTACAGGAGCAGTGGATTTATAGTGCAGGCACTGAGCCCCAGCCATAACCCTGAAGGCAAAAAAAAAAAAAAAAAGAAAGAAAAGAAAAAAGTTTTCCCCTATAGGTGGGGACCAGGGGCTTGAACCCGGGTCCTTGTACACTATAATATGTGCACTTAATTAGGTGTGCCACCACCTGGCCCCCAGTTCAGAATGTTTTTATGTCTTAACACTCCTGTGTTATTCCTGAGAGTATGTACAGTACTGACTACAAACTAGTTTAGACCTTTCAGAGAATTTCCTGTTGCAATTATGAAGGCATTAATTTGCATATATCATTCATGTATGTCTCATGTACTAGGCAATAAGTAAGCTCTATAAGAGTTTGCTTTTGCTTATCATTGTTGTTCTAGTATAAGTCCGCAATTTTTCTCAGATTTGTGATTCAATAAATATGGATTAAGTTAATTAATGATTTAGTGCATGCCATAAGATTTCTTCTTTTTTCTGAATTTTCTTCCTGGTAAAATAAAACCCCATTTGCTCATACCCTTTCCTCACTATGAAATTAAAGGATACCCATGTGATAAATTGTGGCCATTGTTTCTAGGTTAATTTAAGGATTATATTTATATCTGTTATGTCAAATGCTAACCTTAGAGGAATATTGAAGCTGCAAAAAGGAAGAGAAATAAATACTTCTTCAGCATTATATTTCATGATATGAATTTTCAATCATTAACGAACAATAAGCTAGTAGTTCAGAATTTAGAGCAACATTCTTATTTCATCACAATTTAAAGATTGTGTAGTGAAATATTGGAGAATGGTTTCTAAAATGAGAACAAAACTCCCTTTGCTTCTATTTTAGATGCTTTTGTTTTAGAAATTATTTTTAGTGTTGGTAAATTATGCTAATTGAGGAAACTAAGATGAAAAGTAGTATATTTGGACCCAAGGAACAACTTCAACTGATGGTTTATGATGTACCAAATAATTTAAAAGCTAGCTTTCTTTTCTTTCCTTTTTTGACTTTATTAATAGTGTACAGTACAGTTGTTGTCACATAAGTAAAACCAGTTATGTCCCCATAATAGGTGACTATAAGACACTCTCTCCCCCCATCTATGTCCTCTTCCATCATGATGTTCAGGTTTCTTTTTAAGATCTCCTAATTATTTTGTCAAAAACTATCCTGGAGGTCAAACTGAAGGAAAGATAAGCCCCTACCAAGCACTCAGTGAACAAGACATTTATGGCTGTAATTATTTTGTCAGAAAAGACAATCTTTGACTCAAATGATACAAAGTCTGATGCGGACTCTGAAAAAGAGAAACATCACACTATGCAGTGAGAAATCCTTTGGGATATAGTCCTGCTGGATACTCGCTTGGCACTCCAAAACAGTATGTATCTGCTAAACATGAACAATTTCACAGATACCCACATTAGTCTAGTACACTCTGTGACTTAATGGGTTATCATGTAATTAAGATCACTTCTAAGTACTGTCTGAACTCTCAGAGAAACAAGAGCATTGTTTAACCAGTGCCAAATACTGTCACCAAGATAACTGAACACCTCCACTATGGCTGATATTAGTGTTGCTTCTTTTAGTAGCTATAACTTGAGCTTGGCTTCATTTCACCTGTTACATAGGCAAGACTTACTAAAAATAGCTGTATCAAGCCTGTTCTTAACTCTTTATATTTCCTTGCTCCAAATATCCCATTGATGAACATCTCCCTAGTGACAAGTAAATAGATCTCCTTTTGATGAATTAAAAATATGTCCCTTGTGACCTTTTACTGGAGGCCTTTGATGCTGATACTTTCTAGAAGGCCATGCAGGAACAGTCAAGCAAACTATCTGAAATATTTTATTGTTATTGCACCTTCACTTTACATTTTTTAATTTATTTACTTATCTGATAAAGAGAGAAACGAGGGAGCAAGAAGAATATAAAAAAGGGAGAAAGAGAGACAGCTGTAGCACTGCTTAACCCCTTGTGAAGCTTCCCCACTGCATGTTGGAACTAGAGAGTCTGAGTCTGGGTCCTTACACATTCTACCATGTTTGCCACCACCCAGTCCCCTGCTCCTTCACTCTTCACTTCAAATAAATAGTTTCATAGTGTAGTATACATTTGGAGAACAATAAATGAATCAAGTCCTCTCTAACCAAGGAATATATATATATATATATATGTCTATCAATGGAGGAAATGATAAATGATAAAATGTTAAGAAATAGAGTCACAGGGTTTTAAGAGAAATAATAGAATCACTGCATTTTAAGCTACAAATTTCAAGACCATCGATAAAAGTCCAGATGAAGCAGTTGCGATATTCCATCCCTTCCATTGTAAGGGTTCCTACATTTTTTTTTTGTTTTTCTCTTTAGTTTAATTTGTGCTATTTAAGTAGTAATAATAATGATACAATATAGGAAACAAGCTCTTCTTTTATTTTTTATTTATTTTATATATATATTTTTTCTATCTCAAAATCTTTTAGTACTTGTCCCACTATTACCCCACTCCCTGTTTTTTTGTTGTTGTTGTTTAAGCCAGACCTTCTACTTTCTGCAACCCACAACGACCCTGGGTCCATGCTCCCAGAGGGATAGAGTGGGTTCCTACATTTTATCCTTCTGGAAGTATGGACCCAGGATCATTATGGAGTGCAGAAGTTGGAAAGTTTGGCGTCTGTAATTGCCAGGTTGATCCATACTCCCAGCCTGTTTCTATCTTTCCCTAATGGGGCAGGGCTCTGGGGAGGTGGGGTTCCAGGACTCGCTGGGTAGGGACTTCAGCTATTTCTGTTTTAATAAACTAACTGTGAGGTTTAATAATTTTGATATTTATTAGTTATGTAGCACTTCATAGTTATTTACGCATGAATTTATTATTATGGTACATGTATGTGCACATAGTATGTATGTTTACATACACACATTGATTTTTATCTTTTACTCATTTTTTAAAATATTTTATTTTATTTATTTATTCCCTTTTGTTTCCCTTGTTGTTTTATTGTTGTTGTCGTCGTTGGATAGGACAGAGAGAAACGGAGAGAGGAGGGGAAGACAGAGAGGGGGAGAGAAAGACACCTGCAGACCTGCTTCACCACCTGTGAAGCGACTCCCCTGCAGGTGGGGAGCCGGGGTTCGAACCGGGATCCTTATGCCGGTCCTTGTGCTTTGCGCCACCTGCGCTTAACCCGCTGCACTACAGCCCGACTCCCTCTTTTACTCATTTTTATATCAGTATATTTGATTCAAATGCCTTTATCATAAACATTTTCTGTTTTAAAAAATATTTATTTTTTTATTCCCTTTTGTTGCCCTTGTTGTTTTATTGTTGCAGTTGTTATTGTTGCTGTTCTTGATCTCATCGTTGTTGGATAGGACAGAGAGAAATGGAGAGAGGAAGGGAGACAGACGGGAAGAGAAAGACAGACACCTGCAGACGTGCTTCACCACTTGTGAAGTGACTCCCCTGCAGGTAGGGAGCCGGAGGCTCAAACTGAGTTCCTTACACCGGTCCTTGCGCTTTGCGCCAACTGCACTTAATCTGCTGTGCTACTGCCCAAATCCCTAAAAATTTTAAAATTATCTTTATTTATTGGGTAAAGACAGCCAGAAATAACGAGGGGGAGGAGCTAACAGGGAGAGAGACACCTGCAGCACTGCTTCACCATTTGAGAAGCTTTCCCCCTGCAGGTGGGAACCCAGGGCTCTAACCTGGTCCTTGCACACTGTAATATGTGCGCTCAACCAGGTGTGCCACCACCTGTTCAGAGAACCAGAAAGAGAGGAAGAGAATCACAGTATCAGAACTCCCTCCAGTGCTGTGACACTCCTATGTGGTGCTGAAACTTGATCCTGTGCTACAGACATGGCAAGGAAGGTGCCCAACACAATGAGCTCAACTATCTGCCCCTCTGTTTTCTCTCTACCTGAAGGCCAGGTTGTGTAGCTTGTCTCTGGCTTCTACTCCAACAGACTAAGACAACAGGGTGTGGGGCTGGTTGGTTCTGATCCCTGGTAGCCTCACAGAGAAACTGATTATCTTTCTAATTTATTTATCTATCACCTATTAATTAATCCTCCTGTCATCTATGTAATCTATCAATCCATCTATGTATATAACCCATCATCTAATTTGGCACCCATAGAATCTATCATTTGTTTAATTTATCTTTTTTTAAAATAGAAATTTAATTTTTTCTATTTTATTTATTTATTTTAATGAGAGATACAGAGAGACGGAAGAGAGACTAGAGCACTGCTCAGCTCCTGCTTAAGGTGGTGCTGGGGATTGAACCTGGGACCTTGGAGCCTCAGGCATGAAAGTCTCTTTGCGCAATCATTATGCTGTCTCCCCAGCCTTGCTTAATTTATCTTCAATCTATAATCTATATCAATCACCTGTATTTATTTAATCTATTTATTCACCTGTCTAATCTATTATCCAGCCATCTATCAGTGATCTGATACCACCTCTCTGTATCATCTGTCATCATCATCTGTTTCTCTAATATCTGTCTGTCCATCCATCATTCATGAATTCAGTGCATCCTAGAGACAGCGGCAGTGACAGGGAAGCCGGCAAGGTGGAGGAGAGGGAAGGAACCTGCTGCAGGCCACCAGTGAGCACCCAGCTGGCACCCCCACCCTATCTTAAACATTTCCCCTTTTATTTCCCATGTTGATATTTTGTAAAAACACAGAGTTTAAAACCATAACCCCTACTTGTAACTGGCACTTTATATCTGTATAATTTCCTATATTATTAAAGTTTTGATTAACTCATATGGATGGAAATGTCTATTTGACATTATATCTGAGCAGAATTCCACTCTTAGCTGTAAATATTTGAATCCCTTTTAATAAATCTAAACATATCCTATGAAAACAGCAAAACAGGATGTGCAGTTTCCATAGAAACTGAAGCTAATATCAATAAAAAGAGGAATAACCCATGCTGGAATGGTTACCCTAAGGGGTGCTTATTTGCAACCAGTCCCTTGAATAACTCCTATATGTGAATTAGACCACCTGATGCTAGTTAACATTAGTGATGTCTAATAAAGAACTCACTGGGCATCTAATTACCATAAGGGCAAGGTTGATATAAACTGTACTGCCTGCTAATCCAAACACTTAATTTAATTTAGTTAATTTATTTTTATATTTTATTTATTTATTTATTATTTTATTTAAATGAACAGTTGCTCACTTAAATAAGAAATTAGAACAATAATAGGCATGCATAATTATTTTTCAGCACTGAGATTTTTGGGTTTATGGAAGACTTTCTCCACCAACTCAATTTTCCTAGAGGCTAATAATATTTCCTTGAAAAAAAAAACTCTTATGAAAATTGCCTTCAGTAAAATAATTGTAGCATACAGAATTATAAAAACACTTTAAAGAGGAATATCAAATTGTATAATGTAGGCTTTCAGAGTTTATTGATAATGGTTATCAAGAAACTGATAACCACCTGTCCCTTGGGTTTAAAACCACTTAAAGAATTCCAGCCTTTAGGTCCATGATTGGTCAACAATTTGTTTGGCTTTGTATGTTAAGTCTTTTTTAAGCGACCATGTTCCAGATGATAGCATGCTGCCAACCAGACTTCCCTGGACAGACAACCCCACCAATGTGTCCTGGAGCTCCAATTTCCCACAACCCCACCCCACTAGGGAAAGAGAGAGACAGGTTGGGAGTATGGATCGACCTGTCAATGCCCATGTTCAGCTGAGAAGCAATTACAGAAGCCAGACCTTCCACCTTCTGCATCTCACAATGACCTTGGGTCCATACATCCAGAGGGTTAGAGAACAGGAAAGCTATCAGGGGAAGGGATGGGATACAGAGTTCTGGTGGTAGGAATTGTGTGGAGTTGTACCCCTCTTACCCTATGATTTAGTCAATGTTTCCTTTCTATAAATAAAAAATTTTTAAGAAATGACACAACAAGGTCGGGGTAGATGGCATAATGGTTATGCAAAGAGACTGTCATGCCTGAGGCTCCAAATTCCCGGGTTCAACCTCCCATACCACCATAAAACAGAGCTAAGCAGTACTCTCGAAAAAACAAAAAGTGACATATATGTTATCTACTCTTACAAATAGTTCATAATTCAGTTTAAACTCATTTTTCCATTTTTTTATGGAAAATGTTTATCTCTCCCATAGGTTTTAATTGTTTCAGTTGTTTGTAAATTATCTCCACTTTAAAACAGTTTTTGTTGTTTGTTTTATCCAGACTACTGTCCAGCTCTAGCTTGCAGTGGTGTTGGAAATTGAACCTGGGACTTCAGAGCCTCAGGCATTATGCTATTGGTGGTAAAGATGGCTGTCTGTAGTGCCATGAAGATCATGACATGCAAAATCCTACTTAATCAGATGTCCAGCTTTATTTTACTTCTTTCTTTTCTGTGTTTTGCTATATGCCATTTGGTTTGTAGATGAGTATGGTCCCATTAGTGGAACTTAAGTGGCATGCTTGTCTCGAGATATAAAGGAATATAGGTTAGAGAATTTTATGCTCTTAAAAAAAAAAAAGCATTTTGTAAGCAATACTCACAATATGGAAATTCCCAAGCTAGAAGTTTGAAAGCAGACACAAATGATAACTATCTATTCCTATTAGACAATGGAGTTTTGGGGAGCTAGGCACCTAGATGTACATATCTACCACTAGTCTCAGGAAAAGTGTGCTGAATGATAAAGGTGTTTATCTTTGCTTGACAGGTTCAAAATTTTACTACTACTACTTACTAAAGAGAAGGTACCTTACCCAATTTAATGAAAATATTCATAAAGTTTATCCAGTTCACTTGGGTTTGATTCATATCCACAAAACCTCTGATGACAATTAAATTTCTCAAGAAAATATATCTACTAGGGAGAGAATGAGTTCACTAACTACCAAAAAATTTCTGAATTTGGTCATAGTTACATTTATTGTGGGTTGACAAATTCACTCATCCTGCAATGTACCAGACACTGGACTAGGTTTCAGACAGTCAGTATAGCTAAATCCTATCTCTGTCCCTGAGGAATTCATGACTTGGTGAAGAAAATGAACATGTGAGTAAATAGTCATGAAATTATGGGATAAATGTAAACCTAGTTTTAAAAGGTGACTTTTAGAAGCAATGAACGGGGACACTCATGAAGAGGAAAATCAACAGGGACACTACCTATGTCAAGATTTAACAATTAAGAGTCAACTGATGGGGAGCTGGGAGGTGATTCAATGGACAGAGTGTTTTATTTGCATGAGCACCTGGGTGAGTGATACTTTGGTCCTCTCTCTTTCCGTTTTGCTCATTAAGTACATTGATGCAAACATGTATTTTTGGAGTAAAAGAAATTGCTCACTGGATAGGACACCCACTCTGCCATTAATATAGCTAAAGTTGCAACCCAAATAGTACACTGGGAAGACTATAACCTCCTCTTTGAGGCTGTAATATCTCCCCCCCTCACTCTGCTTCTCCATCTGCATTAAAAAAAAAAGTCCTGGGCATAGTGAAATCACATTTGCATGGCACTCAGGCTCTCAAAACATAGCAAAAAAATAAAAGTTAAAAATTTAAAAAGTCAACCAAATGGGGAGGTGGGAGGGTAACCAGTCAGGTTGAGGAAAAGCAAAATGTAAGAAATATAAATTACTTCCATTCATTCAACAAATATTTCTTGAAAGCTAATTTTTTTGTTTTATTATTTTGTTTTGTTTTTTGTGCCAAGCACAAAAATATAACAGAATGTGGAAGCCATGAGAGGTAAACTTGTGTTCTTTAAAGCTAGCATCTCTGGAAACTGCATAGAGGCTGGGTTAACCTTCTGAAATGTCTCTTTGAGTCTAATCAAATAGCTTACCACCCTATATTGTGCACTGGATTCTTTGGGGTATATATTAGCAGATCGTTTATGCAGTCCATATGATTCAGAATGGGTAAAGCCATCTGCATTTCTTTATATATCGCTTGGCAGTCTGGCTTGTTCTTTCTGAGAGTTTGAGCACAAAAAAAAGTCAAGCACAGCCTTGGTAATACAATAGAAGATATCAAAAATTGGCATTTGAACAAAGTTTCCTGGAGATAAACACAAATCTTCAGGGACCTCCCTGTGAGACACCTGAGCAGCTGCTACTGACTTCAGAACGCAGTAGTATGAGCAATAATTACTGGTATTTGCATAAATATAATGGACGAGTAAAAGGGTAGAAGAAAATTAGATGTAAAACCATGGATCCTAAGTGATAGAGGAAAAAAAAAAAAGCCAGAGAGACAATAGTAAACCTATAAAAGAAAAAGTCACTCACACATTTGTGGGGTTTAAAGACTGTATTTAGATGCAACCTACCGTCACAAAACACATCACCTGCCAGCTGCACTCAACGGGGGATGGGCTCCAATTACACAGTGCCTGATTTTGTACATGCTTTTGTCTATTGCACACAGTTCAGAAAAAGTCCTGTCTGCTACGTCTACACTTCCATGTTAAAACTTTAACATGGGGTCCAGGCAGTGGTGCACCTGGTTAAGCACTCACATTATAATGTACAAGGACCCAGGTTCAAGCCCTTGGTCCCAATCTGCAGGGGGAAAGCTTCACAAGTGGTGAAACATTGCTGCAGGTGTCTGTCTGTCTCTCTCCCTCTGTATCTCTCCCTCTCCCCTCAATTTCTCTGTCTCTATCTAATAATAAATGAATAAGTAAAATAGGGAGTCGGGTGATAGCGCAGCTGGTTAAATACAGGCGATGCGAAGCGCAAGGGTCGGTGTAAGGATCCTGGTTCGAGCTCCCGGTTATCCAACTGCAGGGGAGTCCCTTCACAGGAGGTGAAGCAGGTCTGCAGGTGTCTGTCTTTCTCTCCCCATCTCTGTCTTCCTTCCTCTCTCCATTTCTCTCTGTCCTGTCTAACAATGACTACATCAATAACAACAACAATAACTACAACACCAATGAAAAACAAGGGAAATAAAAGGGAAGATACATAAATATAATAAAAAATAAATAAATAAGTAAAATATATAAAAAACCTTAACATGGATTAGGTTCCTAGCACAGTGGTAGTGCACAGAACTGGTGTGTGAGAAGGACCAGATTTGATTCCTGGCACCACCAATATCCGCAGTTGTGTGGAGGTTCTGGTCAAAATAAAGTTATTAAGGCTTTCGGAAAGCAAGAAAGACACTGAAGAAATGGAATAAGGGACAGTAGAATACTACATGAAGTACAAGCCTACTGTGTAAATGACAAGATTAATGATGTCCATAGTGTAGTAATTTCTACTATATAGAAGTAGGAACTCCTAGTTTCCTAATTTTCCTTGCAAAGAATATGACCATATGATTGAGTTCCTCCCAGTGGGGCAGACTAGCTGGGGTCTATTGCAGCAGAGACAAAGACTCTAAAAGGGTTTGTGGGATGGAAGGAGGCTGAGAGGACACAGGGAACCCAGTGCACAATGGTATAGGAAGACTTAAGTTGATGATGGGAGAAATTGTGCTTACGTGACAAACATTGTCTTATAAACCATTATTTGCCCCCAGTAAAGTTATTTTGAAAAGGAAAACGTTAATAAAAAGCAATAAAGTTGGTAGCTGCTGATGAACAGTAAGGGTCCCTAGTTATATCATTCACATACACACCCAAAAAACTAATAACTGGAGGGTGATTGTAAAGATTAAACTAGGAAAATAATGAAGGTTCTGTGGCAAAAAAATGGAACACAGAGGGGAGTAGAAAACTGTGGGTACTTCTAGGATTCACTGACCAAGTGTCCACCCTGGACAAGGAGATTTCCTGACTCTAATTGCATGGTTCTATAGCACTTGGAGGAAATGTTCAGATATTTTCTAATTGTGCTTTTAAGTTTAGGAGGAAGTCATAGCTGACAGGGGATTCAGAAAGAGAAATGCAAAAAGAATTTTATATTAGAAAACATCTAAATAATTCAGTTTCTCAGGAAGGCTAAAAATCCACTCGCTTTTCTCCCTATGCTGTTGAATCCTCATCAAGACTTACCTATCAGTTAAAAGCAATCTTCCAAAGGAAAGATAAAAGAAATCTTATTTTCCCCATCTATAGTAGACTTAAATGCCACGTACACTCACAAGATTTGTTTTAACCTTGGCAACAGTTTTGTTCAGAGCAATAATAGCACTGCACTTTTAAAACAATGCTTTGATTACAGATGATTATTGAAGTTTTTCATTATTCTAAGATGATGCTTCCAGTAAAAAATATTCTCACTGAGTATCAGATATTCAAAGTAATTTTGAGTCATGACTATTATACTTTTTAGACAAGTTAGAAGAATAAAGCTTCAGAAATTATTCTTGGTATGATCAATCCAAGCTTTAAAAGCAGCCAAGATTCTTTGATATTTATGCCAGGACAAAAAAATGATATGATTGTGATTTGATTTAAAATATGAGTCATTAGAGAACATGTTTGTGAAAAGAAATAAAGAAATTCTAATGCAGTGTACTTTCACAAAATGACTAGATTTAATTTTTTTTCAAAAATGTTAAATGCAGACCACATGTCCAGCATTGTGCTAGATTCACTGAGATTCAAAAGAAGCATACACACAATTCTCTGCCCTCTAAATTACTGCAACCCAGTTAGGAAGACAAGTAACAATCATGCAGAAAATAATTATGTGACTTAGAATTAAGAACTAAAATGTTTGAAACATGTATGACCCTACACAGAGCCAGAGAGTAAGATTAGAGAGATAGGAGCATTAATCTATAGATATTTACATTAAATGATGTTATCATTCATATTTATCTAGAATTAACTACTTTCAAATAAAAATCATTAAAATAACTTATTAACATGTCATTTCCAGTTTTTCTGGTAAACACTTTTGAGTACAATTTTCTGAGCTTTTTAATTTAATTTAATTTATTTACTTTCCTTTTTGTTACCCTTGTTGTCTTTTTATTGTTGTTGTAGTTATTGTTATTGATGTCATCATTGTTGGATAGGACAGAGAGAAATGGAGAGAGGAGGGCAAGACAGAAAAGGGGAAGAGAAAGAGAGACACCTGCAGACCTGCTTCACTGCCTGTGAAGCAATCCTCCTTCAGGTGGGGAGCCGGGGGCTTGAACCAGGATCCTTAAGCCAGTCCTTGTGCTTTGCTGAGCTTCTTTTATACAAAGGCCCTCTATTCTTTTCAGATACTTAGCTCACCCCTTCTTGAGACTGTACAGTTTAAAAAGCTTTTACTTGTTTCAGTAAAACAAGTCAGAGCCATGAATACATCACTTTAGGTGAAGTTTATCATGTTTCTATTTAGTATAAAGCAACTTTACTAATGGTTTGTCAGGTTTTTCTTTTCTTTTTTTAAGATTGTGTTTATTAATGAGAGCTAGAAGGAGAGAAAGAACACAAGAGAATCACTCGAGTACATGTGCTGCCAGGAATGGAACTCAGTACCTCATACTTCAGAGTCCAATGCTTTATCCACTGCTCTACCTCTTAAACCACAGTTTATCAAATTGTTAACAAGAGAGTAAAATATGTGCTCTGATATCAAACATCATATGAAGACCTTTCTAATCTATTTCTCAGCTAGTACAGGTAATATACCTTATTTTACTAGCTTAAATAAATATGATGTAGAAAAAAAATAGAGTGGCCTGGGAGGTGGTACATTAGTTTCTCAAGCAAGTGGTCCTGAGTTCAATCCCTAGCAGCACATATATCAGAGTGATGTCTGGTTCTTTCTCTATCTCTCTCTCTCCTCCTATCCCTCTCATTAATAGGTAAATAAAATATTTTTAAAAATAGAGAAAGAATAGACTTCCATTTTTTATGTTTC
This sequence comes from Erinaceus europaeus, assembly GCF_950295315.1. Lineage (NCBI taxonomy): Eukaryota > Metazoa > Chordata > Mammalia > Eulipotyphla > Erinaceidae > Erinaceus > Erinaceus europaeus. The sequence goes on along the minus strand of NC_080165.1, from coordinate 121,045,674 downwards.
ATTAGTATAATATTGGCTTATAATATTTTAAGATTTGGGGAACATACATCCAAATACATATATGTATGTGTACAGCTCATTATATCCATCAACAAAAATGTATAAACTCATGTGCTTTGGTACAGAATAATAAAATCTTTGATTATGAAGCCTTGCTGTAGAACCTTCTGATGGTATAACATAATGGTATTTGCACCATGATTTTTCCTAAAACAGAAACAACCATAACAACAAAAACAGTATCAGAAACATATCTGCTCCAAGAGTTATAGATAAGATGGTGGGTTGCTATCTCATAGCACTAACTTTGACATGTTAGGGTTTGACTGGTTTTCCTTCACTACATATTCATCTTGATAACAATTTCTGTGATTGATCGACAGTCAGTGCTGAGAGGCAACGCTGGAATAGGAGCTCTGGAACCTACCTAAATGATTAAGTCTCTCTTTTCTAATGGCATGAGTATTTTTATTTCAATTTATTTTTATTGTATTATACTGTATTATATTATACTGTACTGTACTGTATTGTATTGTACCCCCAGGGTTATTGCTGGGGCTCGGTGCCTGCACAACAAATCCACTGTTTCTGGAGGACATTTTCTCCATTTTTGTTGTTGTTATTGTTATTGTTGTTGTCATTGTTGTTGTCATTGTTGCTGTTGTTGTTGGATAGGACAGAGACACTGAGAGAGGAGGGGAAGATGTGGGTGGGGAATACACCTGCAGACCTGCTTCACGGCCTGTGAATCGACCCCCATACCACCTCCCTGCAAGTGGGGAGCCGGGACTCAAACCATAATCTAAAAGCACCAGTCCTTGTGCTTCGGGTCATGTGCACTTAACCTGTGCACTAAGGCCAGGTCCCATATGAATGCAATTTTAACCATAAAAGTACATGTCTAAATAAAATGGACAAAACCCTACAGTGTGAATATAATAGCTTGAAACTAACAAAGCTTCTCATTACCAGTTAGATGACCTTGGCCCTCTCATTTAATTGAATGGAGTTTTTACTTCTACTTCTGCAATAGTATATATGATTCTTGCTCTTTGTAGCTGATACCTTTTTCTTCAAATTGAAAAATTAAATAAATTAAAATATATGACAGTGTCCTGTAAAACATTATATGGCTCTCAAAGGTGTAAGAATACTCAAAGTTGCAAGCAGTTCTCTTTTGTCTCTAATACAAATTTCCTGTAAAAATAATTTGCTACTGTTGTTAATGTTATAATAAGTACTGTAGGTTTAATTACAAAATGACAATATTTTTAGAAAAACAGATTGATTTTGTCTGTCCATCTATTAATTATTCATTCACTCATTAAATAATGTTGAAAATCTACCATGGTCCAGATACTCCACCAAACAATGAAAGTCTGAAGGTGAATCAACACAGATTTCGGTTCAAGTTGTTCATGGTCTTAAAAAGGAGACACATCAATGGTAAACATTGATTTATTTTATTATTACTTATTTATGTATTTATTTATTTATTTATTATTTTATTTATAAAAAGAAAACACTGACAAAACCATAGGATAAGAGGGGTACAACTCCACACAGTTCCCACAACCAGAACTCTGTATCCCATCACTCCCCTGATAGCTTTCCTATTCTTTAACCCTCTGGGACTATGGACCCCAGGTCATTGTGGGATGTAGAAAGTGGAAGGTCTGGCTTCTGTAATTGCTTCCCCACTGAACATGAATATTGACAGGTAGACCCATACTCCCAGCCTGTCTCTCTCTTTCCCTAGTGGAGCAGGCTCTGGGGAAGCAGAGCTCCAGGACACATTGCTGAGGTAGTCTGTCCAGGGAAGTCTGGTCAGCATCATGCTAGCACCTGGAACCTGGTGGCTGAAAAGAGAGTTAACATACAAAGCCAAACAAATTGTTGACCATTCATGAACCTAAAGGCTGGAATAGTGCAGATGAAGAGTTGGGGGGAGTCCTCCATTTTGTAGATAGCTAGTAGGCATATTTTAGTTATATTTCAAAGGGCCTGTGGTTATACTAGTTTTTTTTTTTCTCTGAGCCTGAAATCTGATATGCAGTTGGATCCAACTTATTGTCTGGCGATATGATGTCATGGCTGGAAAAAGGACCAGAAAGCTGGATCAGGGGAGATATTAGCTCACTAAAATGGGAAAGGTGTATAAATATTGTTGACGGTAAACCCCATTTATTTGATGTGATCTGGGGTCCATATTCAGCTTAGGAGCCTCTGTGACCACTACATCCCTGTAGATCTGAACTCACCTTCTGTGGTCATGAGTAGGAACATTCCAAGCTGCCCCAATATCGATCCATCTTCCTCAGGTGTAGCATAGAGTATGTTGTCCATCCTCACTTCAGTGGATGGAACATTCTCTACTGTTGCTGATCCAAGTTGAGGGCAAGGTCCTATGGGGGGGCCCACAAAGGGGTCGATTTTGTTGTTCCTGATAGAAATGACAAGATTGAGAAGGATTTATTTGAGGTCTAGGCCCATCATGTCTGTTCAGGAATCTCAGGACTCTCTGAATAGTGCCCCAGCTGATGGGGTGACCTGATAGTGACTAAAAAAGAGTCATCATTAAAGTATGCCCATCTCTTGCCCTTATTCAACTTTTGCAGTCCTTGCTTTGATAAGGTTAGCTAGGTTAGCTTTGGAGTGAGTGAGAGAACTGTAATAGGAAGTAGATGAGGAGGGTATCTAAGTCTAAGTAGAAATTTCATTAGGAACTTTATACTGACTCACCACAGACTATTGTGTACTTTTGCTTTCAGGTATGTGTTTTGCACTAATTTATGGATACATGTGGACATATGCTCTATTTCATAGGACCTGGTCTATATCTAGGTTTTGGGACTTTGTTAGAAGTGAACCACCTGGAATGGAATTAGAGAATCCTATGAAAGGAAAGGTCTCATCCGAGTAATGAAGGTGAAGGGTTGACATTCCACACCTGACGTCTCTGGACACAGTCTGAAGTGAAGCATGCTGAGGGTAGAGTACATTTTACCCTGTGTGAGAAATGGGGTTCAAACCTACTGTCCCCACCTGCAGATGGGAAGTTCTACAAGCAGTGAAGCAGCGCTACAGGTGTCTCTCTTCCTCTCTCCCATTCTGTCCTTCAACTTTTTTTCTCTGTTTCTCTCTGTCTCTATTGGAAAAGAAAGGAAAAAACAAAAACAACTGTCCACATAGAGCAGTAAAGTCATTATGCAAACAATTAGTTAGCAATACCGCTGCTGGTAAACAATAATGAATTTGGACTCTGTCACAGTCTACAACAATAATTAAGTTAAAACACATCTTAAAGTTAAACACACATTTAAAAACTTTCAAAGGCCTAGAATGAAACATAATAATAAGTCACTGGAACCTCCACTTAGGTGATGGTTTCTTAGATGTGTAACAAAAATACAAATGACAAAAGAAAAAAAATATGTGAAATGAATGTCATCAAAATTAAGAACGTTTTTGCAGAAAGTATAAAAGTAATTCACAAAGTGGATGGAACTGGAGGTGATTATGCTTAGTGAAATAATTAAAGAGATAAAAGATAACTACTAGACAGTTTCACTCATATGTGGAATCTAGAGATCTGATTTACATGAACTTGCCAAAAAAAATACAAACAAAACAGAAACAAACCAACTATTTGTGAGACTTATGACAACTATGGTGATTGTTTCTGGATGGTGGAGATACAGAAATTTTGGGGTGGGGTGGGACTGTATATTGTAATCTTATAATTGCATAACATCTATTAGTAACAAAAAAATTTAAAGTTATTCATATCCACAGAAAGACAGAATATACTTAATATACTTGCAAATTTTATTTTTGACAAATGACTTGTATCAAAAACACAAAAATAAATCTTAAAACTCAACAATAAAAAGGCAATCTATTTATTTTAATGAGGAAAAGAATTCAAAAGATAATTTCTCTTAAGATATATAAATGGCCAACAAAAGCATGAGAGGAGACTAAACAATCTCCATCACTTGGGAAATATAAACAGAAGCTATAATGAGATATTACTTCATACCCAATGGGATGGAAAAAACAAACAAACAAAATAATATCCATAGCATGACTCCTTCAAGTCCCATTCAAGATGAAGCAAAGGAGGTGACTTGAGAATTTTTAACAACTAAGTAGTATTCTAAGTAGTGAATATATCCCACAACTTCCTTTGACACTCATTTGTTCTGAATTGTTCCCAAGGTGGACTATTACAAACTATGTTGCTATGAGTATAGGTGTATATAGATCTTCTTGGCTAGGTGTATTTGTTTCCTTTGAATATATGCCCAAGATAAGAATTGCTGGGTCATAGAATATTTCCATTTGTAATATTCATAAAAGTCTCCAGAATATTTTCCATAAGGGTTGAACCAATTTGTAGTGAAATACACTGAAAAGAAAAGGATGAATACCAGGTAATTTCATTCAGAGGTATAACAAAGAAACAAGGATAGAAAGGAAAAACACACAAAAAAATTGAACTGAGTGTGGTGTATTGCAGCAAAGCAAGGACTCTAGGACAGGAGAGGAGGGGAAGAGAGTAGAGGGGTCTTTGATGTCCTGATTCATGATAATAGGAAAAAACCTGAGTTCAGGGGTGAGAGTCATTTGTAGACACCCATTGAAGGGAGTTGAAAAACTGTAATATAGGGGCTGGATGATGGCGCTCCTGGTTGAGCTCACAAGTTACAATGAGCAAGGACCCAGGTTTGAGCCCACAGTCCCCACCTGCAGGGGGAAGCTTCACAAGTGGTGAAGTAGTGCTGCAGGTATCTCTCTCTCACCCTCTCTATCTCCCCCTTCCCTCTAAATTTCTGACTGTCTCTATCCAATAAATAAATAAAGATAATAAAAAAATTTAAAAAGACATTGTACTGTATCCACAACTGTGCTATAATTCATTAACCCCTCAAAAGAGTAAAAAAATGAACATAATAAGAAATATTGATGAAAAGTTGAGAAATTCAAAACTTCAAATATTGCTGGTAGAAATGTAAGTAATATAGGAATTTGAAATGCAATTTGACATCTTTTCAAAATGCTAAGCTCAGTTATTCCACCTCTAAGTATATATGAAGGAAATTAAAAATATAGTTTGCCTATATGTAACATGAAGTTTATACATGTAAGTTCCCAACAGAATTATTCACAATGTTCCACAATGGGAACAACCAAAATGACCATCAGCTGGATAAACAATGAACCAACAATGGATTTAAAAAAAAAGTGGTGACATGGTGTTCAGTTCCCACCCACAGGAGGGAAACTTCCTGAGCAGGGGAGCAGTGCTGCAAATATCTCTCTTGTCCACTGTCTTTCCCTCTCCATTTCTCTCAGCCTCTGTCAGAATACGAAAGGAAGAGGAAAAAAGTAGCCACAAGAAATAATTGAGTTTTCCTCTAAGCATCAACCCCACAATAATAAACAGGTGATACAATACAAAAAAATATAGGTGATACAAATACAAAAAAAAAGTGATACAATTTTTGCAATGGAATATTATTTGGTAATATTTTTTCCTTTTTTTTCCTTTGGTAAATTTTAAAATGAGTTGTCGACACATAAGAAGGATGAATCTTGAAAATATTATACTTTACAAAGTTGCAAATGACCACTTACTATCTGACTATATTTATATGAAACATCCAGCATAGGTTAGTCCATAAAGACATGCAGCTAATGAAAACAATAAACTTTTCTTGTTTTATATTTTTTATTTTTGTATAGAGATAGAGAGAAATTGAGAAAGAAGGGGACACTGATGATAGACATATGGACAAAGTCTTATTAAACTGCTTCGTCGCTTGTGAAGCTCCCCTCCCCACCCCCTGTAGCTGAAGAACAGAGTTTTGAACCCAGGTCCTTGCTTACTGTTACATGTATTCTCTACTGAGTGTGCCACCACCTAATCCTTCTATTTTTTCTTTTATTAAACTATTAAGATTTTATATGTTACCATACATTAATTCGGTACTTTTTTCTGAAAGAAAAAAAAAAAGAAGCTAGTACTTTGAAGCAAACTCTTGTCTTAGTAAGAAATAGAAGATGCATCATATTGGCTTTAGAACTAGGTTTCAGGAGGTAAAATAAACATGCAATAAACCTGTTATTAGCAATGCAGAGGTGAAACTACATAAAATTGTTGCTTGTGGCCTTTTGGAAAGTATATGACATACCTAATGACTTTCTATCCCAAGGATAAAATATAAAACTATGTTTTTTTTCTATTGGCTGCTTTTGACAAAGTAATACAAGCAAAAGAATTCCTCAGAATAAATCAGTCAGTGTAAAAACTGAAATGAAAAAAAAATGAATTCAATAAATTTAAAGATGTATTGGATTGAAAGAGATAACTACCTCTGGTCTCAAGCAGTAAAAAGTAAAATTAGGACATTTTTTGAGCTACAAAGGTCAGATTAGACCAAAATTCATGTGAAAGGTAAAAATCTAAGAATCTCTGATCTTATTGGACCCATTAAAGTCTTTCAATTGGAGGCAGTCAGTGGCACACCTATTTAAGCACACACACATTACCATGCTCAAGGCCCCTGGGTTGAGTCCCTGCTCCTTAGCTGCAGGGAGCAAGTTTCATGAGCAATGAAGCAAATATGCTGGGAAAGAAAGAAAAAATGGCCACCGGGAGTAGTGGATTCATAATACTGGCACTGAGCCTCAGAGATAATTCTGGTAGCAACAACAACAAAATCTCTCCATTTAATTAAATGACTTAAGAAAAAAATTTAAAAAGTAGTTCTTTTTTAGAGTGTAACAGATTCTAAGGAGAAAGGTAGAAAGAGTAAGAGTGGTAAAGTAACACAGAAAGAGAGAAGCAAAGAAAGCAAAATGAGGACTAGGGTGATAGTTAAGCAGTTGTGCATATAATTTGTGAGCCTGAAGTCTCAGGTTCAGTCCCTATCACCACAAGTGCTGAGCTGAGCAACTCTCTGGTTTCTTTCTCATTATGATAAGTAAGCAACTAAACGAATAATTAACATGTACATCTAACAAAGAACTATGAATTTCATGAAACTGACTGGAATAAAAATAATATTTTTAAACATTTTATTTATTTTGAATAGAGATCGAGAAATTGAGATGGAAGGGTGAGGGGAAAGAGGGAGAGAGAGAGAGAGAGAGAGAGAGATACCTGCAGTATTGCTTCAGTGTTCTTGAAGCCCCTCACCACCACCCCTGCCCTGATAGATGAAGTCTGGGGGCTTGAACTTGGGTCCTTATACGTGATAAACTGTGTGCTCACTCAAGTGCACCACCACCTTCCCCTCCTTCCCTAATAATATTTTTGAAAGACTGACACTGCTAAAGAAACCAGTAAGTTGTGACCATCTGAGATTTAAAGTAAAAGCACTCTCGTCTGCTCCCCTTCACATAGAAGCAACTAAACTGAAAAAGTCCACTCTAGGACTGACAAAAAAAACTCACCTGTTTGCCTGTTTTGCCAGAATCGTGACATGGATTTAAGTCCAGTCCCCACAGCATTGAAGGGTGCTTTGGTGCTGTGATGACTTGCCATTTTTTTTTTGTTTCTATCTGGAAGAAAAAAATAAAGTTTGCTCTGAGTGTTGAAGTTACAGGAACAACAAAAGGAAAAGAAACAAAATCTACTTTACTGCCCACTCCCCTACCTCAAGAAATTTATTTCCCACTGAGAAATGTTATGCACGTATAAACTATTGCATTTATTGTCGAATGTAAAACATTAATCCCTCAATAAAGAAATAAAAAAGAGAGAGAGAAAGAAAGAAAGAAAGAAAGAAAGAGAATTTTTCCCCCTCCTGCTCACATTAAATTCAGCTTCAAAGGTGTTTTGGTCTTTCTGTTTGTTAGTTTTAAAGGAAGGGCTTCTAAGTGCTGGAGAGAAACGTGAAAAAGAGAGGTCCTCCTAGCACTTAATCATAATGGAAGTCATATAAAGAACATCCACTCTGTAGAAAGACCAGTTTGGGGGCAGGTGTAGATAGCATAACAGTTATGCAAAGACTCTCATGCCTGAGCCTTCAAAGTTCCAGGTTCAATACCCTGCACTACCATAAGCCAGAGTTGAGCAGTGCTATGGTAAGAGAGAAGGAAGGAAGGAAGGAAGGAAGGAAGGAAGGAAGGAAGGAAGGAAGGAAGGAAGGAAGGAAGGGAAAGGAAGAAAGGAAGAAAGGAAGAAAGGAAGAAAGGAAGAAAGGAAGAAAGGAAGAAAGGAAGAAAGGAAGAAAGGAAGAAAGGAAGAAAGAAAGAAAGAAAGAAAGAAAGAAAGAAAGAAAGAAAGAAAGAAAGAAATGGGGAAAGAAAGGAAGAAAGAGGGAAAGAAATGCCACTTTGGTATCTGTTTAGTGTTTTTCAGAGCTGGAATGTGATAGGACTTAACAGAAATCTCTGCATCTTCCTATTGTTTCACTCTTTTATAGTGACCACAAGGAGGACACTTATCTTGTCTTTTCACTTTTCTAGACTCTGGAACAAAAGGCACATCTGAACCCGATATAGATTACTGAAAATTATCCAGAAATGCTTAGATTACAAACAGATCTTACCAACTATAGAACATTTATACATTGCTAGCTTGTATGTTCTTCAAGTAGCCTTTGAAACAATTAGCACTATTGCATGGATCACAAGAAATATCATTTTCAATCTCAAAGTAAATAAATTCAACCTTGATCCTAGACAAATCTATGTATAAATCTGAATCAATTCCACACTCTTATCGTGCAATTAAAAAAAAATCTTTGCAAACTTAAGTCCTCCGATTTGATTCCAGACACCACATATGATGCACCAATATTCAGCCTCTCTCTTGTCCTCTCACTCATAAATACGTATACTTTTAAACAAAAGTAAAGTTTAAACAACTTGAACTTTTACTTTCAACTTTCTACTGCCAATGCAGATAGAAAATTAAAGTTCTATATTATGTTGTTATTGTTATTAAGGTAACAATGTACCAAGAGCAAAACAGCACTTGTCCAATTAACTTTCAATACATTTTTTTCTTTATGGGGAAGATAATGGTTTACAGTCAACAGCAAAGTACAGTAGTTTGTATTTATATAACATTTCTCAGTTTTCCACATAATAATTCAACCCCTTCTAAGTCCTCCTCTTCCATCACGTCCAAGTAACTTTTTTCACCTCCAACAAATTGCTTAAGTAAGGTTGAAGAAAAATGATAGAAAACTGATAGAAAAATAAGAAGGGGGGGTGGCGATTGGGGCGGCGACAGGTAAGCACTCGGTTAAGCTCACTTAGTATGAAGCTCAGGAACCTGTACAAGGATCCCGGTTTGAGCCCCCTCCTCCCCACCTGCAGACCCTCCCCTCCCCACCTCTCCACCCAGCCTGCAAGATGGTTGCCTCACAAGCGGTGAAGCAGGTCTACGGGTGTCTTTCTCTCTCCCTTTCTCTCTCTCAATTTCTTTCTGTCCTATCGAATAAAAAAATTAAAAATATGGAGAAAATGGCCACTGGGGAGCAGTGGATTCATAGTGCTGGCACCTCACGGAGCCCTGGAGGCAAAAAACAAACAAAAAACCAGGAAGGGGGACAGGTGACAGCACAGCAGGTTAACTTCATGTGTTACCATATGCAAGGACCCAAGTTCAAGTCCTCAGTCCCCACCCGCAGGGGGAAAGCTTCTGTAAGTGTCTCTCTGTCTCTCTCTTCCCCCTCTCTTCCTTTTCCCTCTCAATTTTTCTCTGACCTATCAAATAAAACAAATAAAATTTTTAAAAAGGAAAAAAAATTGTCAAAAAGACAAACTAGCATTCAGCTGAATGGGCACTTGTCTGGGTGGCAATTAGGATCTCTATATACTACTTATCTGACAGTAAGGGTTTGGAAAAAGACATTATGTGAAAATGCATGCACGTATGATTTGTCATTACGTGAGTTCTACATCATGTAACTTGGTAAGTTTGTACCTGCTAGGATTCAAACACATGGTGTAGAACAATTCAGGGGAAGTGTTCCATGTTAGAGTTTAAAGTAATTGAAGTAAATAGTGAAGTTACCAGAGAAATCTAGGAATACTCTTTTTTTTCCCAAGCCATTTTTTATTCGTGATTAATAATGGCTTACAAAATTGGAAGAATACTGCAACTACCACCAAAGTTCCAATGTTCTCCACAATACTCCTCACAAAGTCTTTAAGACTAGTTACCTAGTTACTTCTGCTTTATTTTTCTTCTGCCAGCTCATGTGGCTCAGTTCTCTATATTCCACATCTGAGTGAAATTGGAAAGTTTACCATGCACAGCCACCAGGGTTGCAATCCCTGCTCCCAAGCAGTGCAGCAGGTCTACAGGTGTTTGTCTTTCTCTCTCCCTATCTCCCCCTCCTTTTTAATATCTCTCTGTCCTATCAAACATAATAGAGAGAAAGAGAGAGAGAGAGAAAGAAAGATAGAAAGAAAGAAAAGGAAAAAGAAAAAAGTATTCTCAAAAATACTTAAGGTGGAAAAAAGGAAGTCTTAGAACACAATAAAGGCTACAAAAATATCTGCTTCTGAAGGATCCTCAGTGATTTGGAATTTTCACAAAGGATCTAATTTAACCCAAGAAGAGGAATTGCCATTTAACAGTAGAATGAACAAAAACATTGTTTTGTCATGTTAAGTTACAGCCACATAAATACAAATAGATTAACTCAAATATTTTCTCCTCACCACACCTCATAGACTATTTAAAAATGTCTGGGTAATTAAGTGAACACTTCACTTTTTATTCAAATATTTTTAATCTCCTTTTGCCTGAGGTTTATTGTGTTGATTAGTATGATACGGTTACTGGCACTCAGTGGGAAACAAAACATGATAGAAAGGGTGTCACAAAACACCATTGCTATGGCATTCCAGTTTACTAGTCCCCAGCCTTGTGCCACCCATCTGGAATCTCAGTTTTGCTGGATCTGAAGTTAATACTTGGTCATACCAACAAGAGAGAAAAACTCTTGGTCTGAGTTACAGAGATATAACTATAGCCCCATAAAAGCATTGTCTTTTTTTTTTCCCTTTTGTTGCCCTTGTTGTTTAATATTGTTGTGGTTATTGATGTCATTGCTGTTGGACAGGACAGAGAGAAATGAAGAGAAGAGGGGGCTGTGAAGCAACTCCCTGCAGTTGGGGAGCCGGGGGTTTGAACCGGGATCCTTACGCGATCCTTGCACTTGGCACCACGTCCACTTAACCGGCTGCGCCACCGCCCAGCTCCCAAAAGCAGTCTTGTATGATACTAATTAAGATCATGCCTAGGAACATAAAAGTCTTGGTAATTTGACTTTAATTACCAAGGGAAATGATTCAGAATATTTTTTAAAAATTAAGATTTTCACAAATTGAAGAATAAGTTTGAGAATTTTGCAAACATATATTCACTAACAAGATAGAAAAATGCTCTTTTGGTGGTCCTTAAGGCAGTTAGACACTACCCATTCATCTGTGAAAAGCTGCAAGTTCTTTTTGAAATCACATTGCATCAGTTTTGAACTTGACACAGACATTGGCACTTTGGATAACTCATTTTTCTTAACCCTGTCATAGCACTGACCCATTGGGCCTCAGATTAAATTTCAGATGAGAAGCAATAATATTAAATTTTGATGAGAAACTGTCACAAGAATATCATTTAATATCAGTGATATTGACTTTTCAGAAAATTAAATTTCATTCCAGGTCAGCAAGCATATGACCATTGACCCATCTCTGAGTTACTTGAGCCTGTTTCATAACCAGAGCATTTCATTTTAAAATCAAGTATAATAATTTTAAAACCATCTGAAAAATAGGACTGAGTACCTTCTAATTATTCTCATGGTTATTATTCTTCAAGCTCATTGAACTTGCCATACTTTCTTGTGAATATGTACACAATTTGGGCTATTTAAGTTCTAAGATAAAAAAATATCAGCTTGGTTAGATTAATTTGAACACTTGGTCAAAGTTCTCAAACAATATCAGAAATTTAGCATTACAGATTTATTTTATATAGGCTTACAGTTCTAAAAGTAATTCTTAAATTTGATTTAAAAAGATAAATCATATGAAATATGTGATATTAAAATAGGAAAGCTATCAGGGGAGGGGATGGGATACAGAGTTCTGGTGGTGGGAATTGTATGGAGTTGTATCCCTTTTATCCTATGGTTTAGTCAATGTTTCCTTTTTATAAATAAAAACTTTTAAAAAAGAATTAATAATGCAATGAGTTAAGCACAAATGGAGTGAAGTGCAAGGATCAAGGACCAGCATAAGGATGCCTGTTCGAGCCTCTGGCTCCCCACCTGCAGGGGGTTGCTTCACAGGCAGTGAAGTAGGGTCTGCAGGGGTCTTTCTCTCTCCCTCTCTGTCTTCCCCTCCTCTCTCGATTTCTCTTTGTCCTATCCAACAACAATGACAGAAATAACAATAATAGTAACAATAACAATGATAAACAACAAGGGCAACAAAAAGGGAAAAAAATAGCCTCCAGGAGTAGCAGTGGATTCATAGTGCTGAAGCCCAGCAACAACTATGGAGGCAAAAAAAAAAAAAAAAGCCAAACATTGAAAAACAATTAGTAATGCAAATAGATCATTGCTTTATGTGTTGCTATGTTAACCATGATGGTTGCAACTCGACAATGAGTGACCCTTGAAAAGTATATATAGCAGACTGAAAAAAGACAAGAACTGAACACACTGTCCTTGGTAACATCCCAATGACAGTAAACTTCAGGCTCAACTAAGGTTTCTTTTATTTATTTACAAAAAAGAAACATTGACAAAACCACAGGGTAAGAGGGGTACAACTCCACACAATTCCCATCACCAGAACTCCATATCCCATCCCCTCCCTTGATAGCTTTCCTATTCTTTAACCCTCTGGGAGTATGAACCCATGGTCATTGTGGGATGCAGAAGTTGGAAGGGCTGGCTTCTGTAATTGCTTCCCCGCTGAACATGGGCATTGACAGGTCGATCCATACTCCCAGACTGCCTTTCTCTTTCTCTAGTGGGGTGGGGCTCTGGGGAAGCAGAGCTCCAGAACATATTGGTGGGGTTGTCTGTCCAGGGAAGTCTGGTTGGCATCCTGCTAGCATCTGGAACATGGTGGCTGAAAAGAGAGTTAACATAGAAAGCCAAACAAATTGTTGAACAATCATGCACTTAAAGTCTGGAATAGTGCAGATGAAGAGTTGGGAGGTCCTCCATTTTGTAGATAGCTAGTAGGCATATTTTATTTATATTCCAAAGGGCCTGTGGCTATACTAGGTTTTTTTTTTTTTCCCTGAGCCTGAAATCTGATATACTGATGGATCAGAGTTCTTATCTGGGGAGATGATGTCATAGCTGGAAAGGGATAGAAAGCTGTATCACAGAAGAGATTAGTTCCCTAAAATGGGAAAGGTGTATAAATATTGTTGACTGTAAACCCCATGAAACTAAGATATAAATATTGTTGACTGTAAACCTTAGTTTCATGGGGAAGGGAGGGTATATTGTTGAGAATAGCCATGGAGTTTTCTTCCTATCAACTCTGACTGGGAGAAGTAATTAAAACCCATATTGACACACCAGAAATGGTCAATAAAATACACAACTTCTGTGATCTTGCTTTAAGCATGACAAATACAACCTTAATAATAAACTGTCTTGAAACTAATTAACAAGGCCAGACCAGCATTCATTTTAATTACTTTTACTTGGACTGATGCCAAATATATTACTGAGAAAATATTTCCATAAGAAAATGTAAACTACACAGTTTTAACTTAGCAAGAAGTGGCTTAATGAAAGGCAAATATTTCTACTTCAATGTGGGATTCCCTGGTTTTCTTAGAGAAGAGCCTAGGTGGGTGCCTCCCGCCTATAAATAAATTGGCATTCAGCACATGGAGATTGTTATATATCCCAGTTATCTTACTTATCCTCATAATGACAACTTTTCCTCTCATGCTCTCAGATTCAAAGAGATTCATTCACAAATGAGTAAAATGACTTGTTGGACCAAGACAGGACTCACTGAGTGGAGTGCATGTCTTAGATGGAATTCTAGGGTTCAAGCCTACTACCACTTCCTGAAAGAGGAGGGGCATCGGCAAATAATGAGGAAGGATGAGAGACGTGAGTTGATGCTGAATCAAGCTCAAGCAGATATCTCTGTTATACTTAAGCAGAACTTTATTTTTATAGTCTCATAAAGCTTAGGTCATTAAAACAAAAATCACCAAGGCTTTGGTCACTAATACATAAATCACCAATGCTTTGATTATTAAAAAAAAAAATCACCATGTAGGAACAACACAGGTAAGGAACACCTCCTGCTTTGTGGAATATTCATATTCCAGGGGCACTTTTTCTCCCTAGAGATCACATCACAGTTTCTGTGACTTTTGTTATTCCTGTACCTGTGTGCTAGACAAATGTCCTATTGATTAAGATTAATATTCTACCTGTATGTTTACGCCATTCTCTTGCCCCTATGCATCAGAAGCCATGGTTCATAGAAAGTTCAAGCTTGTTATGTTTCTAGGGGCTTTAAACAAATTTAACAGCCCATTTTTCATAAAAATCTGTTCTATTGTTTGATCAAGGAGTTTTGTTTTGTTCCTTAAAAAGAAGACACCAAAGTGGTGCTGACCTGGCCAACCTCTCCATAAAGTTAAGCTCTCTAACTGGAATCCATCTTCTGTGTATGTTCACTATGTGATCTGGGTTCTTGTGTACTATTCCTTCATGAGGAAGTGGGAGCATAGTGGTGGGTGGTAGATTAAAAGACTCACTGTATCTAGGCAGGTACCATAACTTTCCATTTATTAATTATGCTATGTAAGTGGCCCCTCCACTGTGGGAACCACCAATCTTTCTCTATATTTTAAGGGGAATACTAAAGGAAGTGGTGTAGATAAAGGGGAAAACCATTTTTCCTATTGGAGCCTCCTGAAAAATTCTGCATTATTGATATAAAAATACTGTCTGGGAAGATGGTGTCAGAATTGAGAAGATGGATAGAAAGGGCTAGAAAACTGGATTAGGGCAGAGAGTATCTCCCAAACAAGAGGACAGTATATAAATATCAATGATTTACCACATCAATCTGGCCTAGGACCTATGTATATATACTTAACATAGGAGCCTGTGTAACTTCTGAGTCTTCGTTAGTCTGAGCTCACAGTCCATGGTCACAGCTGCGAACATTCTAGGCTGCACTCATCCCAGTGTTCCTTGAGTGGCAGAGTTGGCTGACCCAGTTTTCCTTTAGAGAATGGGGCAGTTGCTATCATTGCTGCTCTACAGTGGGGAAAGTTCCTGTTGAGGCCCACAAGAGCATTTATGATGTTGTTCCTAATGGAGATGACCAGTGATAGTAGAGAGAGGGTGCCACGGACCACCACAGTGGATGATAAGGGGTCTTGAAGGCAACCTCCCGGGTGGGTCACGAGTCAACGTGAGGAGAACAGATAGACACCACACTCTATTGGAGGGTGAATCTGGACTCATTTTAATAGTGAAACTGCATTAGCTTTTATACTTTTTTCAGGTTGCCTAAACAACCAGCTCATAAGGAAGTAGCAATAAGCATTACAGTCTTGTGGCTTTGGTAGGCTACATGTTACTCCCCTATAACTGTAAAGAATGGTACAATACTTAGTATCACCCTGTTCTTGGGGGAGGTCATACCCAGAATTGTTTTTGACTTTTGCTGAGGGCTATTTCTATCATTAATCTTCTATGGGGGGCATACGGATCTTTGCCTAGTCATGGGCCACTGTTCATCTAGGTCTGGTACAGTTTAACTATTAGTCTTTCTTTGTTTCAATACATCAACTTGTACCAGGGAGGCCTCAATCTCTGCATTCTTTCTTTGAGGGGCAAGTCATAACATGACTTCTTTTGTCCGTCTATGTTGACCCACCTTCCCCACTTTCATAATGTAACTTTCAAATATGCCCCTGTGTAAGTGAGAAGGGGTGCTTCTGACTCTCCATTCCCACCAGGCACTGCCAAAGCACTATTAATCAATTGTGACAGTATAATTATTTGTAGCAATAAAGGGGGGAGAATGCGTAGACCCATTCTCGTCCTCCTGCCCAGCTTCCTTGAAGTCTGAATGCAGGTCCAGAGGAGATGACCCTGTCAAGCTCCCTGGTGTTCGTGTTGGGGGTGCCGCAAAAGGGATGTATTAGAGGTACAGGCTCATCATATCTCTCTGGGAATCCAAGGATTCCCTGACTAGTGCCCCAGATGATGGGATGGCCTCGTATAGACCAAAAATGTCATCATTAAAGTATGCCAGTCTCTTGCCCTTATCCATCTTTTATAGTTCTTTCTTTATCTGATGAGGTTATACTTTCTCCCAGTTGTTAAATCTCTGAGTGTCATTTGTTATATCCTAAGTGATATTGGGTTTCTTGCCTCAAGTTGGGGAGGGAATAGACCTAGGGTTTAACTGGGATCTAAGTTAACCTTAAGTTTTACTGCATTTTACTTGTTTAATGATTTTAAGAGGTTGTCACAGGGGCCTATAATTGTCCTTTAGTGATATATATCCTTTTGCCAGTATATCTCTTGGCCAATTGTATACAATATTTCTTCTAAAGATTATCAAGGGGGTGACATTAATAGTGTTACTGTCAGAAGAGATTAGGGGATATCTCTTTCTCTTTTTTTTTAATTTTTTCTTTATTTCCTTTTGTTGCCTTTGTTGTTTGATTGTTGTAGTTATTAAGGATGTTGTTGTTGTTGGATAGGACAGAGAGAAATGCAGAGAGGAAGGGAAGTCAGAGAGGGGGAGAGAAAGACAGACACCTGCAGACCTGCTTCACTGCTTGTGAAGTGACTCCCCTGCAGGTGGGGGAGTCAGGGGCTTGAACCGGGATCCTTCTGTTGGTCACCTGCACTTAAACCACTGAGCTACCACTCAACTCCCATCTCTTACTTTCTTTTGTGTAGTTAATTAAGCAGATAAAGTGACTGAGGGGAGTGATCTAGAGGGTAGGAGAGGAGGGTGTCTAGGCCTAAGTAGCAAATATTTGATTAGATAGTTTATAGTGTCTTCTTTAGGTCTTTCTACTTGCTTTCTGAGCTTATTAAGTCTAATCACAGCAGACTACTGAGCATTTTGATTTTGACGTATATAGTTTCCCCTAACTTATGAATACCTGTGTAAATGTACCCTGCCCCTTAGCCCCTAGTCTATAGAATCTGTCTCTATTTCTCTTCTCCTCTTCCTCTCCCTTCTTTGTCTTTTTATCATTTTCTTTTTACCAGAGCCCAATTCTGTTCTGGCTTGTGATGGTGCTGAGGATTGAACCTAGGACCTCTACTGCATAAACTTTTATAATATTTCCCTGACCCCCTACTTCTCTACTTGCAACAAATCTTTTGAAAAATCAGTCGAGAGGTGGTGGAGTCACCCTTGAGAGTGATGGCCCTGAGGCCACAAAAATAAATGAAACAAATAAAGTCAAATAAAAATAATATGATTTGTTCACTTTAGGTAGACTATGACAATGCTTGGGAGGGGGTATAAACCATTCTAAGGCCAAGAGTTTCAGAGGTCTGACAGGGCTCTGTAGAAAATTTAGGAAAGCCGTATCGCCTCCTAGCGGGGAGTTGGATGAGGTTAGTTAATACGTGAAGTTTTATTTTATTTTATTATTTTTATTTTTTCAGTGAGAGCTATTGGAGCCACAAACTCAGTGCTGAGAAGCAGCCAGTGCTTTATATCTTTCAGTTGAAGTAAATGACCAAATGGACTTTCTGAGCTCCCAAATCCCCTCAGTTCTGCTCTTACTTCACACACAAATTTGTGCATTAATGCCACCAATACTTATTTGGGTGCTCTCTGGGGATAGAGCACTGAACAAAAATCTGTTGTATCTCTTGCCAATGGTGCTTACATTTTTGGGAGCTAGAACACACAGAAAAGCATACAAAAAAACTAAAAAAAAAAAAAAAAGGAAACAGTTTAGTAGGGGTTCTTAGAGGTAAACAGACCTGGATTTAATTTATTTTTCTTCCTCCTTAATCAGTACCTAAAATACTCTCTAGCAGAGCTTTTCTGTACCACAGGACCTTTCTCCCTCCCCCCCACCCCCTCTTTCTTCATCATCACTGCAACTTTACTTGTATGGGCTGACATTTTCAGACAGAAAAGTGTCTGAGAGAGACACCTTGGGTGTGGCTAGATAGCATAATGATTATGCAAAGAGACGCTTGTGCCTGAGGCTCCAAAATTCCAGGCACCACCCTAAGCCAGAGCTGAGCAGTGCTCTGGTTAGAAGAAGAAGAAGAAGAAGAAGAAGAAGAAGAAGAAGAAGAAGAAGAAGAAGAAGGAGAAGGAGAAGGAGAAGGAGAAGGAGAAGGAGAAGGAGAAGGAGAAGGAGAAGGAGAAGGAGAAGGAGAAGGAGAAGGAGAAGGAGAAGGAGAAGGAGAAGGAGAAGGAGAAGGAGAAGGAGAAGGAGAAGGAGAAGAAGAAGAAGAAGAGGAAGAAGAAGAAGAAGAAGAGAAGAGGAAGAAGAAGAAGAAGAAGAGAAGAAGAGGAAGAAGAAGGAAAAGAAGAAGGAGAAGAAGAAGGAGAAGAAGAAGAAGGAGAAGAAGGAGAAAAGAAAAGGAAAGAAAAGAATAAATTTAAATCCAGATCTGTTGGATGATATAATGAACAAGGATTAATTACAACGCTTTGATAGTTGTCACTGATGCAGCAGCATCCTTAATTTGATAATGCCTACATGTTCAACTATTCTGTAGGTGAAAACTCTGCCATTCTGAATGGGCAAAGGTTTAATAATTTAAAGAACACACTTTTAGTAACCTTTAGAACATAAAACTTTACATTAACATAATTTTAAAAGACTAACTTATTTTAATATAGTCACTTAAAAGAAAGCTCCCCATCCTAAGGGAAGTTTTGCTTAGACACACTGAGGCCTACTCAATTCAATATTATACCTCATTTTACTTAGACTTCATCTCATTTATACTTAGATTAAAGGGATAAAGAATTGCTTAGCATCGTAAGCAAAGCGACTTGCTAGGAAATTTCATTTTATTTGTGTTGTCCAAGAAACTAATATCCAATAACTCCTCAGCTAACATATTGCAAACAGGGACTTGTAGACCTGGTTTTGAAATTTCTCTTACTCAATAAAGTTCAGAAAGAAATAAAGGCTCGTTTATAGACTTTTACTTCTTCATAAACCGCATGTGCTGGACTATGAGACAGACACTTAGATACAGAAACAGGTTTCTCTGGAACCATAAGATGGTGAATAAATTGAACACATGAGAAAGAAAACTGAACCATAAAATGCTGAACAAATGGATCACGCTGATGAAAGAATCAGGACAAAGTAGGAAACTGAAATGAAACCAAGATCAAGTTTCATAGCACCTAAATGAGCCCAAATATTCGACTAAAATTGATGCTTCTTTATGTGACATACTATTCAGAAGTAGTCAAGTACTTGGTTTACTCTAGGTAGTCTCCTAAAGCCTCATCAGATTGTAAAAATTTAAAACTATTTCAATGTATATCAATAAATCAAATAAAGAACTTGCAAATTCTACTTAGTAATATTCCAATTTTAAATTTATTCCTTATGGCCCAATAAACTCACTGAAAAAAGCTTTGTTATTCAAGAACATATGTTTTACAGAAACTTCATAAAATGTATTGTTATTTTAATTAACATTATAAATTAAAATTCTAAAGAATATTGGGTACTAGAATTCAGCACCATAATTATTACTTTAACATATAATTTCATCATATCTCTCTAGTATAATTAAGCTTCCTATTCTAACAGATAGTAAAATTCTCTGTCTCTAAAGTATAATTATGTTCCTAAGTAATAGTAATAAATTCTTAACATAACCAAAGATTGATAAACAAATAAAAACTTATTTTGAATAGGTTAACAGATTTGTCACATAATAACAAATTTCAATCAAAATTGCTTCAGTTTAATTGTACATGCACGTCTTCCCGAATATGAGTAAAAGAATTTAAGGTCACAGTAGCTATATTTTCATGGTCTGATTCAAATATTATCTTTAATGAAATGGTTTCAGTCCTTAAAACAGCATCTAACAGATATCTGCTATAAATGTTTGATACACAGAAAAACAAACTGAGACAAAAAAAAAAACAGATTTAGTCTAATAAGGCTGGCACAAAATTTTTTTTGTATAAGCAACTTCTGGTTCCAATTAAGAACACACTACTCAATTATTTGCACCTTGCTTGTTTATCCACTTTAATTTGCATTATTTATTTATCCACACTTCTATACCCTTTAATGAAGTTGTCTGTTGAGTAGGGCTGGCTGCCTGTCTCACATATAACTCCAGGCAATAATGAAAGTAGATTCTTAATTGAATATTTTATAAAGTAACACAAAATGAGATCCAGAATGGGTTTCAGTGGGTAGAGTGCACACCTTTTCATGTTTTCTGCTCCTAGTTTTTATCCCTGGCACCACACAGGATCACCATTGACAGGACCAAGGGAACATCACAAATGGTGGAATGCTTCCATTCTGTCTCTCTAACAAACAAAAATATGGGGGGAAAAAATTGGGTTGAAGGTGATTCAGAAGTATCACATGTTAATAAGGGTCTGAATTCATTTCTTATTTTTATCTACCTATTTACTACCACTGGTCATTTTATTATATATATATATATATATATGTTTAATATCTACCTCCCTAATAATAATGGTTAGAAACACTTTCATTGTTTCTCTGGCTTCCTCTATAAATATTATAGGCAATCTCACCTTTAAGAAGAAGATATGAAAGAATCTCCTTGTGAAAATTCTTAATCTCACTCACTCTATGCTTCTTGTGCCTTGTCATAAAATTTGTCCTCCTGTCCTTTTTTGATATACGACATCCTTACAGGAATGAAGTGGTATCTCATTGTTGTCTTTATTTGCATTTCTCTGACAAAATGACTTGGAGCATTTTTTTATGTATCTGTTGGTCATTTGGATCTTCTTTTTGGTGAGCATTCTGTCTAATCTGGAGAATTCTCAGAAAGCTAGAAAAAGACTTACCCTATGACCCGGCAACTTCTCTCTTGAGGATATATCCTAAAGAAACAAACATATCTATCCAGAGATATCAATGTATATCTGTGTTCATAGCAGCACAATTTGTAATAGCCCAAACTTAGAAGCAACCTAAGTGTTCAACAATAAGATAAAGGGCTAAAAAGTTATTGGGCATACAAATACACAATGGAATACTAGTCAGCTATTGCAAATGATGAATTCACCTTCTCTGCCTCATTCTGGATGAAACTTGAAGGAATCATATAAAATGAGGTAACTCAAAAAGAGAAGGATAAATATAGGTTGACCTTACTCATAGGAAGAACTTAAGAATCTAGAACAGAAAGGAGAAATACAAAGTAAAATTAGGACTGATTTTGTGTATCAGGAGGAGGACAGGGAGAGAGGTGGGTGGAGGGGTGGCCTTCTGGTCTGGTGTATGATGATACAAAAGGATCTAAGTTTGCAGGGGTGAGAATGTTTTGCAGACACTTGTCATGGTGAGATGAAAAAACTGCAGGCTTACACCAACAAATGTGCTATATGTCACCAAGTTCCCAACAGAAAAATAGAATAGTCTACCTGGCTCTCATCCTGAACTGGTCATGCTAAAACTGTCTCCTTGGGGGTGATGAATTAGTTTCTTAGGATTGACATAAACTAAAATAGTGTATTCATGTTTGTGGAGTTCAAATAGTGTAGCTCTGTTTGGTACACTTCTTAAGCTTACTTGCCAATGAAAATTTAAAATAAAACAAAAATCTGCCCAATGTTTTGCAAGCTTCATACATATTAGAATAGAAAACAATGACTTGGGATACATTAATATGTTTCTTTCCTTAGCAATCTGCAGACACAGGTGAGATGCTGTGTGTGTGTGTGTGTGTGTGTGTGTGTGTGTGTGTGTGTGTGTAATGAATATTGCCCTTTAATGTGTCATAAATTATCTTTATTGAGGTAAAACAAGTAACATTCCTAATACATTTTTTTTCTGTACTTTTTACCAGAGTACTGCTCAGCTCTGGCTTATGGTGGTATGGGGGATTGAATCTGGGACTACGGAATCTCAGGCACACAGGAGAGTCTCTTTGTATAACCATTGAGTTATCTACCCCTGCCCATTCCTAACGCACTTTAAAAAGTGCTATTACCCACAATCTCAGTTTCACTTGTTCCGTGTTTCCTTGCATGGCCACATTTATTTTAGTTTGTCTCAGTTGGGAATAGTAGGACTTGACATGTTATATAACAACTTAAGGAAAAGTCTCCATACACAGTGGAGCAAGCCATCCTGTTGCCTAGTGACTATTATCCAAGGCAATCAGAATAAACAGCAAATAGCATGGATATTTTTGAACAGATATTCATTGACCCAGATACAATATTTATACAATATAGTACTTTCTCAGACAGAATTGGAACCTTTCTAGTCCTATACAACAGAAATTTGCTGTCCCTGAGTTATTCATCATATTACTGGTCCCTGTCTGCTTTTGGTATTAGGGTGATGTTAGCTTCATAGAATGTTGAAGAAAGTATTTCTCTGTCTTCAATATTTTGGAGGAACTTAACTAGTATATGTATTAATTCTTCCCTGAAAGTTTTGTAGATTTTATTTCCAAAACCATCTGGTCCTGGGCGTTTATTGCTAGGAAGGTTCCTGATAACTGTTTCAATTTGGCTGTTAGTGGCTTGTTCATGCTTCCTAGTTCCTCTTGGTTCAATTTGGGAAAATTATGTGTTTCTAGAACTTTTCTATTTTTTCTAGGTTCTCTAGTTTGGCATCATCCAGTTTTTCATAGAAGTTTTAAATGATGTATCAGAACACTCTGAAAAGCTTAGAATAATGGTATTGAAATATCTTAAGTCCATAATATTAATAAGTGTCAATGGCTTGAATCTGCTTACAAAGAGGCACATAGTAGGAATATGAATTACAAGGCACAACCCAACCACATGCTGTTTGCAAAAATCCCACCTAACTCAATAGAACAAGCATAGACTCAAAGTCAAAGGATAGAAAACTATCATACAAGCTAATAGATCACAAAAGGGGGGGGGCAGGAGTAGCTATTCTCATGTCTGACACAATAGACATTAAAATAAAGTAATAAAAAGGATGGATATTACATAACATTTAGATCTTTTTGATATATTATTATTTTTTTATTTATCTAAAAAGGGAGACATTAACCAAACCGTAGGAGGGGTACAACTTCACACAATTCCCACCATCAGATCTCTATATCCCATCCCCTCCCCTGATAGCTTTTCCATTCTGTATACCTCTGAGAGTATGGACACAAGGTCATTGTGGGTTGCAGAAGGTGGAAGGTCTGGCTTCTGTAATTGCTTCCCCACTGAACATGGGTGTTGACTGGTCGATCCATACTCCCAGTCTGCCTCTCTCTTTCCCTAGTAGGGTGAGTCTCTGGGGAAGCGGAGCTCCAGGACACATTGGTGGGGTCTTCTGTCAGGGAAGTCTGGACAGCATCCTGATGGCATCTGGAACCTGGTAGCTGAAAACAGAGTTAATATACAAAGCCAAACAAATGTTGAACATTTATGGACCTAAAGGCTGGAATAGTGCAGATGAAGTGTTCGGGGTACTCATCACAGACTATTGTGTGCTTTTGCTTTCAGGTATATATTTTTCCTGAATTTATGGATACATGTGAACATATGCTCTATCTCAGGGGACCTGGTCTATATCTAGATTTTGGGACTTTGTTAGGAAGTGAACCACCTGGAATGGAATTAGAGAATACTATGAAAGGAAAGGTCTCACCCAAGTAATGAAGCTGAAAGGTTGTCATTCCACACCCGAAGTCTCTGAACATAGTCTGAAGTGAAGCATATTGAGGTGGTACTCGTTGCATTGATTAGGTTGGGACTGGCAGATGCAATATTATTTGATATGAATTGAGAGAAGCATGCAGGAAAGTGTTCCCCACCCTAAGGTTCCAGGACTGGGGGAAATATAGGCTCTGCAGTGGAAATGTGAGGCTCCTGCTGTCTTAGGGTTCAAGAAGACAATGGATAGTTATTGTTATCACATTATTTGATAATTGGGTTAACTTTAAAAAGTCCCTTTGTTAGGATTTGCTGTACAATACACAACATCTTGTATATAGCTGTGCCACAGGTTGCTTCTGTTCTCCCTGATCTAGGCTTTTGAGAGAGTCAACATATCAAATACTCCGTTTATGTATTAAAAAGATTCAGCCTTAGCTTTAAAAAATTTGAGTCATACAATCAATTTCCCCTCACATGTTAATTAAATAGTGATTTATATGACTACAAATTAATAGAAGTGTAAATAAACACCATTCCCACCACCAAAAGACTGTGTACCATCCCACCCCCACACCCCCACCTACCCCCCCACCACACCAGGAAGCCGAATGTCCACCCTTATCGTCACCACAGGGTTTTTACTTTGGTGCCCTACTCCAGATTTAGTCCAATCCTGCTTTTAGTTTCCCTTTCTGTTCTTCTTTTTCAACTTCTGTTGATGAGTGGAAATCATCCCATACTCATCTTTATCTTTCTGACTTAGCTCACTTAACATAATTCCTTCTAGCTCCATTCAAGATTGGTCAGAGAAAGTGGGTTCATTGTTCTTAATAGCTGAATAGTATTCCATTGTGTATATATACCACAGCTTTCTCAGCCACTCATCTGAAGTCGGGCACCTAGGTTGCTTCCAGGTTTTAGCTATTATGAATTGTGCTGCTATGAACATAGGTGTACACATATCTTTTTGATTGGGCATTATGGATTCCTTGGGGTATATCCCCAGGAGAGGAATTACTGGATCATATGGAAGGTCCATGTCTAGCCTTCTGAGAGTTCTCCAGACTGCCCTCCACAGAGGCTGGACCAATTTACATTCCCACCAGCAATGTAAAAGGGTTCCTCTGTCCCCACAGCCACTCCAGTATTTGTTGCTGCTGTCCTTTTTGATGTATGCCATTCTCACAGGAGTGAGGTGGTATCTCATTGTTGTCTTTATTTGCATTTCTCTGACAGTCAGAGACCTAGAACAATTTTTCATATGTTTGTTAGCCTTTTGGATCTCCTCTGAAGTGAATGTTTTGTTCATATCCTCTGCCCATTTTGGATGGCTCATTTGCTTTTTTGTTGCTAACTTTGCTGAGCTCTTTGTATATTTTGGTGATTAGTCTCTTGTCTGATGTATGGCATGTGAATATCTTCTCCCATTCTGTGAGGGGTATCTTTGTTTGTGTAATAGTTTCTTTGGTTGTGCAGAAGCTTTTCAATTTGATGTAGTCTCATTGGTTTTTGTTTCTGCTTTAGTGTTCCTTGCAATTGGGTTTGTTTCATCAAAGATGCCCTTGAGGTTTAGGTGGGAAAGTGTTCCACCAATGTTTTCCACTAAGTATGTGATAGTTTCTGGTCTAACATCCATGTCCTTGATCCATTTAGAGTTGATTTTTGTTTCTGGTGAGATAAGATGGTTCAGTTTCATTCTTCTGCAGGTTTCAACCCAGTTCTCCCAGCACCATTTATTGAAAGAGTCTCCTTCTTCTATTTAATACTTTGTGCCCCCTTATCAAATTTTAGATGTCCATAGGCGGGGGGGTAGTTCTGGGCTTTCAATTCTGTTCCACTGGTCTGTGTGCCTATTTTTGTTCCAGTACCATGCTGTTTTGATGATGATGGCTTTATAATATAGTTTGAGATCTGGAAATGTGATGGCTCCATTTCTGTTTCTTTTACTCAAGATGGTGTTCTCTGGATCCAGATAACTTATTCCAATTTTTGTTCTATTCTCTTAAAGAAGCTTGGTGGAACTTTGATGGGTATTGCATTAAATTTGTATATGGCTCTGGGGAGAATATTCATTTTGATGATATTTATTCTTCCAGTCCATGAACATGGGATGTTTTTCCATTTCTTGGTATCAGTTTTTATTTCCTTGAATAGTGACTCATAGTTTTCAGTATACAAGTTTTCACTTCTTTGGTCAGCTTTATTCCTAGGTATTTGATTGATTTTGCTGAAACAGTGAATGGGAGTGATTTCTAGATGTATTCTTCTTCAGATTCAGTGTTTGCATAAAGAAATTCCGCTGATTTTTGTACACTGATTTTTATAGCCTGACATCTTGCCTAATAGGTTATATTGCCTAATAACTTCCAGTAGTTTTCTGCTGGATTCTTTAGGTTTTTCTATGTATACTATCAAATCATCTGCAAATAGTGAGAGCTTGACTTCTTCCCTTCCAATCTGTATTCCTTTGATTTCTTTCTCTTGCCTGATTGCTATGGCAAGAACTTCCAATACTATGTTGAAGAGTAATGGTGATAGTGGACAGCCCTGTATAGTCTCTGATCTGAGGGGGAATGCTTTTAGTTTTTGTCCATTGAGTATGATGTTGGCTGTAGGTTTGCTATATATGGAATCCACTATCTTGAGGAATTTCCCATCTATTCCCATTTTTGGTAGAGTTTTGAGCATGAATGGGTGTTGGATTTTGTCAAAGGCTTTCTCTGCATCTATTGAGATAATCATGTGGTTTTTGGCTTTGCTTTTATTGATGTGGTGAATGACATTGATTGATTTACATATGTTGAACCAGCCTTGCATTCCTGGGATAAATCCCACTTGGTAGTAATGAACAGTCTTTTTGATATACTGTTGTATCCGGTTGGCCAAGATCTTGTTTACTATTTTGGCATCTATGTTCATCAGAGATATTAGTCTGTAGTTTTCCTTTTTTGCTGTGTCCCTATCTGCTTTTGGTATCAGGGTGATGTTGGCTTCATAGAAGGTGGAAGGGAGTGTTCCTGTTTCTTCAATCTTGTGGAAAAGCTTAAGAAGTATGGGTGTTAACTGTTTCCTGAAAGTTTTGTAGAATTTGTTTGTGAAGCCATCTGGTCCAGGACTTTTGTCGTTGGGGAGATTCTTAATAACTGTTTCAATTTCTTTGTCTATGATTAGTGTATTTAGGTTTTGTAGTTCTTCTTGGTTCTGTTTTGAAAGGGCATATGCTTCTAGGAATTCTTCCATTACTTCCAGATTTTCGAGCTTTGTGGTGTATAGTTCTTCACAGAAGTTTTGCATGATTTTTTGGATTTATGTGGTGTCAGTTGTGATATCTCCTCTATTGTTTACGATTCTATGAATTTGAGTGTTCCCTTTTTTTAGTGAGTCTGGCTAGGGGTTTGTCAATCTTGTTTAATTTTTCAAAGAACCAACATTTGGCTTCATTGATCTTTTGTATGGTTCTCTTATTTTCCATATTGTTTATTTCTGCTCTGATTTTAGTGATTTCTGTCCTTCTGGTTGCTTTAGGATTCCTTTGTTCCTCTTCCTCTAAGTCCTTAAGGTGTGCAGTAATGTCATTTATTTGAGATTTTTCTTGTTCTTTAATATGTGATTGTATGGCTATGAGTTTCCCTCTCAATACTGCTTTAGCTGTGTCCCAAATATTTTGATAGCTTGTGTCTTCATTTTCATTTGTTTCCAGGAACATTTGAATTACTTGCCTGAGTGTCTCTTTGATCCAGTGGCTCTTAAGTAGTATGTTGCTTAGCTTCCAAATTCTGTGTATTTTAGTAATTTTCAGTTTGTTGTTAAATGTTAGCTTTACTCCACTGTGGTCTGAGAAGATACTTGGGATGATTTCAATCCTCTTGAACTTGTTGATGCTATCTTTGTGGCCTAACATATGGTTTATCCTTGAGTATGTGTTGTGTAGATTTGAAAAGAATGTGTATTCCAGTTTTGGGGGGTGAAGGACTCTGAAAATGTTTAGGAGGTCTAGTCTGTCCATCTCTTTATTTAATTCTCTTGTTTCTTTGTTGATTCTCTGCTTTGTTGTTCTGTCTGTGTGTGAGAGTGGGGTATTGAAGTCTCCCACTATTATTGTATTACTACTGATGTATTTTTGTAGTTCTTTCAGTAGGTGTTTGATGTATTTAGATGGCCCCTCATTGGGTGCATAGATGTTAATAATTGTTAAGTCTTCTTGGCTGATTGATCCTCTAATCATTATGTAATGGCTTGCTTATCTATTATTACTTTATTTAATTTAAATTCTATTGTGTCAGAGATGAGAATGGCTGTTCCTGCCTTTTTTTGTGGTTCATTAGCCTGTATGATAGTTTTCCATCCTTTCACTTTAAGTCTGTGTTTATCTTGTTGGGTCAGATGGGATTCTTGCAAGCAGCATATGTTTGGGTTATGTTTTCTGATCCATCCTCACACTCTGTGCCTTTTGGTGGGTGAGTTTAAGCCATTGACATTTGTTGATATTATGAATTTAATGTATTTTAGTGCCATTATTCAACAATTTTTTATTTGCTCGGATATATTGCAGGCATTATAGTGATGTTCTTGTTTATAAAAGGTCTTTTAGAATCCCTTCCATGGCAGGCTTGGTGATGGTTGCCTTCTTTAACTGTTGTCTGTCTGAGAAGGTTTTGATCCCTCCATCTAGTTTGAATGAAAGTCTAGCAGGATATATTATCCTTGGTTGAAACTCTTTTTCATTCAGGGCTCTATATATATCTTGCCATTCTTTTCTGGCTTTTAGAGTGTGAGTGGAGAAGTCTGCTGATAGTCTTATGGGTTTTCTCCTGTATGTGACATTTTGTTTTTCTCTTGCATCCTTTAGGATCCTTTCTTTATCCTTACTTCTTTTCATTGTAACTATGATGTGTCTTGGTGTCTTCAGGTCTGGGTTGATTCTGTTTGGGACTCTCTGAGACTCTTGAATATTAATGTCCTTTCTGTTGTTGAAGTCTGGGAAGTTTTCTTCTATATTTCCTCTAGAATGTTTACTTCCCCTTCCTGTCTTTCTTCCTCTAGCAGGCCAATTATACAAATGTTACTTCTTTTGAGATCATCCCATATGTCTCTGTTGTTGTTTTCAGTGTCTTTAATCTCTTTTTGAGCTCTTTTACCTCTTTCTGAGTTTTCTGTAGCTCATCCTCTTTCTGGCTATTTCTGTTTTCTGCCTCTGTTAGTCTGCTTTCTCTTTCCTCAGCATCTTTCTTCAGTTCAGCTACTTAAGCTTTCAGTGCTCTAATTACCTCGAGGTAGCTAGTATTTTCCTTGAGGGTCTCATCTGTTGTTTTCCTAGTTCTGCTAGCCCTTTTCTCCATAGTTGTCTTCATTTCTGTGATTACTAAGTTTACTATTGCTTGCATAGTTTTATTATCTATGGTTACTTCTGACTGATTTGTAGTTTCTTCTGGGCTATCTTCATTCATTGCAGTAGCAGTTTTATTTGCTCTTGGTTTAATCATTTTTTATTGATTTTTTTTTAATGTTCTGTTGTTCTTCAGTTATTGTGTTTTGAGTACAAGCCACACTACACTAAATACCTTTATGACAAATGCAGTCACCAACCTTGGAAATTACAATGGTAACTGAAGCAAGGGTTGAAGCAGTTTAACCAATACCAGTTAGCCAAACAATGCCTCCAGTCCAAGAGAAAATAGCAACCAAATCCAAATGAAAAAGAAAGAGACAGGAAAAAAGGGATAGCACGAATAGACAATTATGCAAATCTATTGTCCACTGTAAATTCTAGGGATAGCAAGAGGAGAAAGGGAAGTAGAGCAGAGACACACACAAGGAGAGTCTACTCTGAGTCAGATTTCTTCCCCCCAATAATTCACAAATGAGTATCAATGAATTCAGAAAGCAGAAGGAGGAAGCAAGAAAAGAAGACAAGAATGAGAAAAAAGAAAAGAAAAGAAAAAATAGTAGTGAAAGGAAAGTTTTGTTTTTTTAATTAGCTAGTAGGAGGGAGAAGGGGGAGAGTGGATAGAGGAGGTAGGTAGAGTGAAACAAGTTCCTCTCACAATGGATAGGACACTCTGTCACCTAGCAATGGAAAATACACTAAAAGTTAATTTTGATCAACCTGAAGGAGGGGGGGAAAGGGACACAGGTATATATAATAGTAATAATTGAATAGAACAGAGTAAAAAACCCTAAAAGTCTGTCTGAAGCTTGGACGGCTCCTGATTGTCTCAGGCAGCCTGAGCAAAAACAGCCAATTGTCAAAAAAATAGAACAAAGACAAAAACAAAACAAACCCCCCCAGGTAGTCTTTCCCAGGTGGGATGAGGCTATGATTGGTCATATATATTGTCACTCCAATTGAGCTTGAAAAGAAAAAAAGGAGCAAAGGGAATCAGAAAGGAAAATGATTGGAATCACACCCTTGGTGAGGCAGGAATCTTGGTAAAGAAAAAAGCTCAGCAGAGAGCCTGCTAGTAGCAGCTCTCCAGCCCCCAGGGTCTGGTTATAGGGTGGGGGAGAGGGGTGCATTTCATAAACAATCAAAAAATTTCCTTTCTTTTTTTTCTTTTTTCTAACCCAAATTGAGCTATAGTCACCACCTTGATGTCACACTTAGGACCCCTTATTCACCGTCCTGCTTACGGCCAGGTATTCTACACTTTCCAACAGTTGTTGTCGGAACTCATGCCAGCAGGTGCCTCCAAGTCGTCATCTTGGCTCCGCCCTCTTGATATATTATTTTAAAGTAATGAAGGAAGAGATGGGTAAGTCAGTACATTATGTAGGACAACTACTTATTCACTTAAAGAAAAACAGGAGCCTATACATTTTCTCTGGTTCCAAAATAATTTTAGATGAGCTAAGTATTTGAACCTTAGAAGGAAATTACTGATGGGAAGAAAGGGATGGCATTAGGAACAATAACAAGCAAACCACTGGAGACCAAGAGATCAATAGTAGCAAATGTGTGTGTAGTTCTGAGTGTGGGGGAAGACATTTACCTATGACATAAAACCTGTAAGTTATAAAGGCAGATTTTTTTCATGCAAATTATCTTTATAAACTTTATAGTATCACATAAAAACTCTGTGTTTATTGCCATGAGGGTTACGGCTAGGGCTCTGTACTTGTACAACAAATCTACTGATCCCAGTGGCCATTTTGTTTTTCCTTTCTATTTTTTTTAAAATTTTTTTATATTTATTTATTTTCCCTTTTTGTTGCCCTTGTTGTTTTTCATTGTTGTTGTAGTTATTGTTGTTGATGTCTTCATTGTTAGATAGGACAGAGAGAAATGGACATAGGAGGGGAAGGTAGAGAGGGGGAGAGAAAGATAGACACCTGCGGACCTGCTTCCCCATCTGTGAAGTGACTCCCCTACGGGTGGGGAGCCGGGGGCTCTAACCGGGATCCTTATATCGGTCCTTGTGCTTTGCGCCATGTGCACTTAACCCACTGTGCTACTGCCTGACTCCCTTTCCTTTCTATTTTATATGACAAGACAGAGAGAAATTGAAAGAGAAGGAGGAAATAGATTGGGAGAGAGGAAGTTCGATACTTGCAGACCTCTTTTATCACTCATGAAGCTTCTCCCCAGCAGGTGGGGAGCAGGGTTTGAACAATATGGTAATGTATGCATTGAACTAGGCTTGCCACAGTCCAGCCCTTATAATTTTTTTTACATCTTTAAAAAAAAACTGGCAATAAAATTATAGCAAGGGCAAGGTGGTGGTGCATGTGGTTATACTCACATAGTACTATGCACAAGGATAGGCACAATGACCCGAGTTGGAATCCCGCTCCCCACCTATAGGGAGAATGCTTTGCTAGAGGCAAAGCAGGTCTTCAGGTGTCTTTCTCCCTCTCTATGTTCCCCTTCCCTCCCCTCCATTCCCCTCCCAATTTCTCTCTGTCCTACCAAATGAAAATGAAAACAAAAAGGCCACCAGAAGCAGTGGATTCACAGTGCCGGCGCTGAGCCCCAGTGACTGAAGGCAAAGTAGTAGTAGTCGTCGTCATCATCGTCGCAGTATGACAGATGCCTAATTTTTCTAGGATAAAAACTCTCCCTTAACAATTAGACAATTACCAGAAAGAAAGTAAAAAAGTGAACAAAAGATTTAAAATGTGTTTGACAAGAAAAAAGTATAGTCAATTTATAATATATGAAAAAATGTTCAGCATCACCAAAAAGTAGGCAAATGTAAACTAAAAACACAATACATTATTTTTACCTGTTCATTTGACAAAAAGTAATTGTTAGTATCCTCTTATTTGTTGGGAAATTTAAAAAAGTCTTTCACATGCTTTTAGTGAGAGTAGAGAT
Organism: Erinaceus europaeus; assembly: GCF_950295315.1. Lineage (NCBI taxonomy): Eukaryota > Metazoa > Chordata > Mammalia > Eulipotyphla > Erinaceidae > Erinaceus > Erinaceus europaeus. Next base: position 121,013,504 of record NC_080165.1, on the reverse strand, counting down.
GAGTGCAAGTTTTTGTAACCAACACGACAATATCTTCCAAATGTTTAAGTGTAGATGCACTCTGACAATGCAATTTCACTTCTAGAAATCTCAAACTCATTTACGCAAGCACTTAAATTAGCGTCAATTAAAAAAAAACTGATTTCTAAATCATGCTTAAAATTATGAGTGTTTTTTGTTCTTTAAAAAATTACATTATATACAATTCAACAGAATATTTTTGTTTTGCTTTTATTTTAAATATATAACTATGATGTTTTAAAGTATACTATAGCTATATAATATACTATTAAATATAATTATATGAGCATCCCTTTCGATCAATAAGAGACTGCTAAGGGATGCGATCAGAGGAACAAATTTGTAAATCATAGATGAGGGAAGAGAAGCATTTCCTAAATAGAAGGGATGTGTATAGAATGATTTCAGTGGGGGGAAAAAATCATTTTTGAGTTTAAATGAACTCAAGAACAGGCTATGGCCTTTAGTAAATACTCATAAAAACAGAATTGTCACCTCAGAAAACGATCAGACCAAACCTTCTGTGTTTCTGTGTTTTCTTACTTCAAATTTAGCCTCCATAAGTAAGGAACAGATGTATTTACACTTGTATTGTCTGTGAGTAGATAATGATTGGATTTTTGAATGTTGGATTGGACCACACATCCTAATGGAATTTTTTTATGCCAACTACAATACTGTAACATTTCATAAAGTCATACATCTCCTGCTTAAATAGTTTCCTCACATATTAAGGATGTTTATGCTAAGGGGGAAACTATTTATTTCATTTGAAACTATATTGTATCTCATGAGTAGCTGAGAAATAGTTCAGCTGGTAGAGTCCATGGCTTGTATACCTAACATTCCAAGTTTGGTTTCTGTTGCTGCATCTCCCATTATGATACAATGGATCTCTCTCTCTCTCTCTCTCTCTCTCTCTCCTCTTTCTCTCTCTCATTAAGCACTTTTATGAATAAAATATTTTAATTTTTAGTGATTTAACATTGCATTACAAAATTATAAAATAACAGGGGTATAATTCCACACCTTTCCCACCACCGATGATCTGTGTCCCTATCCCCTTCATTGGAAACTGCAGTAGTTCTTACTCCCAAGGTCACAGATAGGGGTCAACTATTATTTTTGCAACTATCTATCTATATTTATATATACTTGCCTGTTTTTTTTTTCTAAAATCCTTTTTTTTAATCTTCCTAAGTCACACCTACAAATACTACTACATCTGAATGTCCTTTTTTTCCCCGTTCTCTGGGTCCTAATGGAATTGGAGTCCAGTGCCTCTGGTCATCTTCTCCTAATACTTATCCCCCTCTAAGACAATGGGCCAAAATTTTTGATGAGGTGCAGAAGATGGGAGTTCTAGATTCTGTAACTGCTTCTCTGAGGGACATGGGCATTGGCAGTTCTATCCATACCCCCAGCCTGTTTCTATCTTTCCCTAGTGGAGTAGGATTCTGGAGAGGTGAGGTTTCAGGACACATTGGTGAGACCATCTGGCCAGGATGGAGTTCAGGATGGAATCATAGTAGCATTGGCAACTTGGTGGCTGAAGATATAAGTCAGGAGAAAATTTTAATAAACATTAACTAAAAAGTAGGAATAGAGGAAATGAAAATAGGGATTTTTAGAGTGGAAAAAGTTAGGAAGTCTATTTTAAATATTTCCTCGGGACTTTGATGATTTTGGAGCTTGATAGCTAACATAGGGGTAGACTAAAAATACTGTCTAGGAAGACTGTTTTAGAGTTGAGAATAGGGCTAGAAATCTGGTTTAGAGCATAGAGTAGCTCCCAAACTTGAAAGTATATAAATTCAATTAACTGTTTATCATATAAATCTGACCCAGGTCCCATATATATTCATAATTCCTTTCCTGGAGACATATCCTAAAGAGTCAAACAAACCCATCCAAAAATTGATCTCCTAAAATATCTTCTGACAGCATCAGCATTATTGTGACCCTTTGATAATCTTTAGAAGAAACACTGTATACAATTGACCAAGAGATATACTGGCAAAATAAAATTATATATATATATATATATATATATATATATATATATATATATATATATGCTATAGGACAGTTATCATCCCGATGATACCTTTATTAGAATCATCAAACAAATTAATGCAGTAATACTTAATGATGACTTAGACCCACCTAAAATCCTTGGTGCATTTTCTCCCTAACTTGGAGGACTACAAAAGCTGGATAAGGGAAAGAGACTGGCTCACTCAATGATGGCATTTTTTGGTTGCTCCCAAGTCATCCAATAACCTGGGGACTTAGGGAATCCTTTGACTTCCTCATAGGTATTGTGGGCCTAAACCTCTAATAGATCCCTCTCCCCACCATCACTGGTCACTTCATCAGGAACATCATCATACGCCCTCTTGTGGGCCTCTACAGTGTCATGCCTTTACTATAAAGTAGCAATGATAGGGACTGCCTCACTTTTGGAAGGGAGACTAGGTAATCCTACTCTGCCACTCAAGGAAGACTGGTCCTGAAATGAGTGCAGCCTAGAACGTTCAATGGCAACAATAACGACAACAACAAAGGCAACAAAATGGGAAAGGTGGCCTCCAGGAGCAGTGGATTCATAGTGCAGGCACAGAGCTCCAGCAATAACCCTGAAGGCAAAAATAAAAATAAAATAAAATAAACATGGTGAAACTAAAAAAATAAATTTAAATAATATTTTAGAAGAATGTAAAATAGGAAGGATGAAGAAGCTTACCTGAGAATGCAACAAGATAAGAGTGCAATCACTTAGGGAACCTACCAAGCCACAGGTGAGTGTGCCAGTTGACACACCACCACCAGCCTGAGTTTTGCCAACAAAAAGATTATGGAAAGAAGGAGAAAAATCACCTAAAACTCACCACTTTACAACTGTGAGTCTCTGTTGCTGTTGTCCTTCAGAGGCTGGAAGAGCAATAGGGAATCCTCCTACTGGTCCTTGTGCTCCATACTAAGTGTGCTTAACCTGGTGCGCTACCACCCAGCCCTCCCCCCCCCATTTTTTCCATTCAGTTGTTGATAAACTATACAAATAACATTGCTAGGAATATTCTTCTGTGTTTTACTCTATATATTTGTAAATAAACATTTCTAGAAGTGGGATTACTGATTTTAGGATATGCATATTTTCAAACATAGCTTATGCCAAACCAGCTTCATAAATGGTTAATTAAATCCCTACTTCAATCACAGGGTTACATGTCCTTATTGCTTAACAATCTCACCCGCAATTATTACTGTAGCAACTATAGGAATTCTTAAACTAATCTGGATAATAAGGGTCTCTGTTACACATCATGCCATTCTGGCTTGCTTTTTTAACACTTAATAGTGTCTTCTGAAGATTCAAAGATGCCAATTTTATTGTAGTAATTTATCAGTTATTTCTTTTTTAATATTTTAAATTGAGGTGGGAAAGGGAGTGTGACACCTGTAGCACTACTTCAGCACTTGTGAAACCACCACCACCACCACACAGACACACACACTGACACACAGACACACACACACACACACACACACACGCAGATGGGGACTGGAAGTTTGAATCCAGATCCTCCTGCATGGTAATATGTGCATTCAGCTGAGTGCATCATTATTTGGCCCCTATTCATTTCTTTGATGGCTACTTTCTGCATGTGTGTCCTGTTTAAAAATCGATTTCTACCTTTACATAATAAGAAATTGGTTATAATTATCATCTAGATTCATTGTTTGCTTTTTACATTTATTTATTTATTTATTTATTTATTTATTTATGAGAAAGATAGGAAGATAGAAAGAACCAGACATCACTCTGGTACATGTGCTGCTGGGGACTGAACTGAGGACCTCATGCTTGAGAGTCCAATATTTAATCCACCATGCCATCTCCTGGGCCACTGCTTTTTATTTTTACATCTACAATATACATAAACTTGATTTTTTTATATATGATTTACAATAGGATCAACTACCTCTTTTTCCTGGGACAGTATAAAATTGCCCCAGCATCCTCCATAAAAAAAAAAAAAAGAATGATAACAAAGTCTATCTTAGGAATTAGTATTCTCATCCATGCTACAGATTTATTACTTTAAAAGAGAGAAAGAGAGAAGGGAAATTGAATCTAAAAACAGCATATAAATTTGAATATATGTCCATCCCCACATCCCTATGTGTAAATTTCCAAGGTATTTATAAAGAGATCTGTCATCCTGGTATTCTGGGTAATGGACTCCACTCCTACTAAGTGTCATGCATGCTCGCTGTAGAGCAGTGAATAAAATGTCCTGTTGTTAGAGACTCTGAGCACAGCTGGATATGACTTGCCTAGCAACAGGGTTCTAATGTGACTTTTTATTTTGTAAAATTCATGCCTTTAAAATACTTCCTGACATTTGGAAACCTTGTGTCTGTCGTACTGTGCACCATCTGATCAACACCATACGCTGACAAATGAGAATAAAAGCTACTATGAACTGGTCTATTGAATATAGAGAAAAGCTGGTATAGAATATAAAATGCTCATTTTATACTCGCTGAGGTAAATAATTATTTAAGTGATAATTGCCCATATAATAGAAAACTATAAAGAAATAGATATAGACCTACAATATGTATTAAAAAGGAACCATAAGGTTTCAAGTAGTCTTTGTTTGAATTTGTCCTACTTGACCTCCTAAAGCTTCTCCGACTCAGCTCATTTACTTCAATCTTATTTTACTTGTCTTTCCTTCAGCTTTAATCTTAAAAACAAATGCAAAGAAGGATTTTTGCTGTATGTTCATTTATTTTAGGCTCTTAGATCTGTGTTTTAGCATGATTTATTTGGAAGCTTAATAACCCTTAGATATTTGTCACTTCAATTTTTAAACTTTTCCCACTATGTTGTTTTTTTTTTCAGTATTTACAGGATGTTTGGGAATGTTTTTATTTTTAGAAATCAGAATAAAGTATTCTTCGGTCAGCTTGAATGAATGCTTCCATTTTTTTTTTAATTATTATTTTCCTGAAAGCTATGATTCACTGTAGAAACCACCTAATTCTCAGCTAAGGCAAAACTCTGCAGATAAGGGAGACTAAATAGAAATAGTACAATAATGAGACAAGAGGAAAAGCATTTGCTCACTATGAGCTGAGTAACACCAGTGAACCATCAAATCATACCATAACTCACATTCTTACTAACTGCACTGAGGAGTCTGATGATAATAAATTTTGTATGTACGTCCACATGAGTACATAAAATATTGCTTTTTCTGTAGTAAGTTAGTACTATAAAATCAATTCCTTGTAATTTTCTGACGGGGAGCCGGGGGCTCGAACTGGGATCTTTGCCAGAATCCATTGTACTTCATACTTAACCCATTGTGTCACTGCCTTAATATTTCTAAGTTTAACTTTCTTGACGGGTAAATTAAAATTAGGGATATTTGGAAATAGATATACTACCAATCAAGCTATGCTCAGCCAGAAAATATATCCCAGTCAGAGCCATATACTTAAGAAGTAGGTATTTTTCCTGAGGTTCCATTTTTTATTTTTACAATTTTTTTATTAAATCACTTTATGGGGGCAGGGTGGGAGTGATGGTTTATAAGACCGTTGTTGTCACCTATGTATAGTATCTATTGCTCCATGGTAGACGTTTACACACTACACGTTCCACCAACTTGCTATTCTCGTCCATTACTAAGACACAGAGTCTTTACTCCCATTTCAACCTCTTTCCAGCGCCCCCTACAGTCGACCATCCGTAGGTAAACTTCCACCCTGCATTTTCCCTTTCTTTGTTTCTTATTTCTCACCTATAAATGTGATCATCTGGCATTTTCACTTTCTCCAACTGACGTATTTCACTTCACATGATTCTTTTAACTTCCATCGAAGTTGTAGCAGAAAAAGTTTGCATCACTTCTGATAGCTGAGTAGTAGTTTTCTTAAGTACTTAACCATCTCTGGATGTGTAGGTTGTTTCTTAATTTTGATTATTATAAATTTTACTGCAATAGGCATTGATGTTTGTTGTATCTTTGGATAAGTGTTTTAGTGTTCTGTGTGATAAGACTTAGGGGAGGAATTGCTTGATTGCATGGTAGGTCAGTTTTAATACTTTGAGAAGTCTCTGGAAGAGTTTCCATGCATATGGAACCAATTTACATTACCGCCAACAGTGTATAAGGGTTCCCTTTTTACCACATCCTTGCCATTACTTGTTTCTGTCCTTTTCAATGTATGACATTCTCCAAAGAGTGAGGTGGTATCGCATTATTGTACTGATTTGCATCTCTGTAATAATCAGTGACTAAGCATTTTTTAACTGAGGGTGCTAATGCTTTACAATGTGGTCATTGTACGTGAGTATAGTTTCATTATGCACCAGGTCTCCAGAGTTCTCTACTATGCCTTCCTCCCTCCTCCTTCCACAGTTTCCTGGTTTGGGTATACACCATGCCCAGCTCATGTTTCATTTTTTTTTCTCTCTCCCTGTCTCTGTTTATTAGGCTCTTCTTAGAAGTGAGATCATTTAGTATTTTTTTTCTCTTTTTGGCTTATCTCATGTAACATGTTGTCTTCTAGTTGCATCCAAGATGATGCAAAGGAGACAACTTCATCCTTTTTAACAGCTGAGTAGTATTCCATTACATATATATCACACAGTTTTTTAGCCACTCGTCTATTATTGAACATCTGGGTTGCTTCCAAGTTTTGGTGATTACAAATTATGCTACTTTGAACATAGATCTATGTACGTTGATGAACTGAATATCTTCTTCTGTAAAGAGTCTGTTCAGGTCCTTTCCATATTTCTTAATAAGGTTGTTTACTTGTTTTTATTTTATTTTATTTATTTTCCCTTTTGTTGTCTTTGTTGTCTTTTTGTTGTTGTTGTTGTTATTGGTGTTGTTGTTACTGATGTCATCATTTTTGGATAGGACAGATAGAAATGGAGAGAGGAGGGGAAGACAGGGAGGGGAAGAGAAAGATAGACACCAGCAGACCTGCTTCACTGCTTGTGAAGCGACTCCCCTGCAGGTGGGGAGCGGGGGGCTCGAACTGGGATCCTTACGCCAGTCCTTGTGTTTTGTGCCACATGTGCTTTACCTGCTGTGCTACTGCCCGACTCTCTGTTTACTTGTTTTGTTGTCAAGTTTTTTGAATTCTTCATATATTTTGATAGTTGGCATATGGTATGTGAAAAATTTCCCACTCAGCAAGGTGATTAAAAAATAATAGAGCTTTTAAAATAATTTTGTTTTGCTTTTAATTTGATAAGATAGAGAGAAATTAAGAGGTGAGGGTGAGGTAGAGAGGGAGAGAGATACTTGTAGCACTATGTCACTTCATGTGTTTCTCCCCCCCTTCAGGTGGGAAATGGCAGTTTGAATACATGTTCTTATGCATGGTAATGCGCGTACTCAACCGAGTGAGCTACTGCCCAGCCTTGGTAAAGTAACCCCTCACCCCCTTTTGTGATGGTTCCTTTTGCTGGGCAGAAAATTCCCAATCTATGTAGTCTCATTTGTTTATTTTAGTTTTGTTTTCCTTGTTATTGAACTCAAGTCTCCAAAAACATTGCTAAAGCAGATATCATGGAGTGTTTTGCTAATATTTTCTAATTTGTATTTTATGGTTGCTTGTCTAACATCCAAGTTGTTGATTCATTTTTAGTTGCTATTTAGTGTGTGTGTGTGTGTGTGTTGTTTGTTCTTTGTTTTGTTTGTTTTGGTAAGCACTAATTGAACTGAGGGAATAGTGAGGTCAGCACATATAACTAACTATTGATTTACTTTTTAAAAAATCTATTTTGGCAGTTCCTAGCAACTGTTTATAATCATCATAAATTTTTCTTTGTCTGAGGATCTCATCCTCATGAAAAGTATGGTAATGAGAAAGATTCTGACAGTCATTCACTTTCCTAGCTGTGTTTATCCCACCTTCATAGCTAGAGACTTCTGTTTCAGTCCCTAGTGAACTGAGTGGAATGAGTTTATATCTGACTAAATCCTAAAATTAATCATTTAAGTGAGCATATATATATATATATATACATATATATATATATGTATATATATATATGCAAAATATATTTTGCCAAAAATGGCATTACTCTTGAGGGTGTTAAGGAAAAAAACAATTACAGGGGCCAGATGGTGGCGCACCTGGCTGAACGCACATGTTACAATACGCAAGGACCCAGGTTTGAGCCCCTGGTCCCCACCTGCAGAGGGAAAGCTTCCTAAGTGGTAAAGCAGGGCTGTAGGTGTCACTCTACCCCTCACCCTTTCTACTATCCCCTTCCCTCTCAATTTCTAGCTGTCTCTATCCACTAAATAAATAATTAAAAAAAAAAACCTTTAAAATTATTTGAAATTACAACTGTGTTTGTTTTTAGTTTGATTTTGCCTGTAGCCTTGCTTCAATCCATGAGGATAGTAGAATTAAAGTATGTTTCATTTTTAAATTGGTGATTTAACAGTGTTATACAAAATTAAAAGATTTCGGGGTATATTTTTACACTCAGATATGGTGTGTGAGAGTCATCCATCATCTATCAAAGTTCTGTACCCCACCCTCACCCCCAATAACTACATAGTTTTCACCAAAATTCATGAGACAGTTTGATCTGGCTTGGCTCCCATTATTATACTATTATGCAAATTCATTTGTTTTAGTCATTTATGTTCCAAATATGAACTAAATCCTCGTCGGGTAATTGCCCTTCACCTCTAAACTTATTTCACATAGCATAATGACTTCCATATCCACCTCTTTTGTCCCAAGTGAAGCAATCTCATCTTTTGTGATTACAAAGTAGTAGGCTGATGTTTTAAACTTGTTAATTCTGCTGTCATTATCCACTGAGAAAACTGTGCATCTAAAATTTATCTTAATGGTTGTAGCCTTTGTTTGCTATCTTTGCAGATCTTCAGACCAACTCTTCCCTTTTCTGCCCTCTATATCTGTTCCCACTGTGGCTGAGTCAAAAGCAATACAACAACAAACTCCCGTGTATTCTTCTGTTTGGATTCAGCAATGGGAAGTAGAGCAGGAAATTGAAGAACAAGAAGAGATGGAGATAAGATTATATATTACCCTGACTCTCCCCATTAAATCAACTCAGGTTGGTTGTATTAGTTAATGGGGGGGGGGAAGAAATCAATGGAAAATGAAAACTAATGCAGTCACTCTTCCCTCAAGGCTGCATTGCATGGTTTCCTTCTGGTTTCTGGAAATAGCTCTGCCTTCTTATCCCTTTAAGAGTGGAAGATTTAACAGCCTCACTGTCCCTACCTCAGGTCCCTTCACTGTCCCCGTATTTCCTTAGACCCTACCCACACCTTTTAAATTAGTTTGCTTATTAAATTCTCCTCAGAGTAGTTTAATTTGATATGCCATCTAAATTATTATTGGTAAGAACCTAATGAACACAACAGCCACTCAAATACCTTCAGTGATATTACATTGAATTTTCCAGAAAACTAACCAAGCATAAAACAGATATGAGAGGTTCAAAAAAGAGTGTGTCACGTTATTCAGTATCTTTAATCCATTAGAAATTGGGGTGATCTGGTTTAGGGATATCAGACCTGTTTGTTTTTCAGAGTTCAAGACTCCCAGTTTACTCCATTTCTAGTTTCATCCTTCTTTCACTGCATTTTTGTTACAGAAACTATTTCATTACCCATTTGGTTTTTTTATTACCACCTTAATTTTCCCTCTGTACCTATTTCAACAACTGTTAAGGAGAAAGAGTTACTGGTCCATCCTACCATTTCAGCAGTTTCTCCTGAGGCTATGAGCTTTATATTTAAACACCACAAAGGTATGAGTGTCACTGGATGAAGGAGGAAGTCATCTCTAAACAGAAAGTCTCCATTTTCAGTTGGCGAGATGACCTTTTAGAAGCTTCACACATGTGAAAAACAAAATGGTATGATGATGTCATGGATATTCTTCTAGGTTTATTTTGTGTGAAAAGCGTTCTCCATAGAAATGTTGTACATTTAGAATTCAATCCTGGGTGTTCTAGCTGAAGGCATGTAGGCTAGGGGACATGCTAGGCATGAGCTACTAGAGTCAGCTCTTCCCAACACCCGTTTTGTTTGCTTGTGATTTGTTTCTCTGTGCTTGCTTTTAATGAGATTTTTTATGGCCAAGGAGGGCGAAATTTGAATTCTGATGACATAGAACTGATTAACTGTTGATTTTATTTTATAAATGAGTGGCTGAATGTAGTAAAAAGTAGTAAAAGAACATTGTAGTCCTTGTTTTGACCATTTATATCTGCTGTCAGTGACATTTCTGTACTAACTACAAGAACTAGGCATATTTTCACATGATCAGACTGGATTAATATTTCACGAGATGGTCCTCATTGCTCTCCCAGTGTAGTAACACTGCAAGTACTTTAATGTGGTTCTGTAAATGTAGGGAGGTAGAGGTGACTAGGAAGCAACTCTGAGAGCTCATTAGGTAGGGTGTGTGTCTTGTCAAAAGCATGGCCCAGGTTCAAGCTTAACACAGCATGAGAGACTCCTATGGCATCAGAGAAAGCTCCAGTCTTGTGGGTTCTCTTTCCCTCTCTGTCTCTTTCTATCTGAAGTAAAAGAATGGAAAAAATGTCATCCCAGGAGCTAAAAAAAAAAAAGAAAAAAAGAAATTTTAATAACATTCAACTTTAAAACTTACATACTCATTGATGACTGACAGTATAATGAGCATCTAAACCTCAAATGTAATACACATGTCTAATAATAAGGGATGACATGTCTCTAGCATTTGTTAAGTGCAAGGTACTATCCAAGCCCCTTATGTGTTTAAAATTTTTTAAAACTGACATGAATCCCATGAGATGGCCTGAAACTGATATGAGAGGTGTTAATTAGTATCTTAAAGGATAGAAAGCAAACAGACTTTGACCTGACAGCTTTTTCACCCTATGATCCAACTCTGGAAACATCACACTATGCTTTGAGGCACAGAAAAGAATAACATGCAGGGGATGGGATATGGAACTCTGGTGGTGGGAAATATATGGAATTTTACTCCTTTTATCCTATGGCTTTGTTGCTATTTTCTATTTTTATTCTATAAATAAATTAAACAAAAAGAAAGAAATAATAGTTCTTTGCTTTCTCAAATATATAATCTCCAAACCACAAGACCCACCTCTAGACACAAAGATCTTAAATAGAGACCAGGCAGCTAAGACTTATAAATGAATACTAAAGTAATGAGCTCAAAAGTTAGGCATTAATAAATAAAATAACTTCAAAGAGCAATAAAAAATAAAGGACTATTGTCTATGGACAATTCCCAGTGGTTTTTAAAGCAGTTTTTCAGTAATTCAAGCCTCCTGCAGGCATATTTCTTTAGCACAAAACTGTTGTGTGACCTTTAAGGATTGGAAAAGTCACACACACACAAAAAAATCACATTCCTTGGACAGTTGAACTCAAAGGAGATATTTAATGAAGTCGCACTGGGAGCAGTTTGGAGAGTTGGAGCCATGCTGAGAGGGCATTTTAGAGACTGGAGACCCCAGAAACTCTTTAAAAAAAAAACCTGCAAAGAGTCAAAACATAGTCTTTCTTCTCCCCTGTGCATCTCTTTGTGTGTCCTCTCCTCTTCTCTTTAGGACCTATCCTTACACAGTATGATATCACACTAACCTCACTAATTAGACTTGTAAATATCTTCTTTCTAAATAAGGGCACATTCTGAGGCCCCAGGTCTTTATGCTCCTTAGTGGCACTATTCAACACACTGTAAGCATTAATAATTATTATCTTAGCTTGCCACAAAGAACAGATCTCAAGTGTATTCTGGCAACTCAGAATATAAATGTATACTGCATGTCCCAACAAACAAGAATAACATAGATTATACTATGTTGTCTTTGGATGAACAGTTATCCTTGAGATAAAAGAGGAAAGAGTTCTGTCTGTGATGTACAAGTGGAACTATTTGTCTTTGATTTCTAGCAAAATCATGTGCTAAATATGCATTACATATGGTTGCCTAATGTTCTTCAACTGAAGTAGTTAGCTATACTGAGAACAAATACCACACTCATGAAGCATGTAATAGCTTACATCTGGGGCTATATATGATACAATGAAATCTATAATGACCCATAGCTCTAGTTTTCATCTTCTGAGAGTGAGAACATGATAATATACTGCTTGATTTGTTTTACCAAAAGGTATGTTTAGACTTCATATACCTGTAATGGCTGGTAGCTTACTTAACTTTTGTAGGTAGTATATTTATCCAATTAAAGTAGACAATCACTGAGTTAAAGACTCCACTAATTATCTGTCATCATAAATCAAATCCAAGTAATTTGGTTGTCAGTGCCAAGGCACTTTTTTAAGGTCACTGCCAAGGTGCATGCAATTAACAGTTTTGTTTCCCTGAAGGAAGTCTGACCAGACTAAATTGTTCCATTGTGAGAAAAGCAATTTGGTAACAACCTGCTGTGTTGTTATAATAAACAGCCTAGCTGTTTTTACTGCCTAGATTATTTTCTATATCTTTTCCTCTCTTTCTCCTCTTTCCTCTCCGTCTTCTTTTTGGTTCTTAAACCAGTTCAAATTTTTATTTTTATCCTATTAATTTTTTAAATTTTTAAAAATTTATCTTTATTTATTGGGTAGACATGGCCAGAAATTGAGAGGAAAGGGGAAGATAGAGAGGGAGAGAGACTGAGAGACACCTGCAGACCTGCTTCACCACTTGCAAAGCTTTCCCCCTGCAGGTGGGGACAAAGGGCTCAAACCCTAACACATTGTAACATGTGTGCTTAACCAGGTGCACCAACACTCGACCCCTCTTATTAACTTTATTTATATATTTGAACATCAATCAATACTATATCTCCAAGCTTTTGATAATATGAATTAGTTTGAGCATAGCATCATATTTATTTTGTTTTTCCACCATAACAGTTTATATATACAAGTCAGTTTATGAAGTAAACTAATTTAAGTAAAAAAAAAAATACCTAGTAGTCCTTGCAACATTTTAACTTTTTTTTAATATTTATTTTATTTATTCCCTTTTGTTGCCCTTGTTGTTTTATTGTTGTAGTTATTATTGTTGTTGTCGTTGTTGGATAGGACAGAGAGAAATGGAGAGAGGAGGGGAAGACAGAGAGGAGGAGAGAAAGCTAGACACCTACAGACCTGCTTCACCGCCTGTGAAGCGACTCCCCTGCAGGTGGGGAGCCGGGGTTCGAACCAGGATCCTTATGCCAGTCCTTGTGCTTTGCGCCACCTGCACTTAACCTGCTGCGCTACAGCCCGACTCCCCAACATTTTAACTTTTATGAAGGCAATGACATTTAACACTTTTAATGCAACAAAACCTTCCTTGGCAACTTATTTCTCTCTTTCCATAGCATCCTCTCCATTCTCCTTCTACTGGTCATCATCTAACTTCTCTTTAATAATCACTGTCCTGCTCCTAGTATTTTTCCTCTTATCGGATTCCATTCTTAGTCTTCTCTTAGTCTCTCTTTGCATGCTTTCCCTGACAATCATCATTCAGTTCCAGGACACCAACCACTGACAATTCACAAGTCAACTCTAAACCACAGCACCCCTCCTGTGAAATGAATCCATCTTCCCATTATTTATAAGAACTAGCATGAGAAAGACTGTGTAGCTAAACAGGATATAGTCAAGTGCTAATACAAAATTCATAAAAAAACATTTGCTGAAAGTCCTCAGGAGAAAGAATATAGTAGGTCCTCATAACATCATTTTTTAAATAATTTACATGAGGGCAATACAAGTAACATATCAACTGTAACTCAACTGCCTATGATAGTTTGCATATATCTGTATAAGCTTTCTCTGAATGCTCCAGTTTCCTCCCACATCCTACATATATATATATATATATATATATATATAGTATTGATTCAAGTGTCTAAATATCCAATAGGAGTGAGGAAGGAGAGAGAGAGAGAGAGAGAGAACATGTGTTGTTAAAATTCGGAGGCTCCAGCTGGCCGGGCTAGCTTCACGGGCGGGTAACAGAGACGACCAGAGACATACGGCTGTGCAGGGAAGCTATATTTCTTTATTCAGGAACAACGATTCATAAACTAAACCAAACTAATCACCAAATAGAACTCTGCTGCCTCTTTCCCCTGCGGCGGCGCCAAGAGTTCGAGAGTGCTTGGCACTGCCGCGGGGGAAAGAGGCAGCAGAGTTCTATTTGGTGATTAGTTTGGTTTAGTTTATGAATCGTTGTTCCTGAATAAAGAAATATAGCTTCCCTGCACAGCCGTATGTCTCTGGTCGTCTCTGTTACCCGCCCGTGAAGCTAGCCCGGCCAGCTGGAGCCTCCGAATTTTAACAACAAACATGCACCCTGGATGAAAAGATACCCTGTTCAAAGTTGTTTCTACTTTGAACCTTGGGTTGCTGAGCAAGTTTTTGGCCAATCCTGACCCAAAACTGAAATAAGAAAGTTAGAAAATGAATTCAAAGTCTTATTTATAATCTGTAGCAATTAAAGTCTTTATTCTTATGTTTGGTGATGATTTTATGTCTTATTATAGTAAGAATTCAACTCTTTGTTTTATCAAGAAACTTATGGCTAATATTGCTTTCATTATATGTTACCTAAAGTCAGTTTCAAGAACCTATCAGCAATGCTAAAAACCTACTATAATTTTTTGTGTTGAGGTAATAAGAAAGAGTCAGAAATAGGAAAGAGTTAAAGACATAATGAAATGATGTGAGTTTTTCAGGTGAAATAAAGGAAAGAAAGGGCTATTCAGGTCATACAAATAGCACGAGCAATGTAAACAAGAAGAAAGGAAAGAGAACATGGCAAACTTAATAGGAGGCAATCCTTTTTGTTGGCACAGAAAACAAGTGAGATAAAGAACAGTGGTATAGGGAGCTGAGCAGTAGTGCAGCGGGTGAAGTGCAGGTGGCACAAAGCACAAGGAATGGTGTGAAGATCCCGGTTCCAGCCCCAGGCTCCCCACCTGAGGGGGGGGGGGGTGTCACTTCACAGCCGGTGAAACAGGTCTGCAGGTGTCTATCTTTCTCTCACCCTCTCTGTCTTCCCCTCCTCTCTCCATTTCTCTTGGTCTTATCCAACAACGACATCAATAACAACAATGATAACTATAACAATAAAACAAAAGGGCAACAAAAGGGAATAAATAAATATTAATAATAAAGAACAGTGGTATAGTATTTGAGTGCCAGTGGGAAGTGTTTGAATGCCATCTGAGAAAACTCCTGTTAAGTCTTGGTATGGAATAAAGAACATGCTGTGTTAAGTAGATCAACCTACTAGTATAGAGGGTAGATGTGGCAATTAAGGCATAAAATAAGAAAGATGTAGCAGAGAATGAAGAAAGAATAAATCTACAGTTCAACAGGTCCCCATGGAAGATTTAATGCAGGTGTAAACAAGACATAGGCTGGAGGTGTTATGAGTTGAAGAAAAATATACATAAAACCAGGAGTGAATTCATTACCAGTCAATAGCTCATAAAACTTGAATAAGTGTCTCAGCCTTTTTTAAACATCCATAACAATGAACAAATAAGACTGAATCACTAAGGTTTCTTTTGACCCCAATTTTAAAGTGTGGAGTGTAGATAGATTTATCATGTTCTCTTGTGTACCTCTGCTCCCTTGCCTCATAATTAATTTGTTTTGATACTACTTTTTAACTTGTTTAGTTGTTTTCTACAAACAAATTGTGATATTTTCCTTATTGAGATACAAAGAAATCTTGCTAACTTTAACACGAAGTACTAGGTAAATGATTTAAGAAGGCATATCCATAAACATCTTTCTATGCACCAATTTACCTTTCATTCAGTAACTCTGGCCTTATTTTATTTTTTTATTATATATATATATATGAATTTAAGCAGAGCACTTATCAGCTCTGGCTTATGGTGGTTGGTGCGGGGAATTGAACCCAGGACTTCAGATCTTCAGACATGAGAGTCTCTTTGTATAATCATTATGCTACTTACACCCAACCAATTTGGCCCTTTAATGATGAGCTGAGGGACGGCAAGAAAGGATCATATTCTATAAATATATATTTGGTGACCTGTCAACTTTACAAATAAATTCTTAAATAAAAATCATCAGGATCCCACATGCCAAAAGAAGTTAAAGAACAGTAATTAAAAAAGTTCTAATGATCGGGGAGTCGGGCTGTAGTGCAGCGGGTTAAGCGCAGGTGGCGCAAAGCACAAGGACTGGCATATGGATCCTGGTTCGAACCCCGGCTCCCCACCTGCAGGGGAGTCGCTTCACAGGTGGTGAAGCAGGTCTGCAGGTGTCTATCTTTCTCTCCTCCTCTCTGTCTTCCCCTCCTCTCTCTATTTCTCTCTGTCCTATCCAACAACAATAATAACTACAACAATAAAACAACAAGGGCAACAAAAGGGAATAAATAAATAAAACAAATATTTAGAAAAAAAAAGTTCTAATGATCATAATTTAATTAGCAAATATATAGTGTTTTTAATAGGGTATGCCTACTAATGGTCCAAAGTCTATATTATGAATTTGAAGACTCTTAGTGTTCTGACTTGAACACTGTCTCCTCTTTGGCCCACCTCAAAGAGAAAGTAAGAGGTTTCTCTCTCTCTTTCTGTCTCTGTCTCTCTCATAATGGGAGAGACTGTGTATGAGGGACTGGGAGTATATGAAATCTCTATCTTAAGCCTATTTAACTAGGTAGATAAATGTTTTGAAAAAAACGTAGTATACAAATTATAAGTAAAAGAATACATCACTTTGCTGCACAGAGCAGTCAGATTAATTCCCTCCTAAACCAGTTCCACTATATGTCATTATGCAAAGGGAAAGAAACACAGGTTCAACTTCTCTCTACTCATATTTTTTGCAAGGACATTTGGGTCATCTTAGAAGGGGATATATTGGCTTTTTATTACTGGTGCAGCAGATAGTCACAAACTCGATGGCTTAAATCAACACAATTGTATAACTCATAGTTCTGTAGGTCAGAAATCTGACATAGGTCTTCCAGATCTAAAATCTACGTGCTGACAGAACTGTTTTTCCTTCTAGAGTCTACACAAAATAATCTATTTCCTGTTTTTCCACATGGACCTCGTTATCCATTGCCATTAAATCTTCCCTAGTAAGGCTCACTCTGACCACAGCTGTTAAAGATTTTCTATTTTGAAGAACCTATAGGATTATATTATGTACACCAGAATAATCTCAGTTTAAGGTCCTTATATAAATGACATATGCACATTCTTACCAGTTGAGTAACATAACAAATCCAAAGATTCAAAGGATTAGGATGTAGGAATTTTTTGAGGGATCATTGTTTTCTCTACCAAACAGGTATATATTAATTAATGGTCAGCAATTGGCCATAGTCATGCATTAATTGTGAGGTTAATAAGACAGAACTATGCAGTAGTATAAAGGAAGAACTTAAGAAAAAAAAATCAGTAAGAAGTGCAGACATGAGCTTATATCAACCCATGTGCTGTCATCAGCTTTGCCATCAGTGATATATCACAGGGTGGACAGAAATTAGGTTTTTCCTAAGATAATAGAAAGTGCTTATGCTTATATACTTTTAGGAGAGCCAAGGACCTCTTAAATATGCTCTAATTTGCTTAACTGGATTTATTTCTTTTAGGTTTACTGAGAGAGCTGATAAACAGCACTGTATAAATTTAGGATATACACATAACAATCTGACTTACTCATATTACAAAATGTTTACCACAATAAGTTCGGCTAACTTTTTCAGATGTCTAAGATGTGGAAAACAGCCCATTTAGAGGTACATACTATAGTTGATAAGAAATCTTTTGTAAAGAAAATGGTTTCTTCTTTTCCTTCTTCTTTAAAAGTCCTAATGCATTTTTATTTTGTTTATTTTAGTCTATATTTTGAGGTTCTTGAGAATTTTCTTAATTATAAATCAGTCCTCTGACTCAATCAAAAATCTCAAAATGGTGTTTGCAAACAAATATCCTTATCAGCCAAACACCCCTCAGTATTTATTTATTTATTTATTTATTTATTTATTTATTTATTTTTATTGCTACCAGGGTTCTTGTGGTTTCATGCCAGCACTATAGATCCACTGTTCCCAGCAGCCATTTTATTTTATTTTATTTATTTTTTCTTTCTAGTTTGCTTGATTAGACAGAGAGAAATTGAAAGAAAGTCACCTGCAGACTTGCTTCACCTGTGGTGAAGCCTCTCCCCCTCGCTTCCCCCCACAATTGGGAAGCAGGGGCTCGAACCAGTTCCTTGCTCATGGCCATGTATGCAATCAGTTGGTTGCACTGCAGTCTGCCCCTATAAACTTATAAAATGGCATGGAATTCTATTTAGATTTATTTAAATTTATGATTTGACTACATATACTACTTTTTAAGTTGTAAATAAAACTGATAATGCAATTGCCATTCATAATGTACAGACTTCTGCTAAATGCCTAAAAATGCAATTTCTGGAAACATGTTATATTGAAACTAATCATCTTCATTTAACTCACAATAAGATTGCTCATAGAGCACATGAAGGAATAGTTTTCAGCATCTACCATGGACTTAGTATATACCTTTTCTTTGTTTTCAGTAACTACTTTAGAAAGTTGGATAAACATTCAAAAGATGATGGAAATGAGGCTATTAAAAAAAAAGTGTTCTTCAACTCGGACAGCACTTGAAGGAATCATGTTAAGTGAGCTGTCATGATGAGCAGGATGAATATGGGATTATCCCACTCATAGATAGAGGTTGAAAAACAAGAATAGAAAGGGAACCATAAAGCAGAACCATGGACTGGGCTTGGTGTACTGCATGAACATATAAAACTCTGAGGGAAGGGAGATTTTCAGGCCCACTGTTGGGGGTTGGGGTAGGGACAAAGACCTTTGGTGATGGGAGCAGTGTGAAACTATACTTCTATTATCTCATAAACTTATAATTCTCTATTAATTCAGTATGTCAGGGGAAAATAGATTGAGTGTTCCAAGTTTATTAACTGCCTAGATTTTAGATTCCTTCAGTCTAAGCATTTAATGTTTTTAATTTGGAAACTGATTGAACTCTGACACTAGGCTTAAATAGTTAAAGCATTTCTAAAAATATTTTTTTTAAGTACAAAGTTGCCTACAATGTTAGACCAGATAGACCAGCATCATTTGCTTCTGTCAATATCTAAGATAATGTTATAAGCTGGCAACAGTAAATGACATAAAGCATGGTTAGGTTAAGTATAATACAATAAACCCTACACTGTAGGGGAGAAGGGGTAGGAATACAGTCCTTTGGTGGAAGAAATGGTGCTAATACATACTCCTATTAACTTATAGTCTTATAAATCACTATTTAATCAATATTACAGGAGTAAATAAACTGAATGTCTTGAGTTCTTTAAATACATATATTTTAGTTCTGCATATATATTCCTTTGGTCAAAAGCACTTAATATTTCTAATTTGTAAACTGATTAAATTCTAACACTGGGCTTAAATTGTTAAAGCATTTCTAATATCTTCTTTGAAATATTAAATGTCCTATAATCTTAGACCAGGTAGACCAGAAGCAAATAGCCCTGTCAGTATCTAAGATATAGTTATTAATAGATACCATTAAATGGCATAAATCATGATGTAGCTTCGTATGGTACAGTAAACCTTAAATCATGGGACTTTTAAAGTAAACCAAGTTCCCAAATAATTTGGTTATAATACTAATCTGTTTCCTCTTAAACTTTAAGACAGCAAGGGACCTTCCTCATTCTCTTTAAAATCTACATTTCTTTCAGTTGTGGAACATCTAGTGCTTTGCTTGTATTTCTTCATGTTTCTTTTGATCTCATACCATGTGACTCCTGCCTCTGCTGACCTCAACTAAACCATTGCAACCAGTGCTACCTTGCTATATTTCACTTCGGACAGAGATGCCAGGCCTGGGATGTCAACCCTTCAGCTCCAATACTCTGGTGAGACTTTTCCTAACATATTTCAAATGGCACACTTCCTAACAAAGTTAAAGAACCTAGAAATAGGCCAGAGCCTAAAAGGTACATGTATCCATAAGTCAGAGGAAAATGTATATCTTGAAGTAAAAGTAATTAATAGTTTGTAGTGAATAGACTTAGACACAAGAAGTGCAGCAAGCAAGTAGAAAGACCTAAAAAAGACACCATAAAGTACTTAATCAAATATGTACTGCTTAGACCTATATACCCTCCTGCCCTACTCCTTACTTCACTTCTGCACCCCTAGAAGAATTTTGGTACATGTTCCCACAGGGGGAGAAAAGTTAGGAGATAAATAGAGGACTCTGAAACCCAATTCCATCAGGACCCAAAGAGAGAAAAGGAAAGCCATGACATCATCTCCCCAGACAATAACTTGGATCCACCTGCATATCAGATTTCAGGCTCAGGGGAAAAAAAAAAAAACCAAAAACAAACACAAACACAAAACTAGTATAGGCACAGATCCTTTGGAATATAGCTAAAATATGCCTACTAGCTGTCTACAAAATGGAGAACCCCCCCCCCACACACACACACACACAACTCTTCATCTGAACTATTCCAGCCCTTAGGTTCATGATTAATCAACAATTTGTTTGGCTTTGTATGTTAACTCTCTTTTCAGCCACCAGGTTCCAGATGCTAGCATGATGCCAACCAGACTTCCCTGGACAGACAACCCCACCAATATGTTCTGGAGCTCTGCTTCCCCAGAGCCCCACCCCACTAGAGAAAGAGAAAGGCAGGCTGGGAGTATGGATCGACCTGTTAATGCCCATGTTCAGAGGGGAAGCAATTACAGAAGCCAGTCCTTCCACTTTCTGCATCCCACAATGACCTTGGGTCCACACTCCCAAGGATTAAAGAATAGGAAAGCTATCAGGGGAGGGGATGGGATAAGGAGATCTGATGGTGGGAACTGTGTGGAGTTGTACCCCTCTTATCCTACGGTTTTGTCAGTGTTTGCTTTTTATAAGTAGAAAAAATGAAAGACATTAAGAAGTAATAATAGAGATAGCTGTGACTTAAAATGGAAGAGAAAGCAGGATCATAGGGGGGTAAAAGGGGCAAATATATAGAGATAGGTAGACAGACAGGTAGTTACAGAAATAATAGTCAACCCATATTTGTGACCTTGGAAGAATCAATGCAGTTTCAATGGAGGGAATGGAAACACAGAACTCTGGTGATGGGAATGATTTGGAATTGCATCCCTGTTATTTTGTAAATTTGTAAATCACTAATAAGAATAAAATAAAGTAAGAAAAGAAAACTATCTCAAGTTCAGACTGAAGTTGTTGATACTGCTATGTTGTAACACTCTAGGCTCTTGAAATCGTCAGCAAAATCCATGAGCTACTAAAAGTCTTATGGAAGCAAGGATTTATTTTGTCTGTTTATCATAGAAATCGAGAAGTCTGATCACTTCACCTAAGATGTGCTACAGAGCAACAAATTAACTGGACTTTTCCGGCAGAAGCTGAGCTCAGGATGGAATCTGACTAACATAGGGAACAGATGGAGGAAGATTTGAGCTGACCTTATACACACACATCCTAACAGACAAGTGACTCAAGGTGACATTTGTTCTAGAGAACAGATCATTCCTCTGGCCAGTCTTTCACTGTCTTGTAAAGTTATTTTCAATTCTATGTCCTTTTTATGTCTGAGCATATTTACTATACATATATTTATAAAGTATATAATCATGTGCTTGCTTTTTCTTTCTTTTTAAAAATGCTTTATATTTATTTATTCCCTTTTGTTGCCCTTGTTTTATTGTTATAGTTGTTATTTTTTATTGATGTCGTTGTTGAATAAGAGAGAAATAGAGAGAGGAGGGGAAGACAAAGAGGGGGAGAGAAAGATAGACACCTGCAGACCTGCTTCACCGCCTGTGAAGCAACGCCCCTGCAGCTGGGGAGCCAGGGGCTTGAACCGGGGTCCCCAGTCCTTGCGCTTTGCGCCAAGTGCAGTTAACCCACTGCATTACTGCCCGACTCCCCAGTGCTTGCTTTTCTTAAATAGATGCAGATATGCAGATCACACAAATAACATATATCTCTAGAGTAAGAAAAATGATCATTTCAACAGAAATGTGACTAGATTATTATTGACAAACATTTAGTATACAAGACACCTTAACTATAATCACTCAAAATTCAACTTGATGCACATTTATATATTATACCAATGTGGCAGTTATGTTCTGCTATATCATGGGTCACACTGAGCAATTATAATGTTATGAACTATATCACTAACATAACTGCTACTTTGAAATTTACTTCATTTTTTTAAAAAATGATACTGTGGAGGCTGGACAGTGGCATACCTACTCAAGCACACCAGTTATCATGTACAATGACCTGAGTTTACTCTCCCGCTAACCTGCAAGCGGGATGCTTCCTGAGCAGTGAAGCAGGCCTGTAGGTGTCTCTTTCTCTTTCCCTCTGCATTGTCTGCATCTCAATTTCTCTCTAACCTATCCAACTACAAATAGAAAGAAAAAAAAAAGGTGGGAAGTGGCCTCAAGGAGGAGTGGATTTGTAATCTTGGCACTGAGCCCCCAGCCTGATGACAAATAAATAAATAAATAAATGAACAGATAAAATAAAAGAATTTTAAAAGATACTGTGAACATACCATCACAAACTTGATTTAGGACAAACAAACATACACATGCATATGTACTCACAATGAAATGAGGAAAAAATACTCATGAAAACTTATTAAGCTATCATTAACTATGTCCCAATATTTATGGTAATTTATTTGTTTACCTTTGTTATCAGTAAATCTTCAACACTTTGGGGCAACTTTTACATAGGAAAAGAAAGACAAATTAAAAAAGAGAAAGACACTACAACATGAAAACATTTCAGTGAAGTGAGGGTGGTTTCAAACCTGAGTCAGGCACATAACAAAATAAATGTTCTATCCACATGAGCCATTTTGACAGACCATATATTTTAATTAAAATAAAATAAATTCTTATTTTGGAATAGATTTATGATCCTTATTAAGGTGGGATAATACATGTAAAATGATTAATCAAATTTTATGGCCAGAGCTCATAAAAAGCTTCAGTAGAGCGGCCAGATGGCAGTGCATCTGGTTGACTGCACATGTTACATAATGCACAAGGACCCCAGGTTCGAGTCCCCTGATCCCCACAGGGGAAAAGCTTCACAAGTGATAAAACAGTGCTGCAGAAATCTCTCTGTCTCTCACCCTCTCTATCAGCCGCTTCCCTCTTGATTTCTGGCTGTCTATATCCAATATATAATTATAATATCTATATCCAATATATTTCTGGCTATCTATATCCAAATATATTTATTTATATATAATAAAAAATGAAGTACATGCTTGAGTGGAAAAAATTATAAAATTCTGTAGAAAGTTCTGAATTTTATCTCAAGTTTTAGAGAAATCCTTACATGTTCTAACTTGGTACTTCATTCACTAGATGGTGCAATAGATGTATTTCAAATAAATCTGTTTAACAACCTTGACTTAGAGGGGCTGGGTAGTGGTGCATTTAGTTCAACACACATGTTAAAGTGCTCAAGTACCCAGGTTCAAGCTCCTGGTTCCCACTTGCGGGGGGGGGGGAGTTTCACAAGTGGTGAAGCAGTGCTGCAGGTGTCTCTCTCTCTCTTACTCCCCTCTCAATTTCTCTCTGTCTTTCCAGTAGATGAATAAATAAATTATTCAATATTTTTAAAAAAAGAAACTTGTCTTAGAAGATTGACTAAACATTAGAGAAATAAATAAAATGAAAGCTGCAGTTT
Organism: Erinaceus europaeus; assembly: GCF_950295315.1. NCBI lineage: Eukaryota > Metazoa > Chordata > Mammalia > Eulipotyphla > Erinaceidae > Erinaceus > Erinaceus europaeus. The sequence continues at coordinate 120,989,629 of NC_080165.1, read as the reverse complement.
GAAATTGCAAATAAGAAACATTGTCATTATTTGATTCTAGTAACAGACATTTATATTAGAACTGCAAAAGCAATCTGGAAATTGTCCTGAGCAAAATTTTAATAGATTTATGAAAAGGTTTATTTATCCTAAAACCATCATAAATAATACAAATATTGATTTAATTGAACATAAGCTCTGTGAAAATTTCTTCTTTTTTTAATATTTATTTTATTTATTTATTCCCTTTTGTTGCCCTTGTTGTTTTATTGTTGTAGTTATTATTGTTGTTGTCGTTGTTGGATAGGACAGAGAGAAATGAAGAGAGGAGGGGAAGACAGAGAGGAGGAGAGAAAGATAGACACCTGCAGACCTGCTTCACCGCCTGTGAAGTGACTCCCCTGCAGGTGGGGAGCCGGGGTTCGAACCGGGATCCTTATGCCGGTCCTTGTGCTTTGCGCCACCTGCGCTTAACCCGCTGTGCTACAGCCCGACTCCCAAAAATTTCTTCTAATCTGTATTATTTATCACTTATCTTCAAGACTTGGAGTAGTATCTAGTAATTCAATACTTTCTAAGATAAAGGAATGAGTGAATATATTAATGAATGAATGAGTCTTAAGGAAGAACTGGAGGGCCAAAAGATGTCTCACATGGGAAGGTGTCCACAATTCAAGTTCCAACCCATCCCCACTGCACTGCACTGAGGGAACTTCAGTGTTGTTATATCATTCTGTCTATTTGTCTGTCTGTCTGTCTGTCTGTCTGTCTATCTATCTATCTATCTATCTATCTCTTTGACTCTGACTCTCTCTTCTATCTTGAAAAAAATGTAATGAAACTCCAGTGTGACTAAAAAAAGAAGTAAAGAAGTGGAATATTCAACAGACATTTGAGAAAATTATGCTTAGAAATATGACTTTAATAAATGACTTTCTGTTAGAGAGGTGAGTGTTTTTAAGAATGTTTAATATAAAAAATTTAATTATTAAAGGATATGTCAATACAACAATCATTAAAAAAATAGATTGACCATATACAAAACTAAATACAGAAAAATCTATAAAGAAAATTTATAGATTCTTTCAAAATTAAATGCAAAAAAATCACTTAAAATACCAATTTCAAAAGTAAAACCATTAGGTGATAGTAATTACAAGAAACATTTTACTAATTTTTAAAGATGTATTTATTCACTTATGAGACAGAGAAACATGACATCACTCAAGAATAGTGATGCTGGAGATGGAACTCAGAATCCCATATTTTCAAATCTAACACTTCATTGTTGTGCCACCTCATGGGCCACAAAAATATTTAATTTTTTTGTAATAAAAGTATGAAAAATGAAGAAACTTTAAATTACTTTGAATTACTAATTATGAATATGTCATTTCTTTAAAGAATTTTTACATGGTTAACAAAAGAAATGTGGAATATGTAAATGTCTCAGACACTATTTCAAATACTACACTTTTTTATGGTGATTGATAATGGTTTAGCAGAAGCTGAGAGAAGATGCAGTTCTGTAAACAGTATCTATTTATTAATGAATAAATGTTCTACTCACTGGACCACAAGTCTTTTTATGAGGACGTTTTTAAAAGAATTGATGTTATACCAAACTTCACATAAAGACATCATCACGATGTCAAAATATACCCATAATTTGTAAAAACAAACAAACAAACAAAAAACTATTTGGTAATTAGACTATTGATTAAAAATCCCCACTAAAGATTGTTATTGTGGTCAAATAAATAGAAAGACACATGAATAACAGTGAGATAGATGTCTATATACATATGTGATAGAGCTCTATTAAAGCTGGGTTTTACATGTTATCAGCCTCACCCTACGCTCTATGAAGAGTAACAATAGAAAGTTTATGGAAGTATGTAAACTGTTTTCTTGTCTGTTTTGTTTTTAAAATATTTTGTGTATTTATTTATTTACTCATTTATTTATTGGATAGAGACAGAGAGGGAAGGGGAAGATAGAGGGAGAAAGACAGGAAAACATCTGTAGCACTGCTTCATCGTTCACAAACATCTCATAAAAACTGCAGCAAAGGTGGGCGCGAGGAATAACATCATTGCAAGACTGGCCAGCTCCTCACGGGGCGCGAGCGCTTCCACACTTCGATCATCATCTCTGGCATTATGCTATTCCACTGCAGAATACTGTGCCCCAGTATGGTTCCGTAGCCCCCATGTCCACTTGGTTGATTCCAAATTATATTCCTCCATGAGGATAATTTCTGGAACCATCCGTTTCACCCTGGTTCCATGGCTGCCAGTTCTTAGCAACATCGCCCCGCCAGATATTCGTCGGGATGCGGCATCATCTAAGCTCATTTCCCACGTCTATTATATTCCTCCATGAGGATAATTTCTGGAACCATCCGTTCCACCCTGGTTCCATGGCTGCCAGTTCTTAGCAACATCGTCCCGCCAGATATTCGTCGGGATGCGGCATCATCTAAGTTCATTTCCCACGTCTACGCTCGACCGGACCTGCCAATATACGCGGATATCTTCGCCCACCCTGTCCAACGCTTGAAGTCTCGTCACCCAATCTGGTCCCCTATGCCTACACTGAACTTCTCTGTTCCAGACTCTTGGAAACAGAGTTGGTAGTCAGCTGAGGTAAAGAACAAACACCTCATCACAGACCCCTGCAAGCGTCAACCCGGCTTTGACCTAGCACGTTATGACTGGGCCCTCCTCAATCGCTATCGAACAGGCCATGGCCGCTGCGCCGCTATATTCCATCGCTGGGGAGCCAGAGACGACCCGAACTGCTCCTGCGGCTACAGACAGACTATGACCCACATAGTCAACGACTGCCACCTCTCCAGATTCAAAGGAGGTCTCGAAACTTTACATCAGGCTCAACCTGACGCTGTTGACTGGTTACGGAAGAAGGGCAAACGCTAGAAGAAGAACCGTTCACAAAGCTCGCCCCTGAAGACAGGGATAGAAGTCCTTGTATATTGTAACATGTCCACTCAACCATGTGACTAAAGTGGACCTGAGTTTAATCCTATCTCTGCAATTTGCCACTTATGTTACCTTAGTAAGTTAATTAACTCCCCTAAATTGATTTCCTGAGTTTAGGGAATATGAAAGATAATACATATTTCAGAGAGTCATTGTAAGATTTCATGAAAGAGTAGACATACATTATGCTCAATAAATACACATGGTGCCCCTCCTATTCTCAAGAAAGTCACTGGTCTGGCTAATACCGGCTTCTAACTCCATAACAGTGTTTTCTCATATCATGTTCTTTAACATTTTGACAGAATGGTTAAAAATTATGTTTTTCCATCTGTGAGTTTGTAAAGTGAATAACACCTACTAGAAACTTTGTTTTACCTAAATCTATAATAGTTCATGCAAAATCTAGCTTTATTAGGCTGTAAATTTCTGATGCTCAAGATCCAGAACAATCCTTCCTACATAAAAGTAGTCCTTGTAGGGAAGAGGTGTAGTGAGGGTGGAGGTGGGTAGAAAGACAACATAATTGTTATGCAAAAAGACTTTTATGCCTGGGACTCCCAAGTCCCTGGTTCAATCCCTTATACCACCATAAACCAGAACTGAGTCTTTATCTCTACTTCTATTTCTATCTATATCTCTCTTAACTTTATCTTTTTCATATAAAATAAATAGTAAATATTTTGTTTTTTAAGTAGTCATTGTGCTCTGCGGTAAATGAATAAAGAGAAGTAAGGAGAAAGGGTGAAAGGGACCAATCCAAGGGAACAAAGAGGAGCACTGAGTTACTGGTAACTAAATGTCTGTGAGCTGAGGCCATAAAACTTCATTTACACTACAAAGTGAATGTGTTATATTGGTTTCCTTTTCTTGTCCTTTAGTTTTTCTTTACATACTTGTATATGCTCTCTTAATCTCAACTTGATAATACACACATACATATACACACACACTACTAAATATCAAGCGTAAATTATAGTTGAGTAAGTTAATATTTAAATCTTTTAAAATAGTCTATTTATTTTGGATAGAGACAGAGAAATTGTGAGGGAATGGTGAGATATCTAGGGAGACAGAAAGAGAAATACCTGAAGCACTGTTTCACTGGTTGTAAAGCTTCCCCTACACGTGGGAACCAGAGGCTTGAGCTGCAGTCCTTGTGCACAATAATGTGTGTACTCTATGAAGTATGCCACAGTCGAGCCCCTAAAGTAAGTCAATATTTAAATTTAAATATCTCTTTTCAAACTAATGGTCATGACCCGCTAGTTGGTCTTGATTCTTAGTTTTATGGATTATCAACATCATTTTTTAAATAATTGGTATTAAATATAAAATATCAGAATATACTATTATAGAATGATATACATTCTTTTTGAAATGTATTTGAGCTGTTCAAGTTTATTGGTCCTTAAGGCAAAATCTACTTCTACTTTCTACTATGGAATCATGAGTAGAATTGAAAAGATGGTTATTTATATAGTTCATTTGGTTGTCTTTAGTGTCTCATAGATTACATCATCTTATTTTTGTCCACCTACTCCTTACTCTTCTCCCTATGGTAGCTGGGATATAAGTTATAGAGGAATTAGAGTGAAGTTGTATCATCAAGCTTCATTACGGATGTACTCAATAGGAATCCAAAGATGTTTGAATTATTCCTTCTCTCTCAATAAAACCTGACTCTCAAGCATATTGTTTTGTTTTAAATTTCTCAAAAATTAAATCTTACCCAATTTTTTCTTGTTGTTCATACTGTAAAAAATGTCTCCTTACCTGGTCTTCTTCTTCTATCCTAGGAAGAAGAGCATAGAATCACCTTAGCATTTTTCTAAATATTATCCTGCCAATATTTAGGAAAATAAAAGAAGCAATATTTCTCTGGAAGAATTTGATGAGTGATGTACCTATTATCAGACAAGAGAGAGCTCTTGCCCTGCTTTGGGTCAGATGTGCACAAATGTAATGGTGGAGATGATTAGTAGACCAGTAGAACATTCAGGAGCCATATGAGAAAACTTTGAAAACCTGTAGAGTTATAGTCTGCATGCATAAGATACTGAAGTCATCGACACCCACACTTTTCCCTCAACCGACATTACCATTTGAGAGCAAAATCATCTCTAGATTTTTAGTTCCCTCAACTGTCTTCTATAGTCAAAACAAATAAATTCACAGTAAATTAATAAGTAAAATCAATTTAATTTTATAGTTAAGTCAGTTTTTCTAGAATCAAATCAACTCTGGAGGACTAGAAAGCATATCACAATGTTCATAGAGGAAACACTAAATACGAGGACTTTTCTGATTTGAGAGACTACATTAAGAAATAGGCCATGGATAAACTATATTTGAAAACAGATTTCTGACCCACATCCCAAAGAAACCTAACCAGGAAAGTAATTTCCTATCTACAACAAAATTCTCTGAAGAGTCAGTCCATTATGAGTCAAGCTTATAGGAAGTCATACTGTTTTTTTTTTAAACTTTATTTATTTTATTTGACATAGCAAAGAAATTCAGAGGGAGAGAGACACCTGCAATACTTCTTCATCACTCATAAAGTTTTTCTTCTGCAGGTGGGGAGCAGGGGCTTGAACCCAAGTCCTTGTGTATGATAATACATGCACTTAACAAGGTGCATTCTCACCTACTCTCTTATATTGTTTTTTTTTCCTAGTAATAATTCAGAAGACTAAGTAATAACTTCTAGAATAATATCAGTCTAGTTAGGACATGACTAATAACAGACAACTTTCTGATTTCTTCCCTGTTTCCAACGTGCAATCAACCAGAGAAAGTAAAATATTCATTCCTAAGCATAGGATTTCCTGCTTCTTATTAGCCCACCTAAAGTTTCCCCAGGCCAACCAGAAACTTTCCATTCTTTCCAATATAAAGCTTCTCATTCCGCAGTTTGTGTTGGAGTGTCCACCAAAATTGCACGTTATAGTGGTTGACTCCCATTCTATTACCAACTCTAAATAGAAAGCCTTTCATTTTCCCTTTGATTTTTATTTAGATACAATTCACAATCTCCACGATTATTATTCCGTTCCACTATAAATAACTTTGTTTTTGTCTTTAAATTGCTAACTTATGGAAAGGTATTTGGTTTGATATTTGAATTTTATACTAGTTCATCAAGTAGGTTAGAATAGGTCTTAAGAAACAATCTGTTTCTCTAGCAGTGCTGAAGCCATCACAGAGGAGAAGCAGTCGAGTTCACATAGAGAAATAGGTTTGGTATGTATCATTTTATAAACAACCTACCTTTCAGCCTTTCACACTGCCTAGAATTATAGCTGAGAGCTGTTATCCAATGACTTTATGACAAAGATTCCTGTTGCTTTATTTTTTGATACACTGTAATTCTAAAGTACTCATAAAATAGTCACATCTTTCTCATGAATACTTTTGCATATAAATTAATTTGTAGTTGAGCTATCTCTATATAAGCATTATTTAGTTCAGTATATATATAATTTTTTATTTTAGACTTATAAAATAATAAACTTATACCTCAAGAAGTAAATTACAATATAAATATAATTCAGGCTATAAATATTGTGGATTTTAACTACTGCAATCAATAGGTCATTTATCTTACAGTTACAGCCATTATGATTTAACTTAAATTTGTCATGTATGAGTAAGAACAAGATTATTATTTCTCTAATTAGGAAACTAGATTATTTGTTATCTCTATTTTTAGAAACTTGTATCTTTTATTTATTTATTTATTTTTTTTGTTTTGTCATTGCTGGGGCTTCAATGCACCAAGCCAACTTGTTCAGCTAGAAAGAGAAACAAAGATAAAGAGAAAAAGGCAACACAGCCCCAAAACTTCCTCCAAGGTTAGTTCAGACTAGTCTTGAACCTGAATCATCTGCATGTTAAGATAGGTGCTCTATCCAGGTAAGCAATATATCTTGTCAGCTCTTAGATACTTCTCATATGTGTTCAATTTGAGAATAAAATGAAAGTTGCAAAGAGCATCTGAATCATAGAATCAATATCCTAGGCAATGTTTGCAAAGAACAAGAAGAGCAGGAAAGATTAAAGGAATTAACCATTACTTGGTTTTCCTAAAACAAAAAGTGATACAATTAAATGTCATGTAATATCTCAGAAAACAATAAGCTACACTAATTGGAGATCCATTGCAGACAGAGCCCCAGAACAATGCAATGTCAATAAATTCCTTGCCTTAAATACAAGGATCTAGTGGAAGAACTTAGGGCAGCACATAAGTATAAAACAACTAAGTTGATGAAATCGTTTAGGCATAATTAAATAATTGATTAAAGGATTGTAAAACTAGCAAACAGATCAATGGGCAGGCAAACATTTATCAAATAACATCACTACAAGACTTTTAGCCTAGTAATAAAGAATTAAATTGCATGTAACTCAACTCCTACCTTACCTTAAAAGGGAGAGAGAGAGAGAGAGAGAGAGAGAGAGGACAGTAACAATAACACAAATATGACAGAGTGTTGAACTTGAGATATACAGAAACACTTTTCATTATTGGTACCTTGGAAATAGCTCATCATTCTACATTGAAAGCATGATTAGAAATAATTTTATGAGCCTCACTGCTGCTTTTCTATAAACTTTCTTTTTAGGTCATCATTCCCAGAGAATGTGCTTTTTTAAATATAGTTTTTATTTATAAAAAGGAAACACTGACAAAAACCATAGGATAAGAGGGGTACATCTCCACACAATTCCCACCACCAGAACTCTATATCCCATCCCCTCCCCTGACAGATTTTATATTCTTTAATAGAAATATTCTATTCTGGAAGCATGGACCAAGTGACATTATGGGGTGCAGAAGGTGGAAGGTCTGGCTTCTGTAGTTGCTTCCCCACTGAACATGGGCATTGACAGGTTGATCCATATTCCCAGACTGCCTCTCTCTTTCCCTGGTGGGGCGGGGCTCTGGGGAAGTGGGGCTTCAGGACACATTGGCTGGGTTGTCTGCCCAGGGAAGTCCATTTGGCATCACGGTAGTATATGGAACCTGGTGGCTGAAAAGAGAGTTAAGATATAAAGCCAAACAAATTGTCGACTAATCATGAACCTAAAGGCTGGAATAGTGCAGATGAAGATTTGGGGGTCTCCATTTTGTAGATAGTTAGTAGGTCTATTTTAGTTATATACCAAATGGCCCATGACTATACTAGTGTGTTTTTTGTTTGTTTGGAACCAAGTTATTATCTGGGGAGATGATCTCATGGCTGAAAAAAGGGTTGGAAATTTGGATGAGGGAAAAGAGTAACTCCCAAATATGGGAAAGGTGTATAAGTGTTGTTGACTGTAAACCCCATTGATTTGATCTGATCTGGGAGCTATATTCATATTAAGAGCCTATGTGACCTCTGCATGCCTGTAGATCTGAGCTCACATTCTGTGGTCATAAGTAGGAACATTCCAAGCTGCCCCAATATCAGGACCTATCTTCCTCAGGTGGAGGGTTAGAGACTAGGTCCCATGAGATAGACCATATGTTCACATGTATCCATAAATTAGGGCAAAATATATACCTGAAAGCAAAAGTGCACAATAGTCTGCAGTGAGTTAGTATATGCAGCAAGCAAGTAGAAAGACCTAAAAAGACACCGTAAAGTTCCTAATGAAATAGTGTCTACTTAGACTTAGATACCCTCCTCACGTACTTCTTATTACACTTCCCTCACTCACTCCAAAGCTAACATTATAAAAGTAAGGACTGCAAAAGCTGAATAAGGGCAAGAGACTGGCATACTTTAAGGAAGATTCTTTAGTCACTATCAGGCCACGTTATGATTGGGTCCTCCTCAATCGCTATCGAACAGGCCATGGCCGGTGCGCTGCTATGTTCCATCGCTGGGGAGCCAGAGACGACCCGAACTGCCCCTGCGGCTCCAGACAGACTATGACCCACATAGTCAACGACTGCCACCTCTCCAGATTCAAAGGAGGTCTCGAAACTTTACATCAGGCTCAACCTGATGCTGTTGACTGGCTACGGAAGAAGGGCAAACGCTAGAAGAAGAAGAAGAAGAAGAAGAAGAAGAAGAAGAAGAAGAAGAAGAAGAAGAAGAAGAAGAAGAAGAAGAAGAAGAAGAAGAAGAAGAAGAAGAAGAAGAAGAAGAAGAAGAAGAAGAAGAAGAAGAAGAAGAAGAAGAAAAGAAGAAGAAGAAGAAGAAGAACAACAACAACAACAAGACGAAGAAGAAGAACAAGAACAAGAAGAAGAAGAAGAAGAACAAGAACAAGAACAAGAAGAACAAGAACAAGAAGAACAAGAACAAGAAGAACAAGAACAAGAAGAACAAGAAGAAGAAGGCCACCCCATCAGCTGGGGCCCTAGTCGAGGAGTCCTGAGATTCCCAAACAGACAGGATGGGCCTAGACCTTGAATAAATCTCTCTCTCCATTATTACTGGTCATCTCTATCAGGAACAATACAATAGACCCCATTGTGGGCCCCCATAGGACCTTTCCCTCAGTATGGATCCACAACAGTAATAAATGTTCCATCTTCCGAAGGGGAGGCTGGACAACATACTCTATCCTCCACCTGAGAATGCCCTTTTTGTACAGACCCATAGAAGAAATTCTTTGCTCTGCACACCAGGAATTTGTGTGCTGCTCTGGAACAACTAGCCCCTCTGATGTCATGAATGCCAAATATTATAACTGATTGCCTCTCTTTAACCGAGTTAGCAACAAAAGCTCTAGATCCAAATTAATGGCCTTTCTCTGGCAAATAGAGTGCCACATATTCTGTATAATGAGTTCATCTTTTTTTTTCCCCTTACTCTTAATTTTTCTGCCTTAGTCTTCTTTATTGCTTATTTTTCCACTTTGGTATAGCTTTATTGCACATATATCTGATAAAGTACTTAATTTTTTTTATTGTTGCGATGTATAATTGACTATGTAAATTACCGGATGTACCCAATTAAAGTTGAATAGTTAATTACCTGTTGCTGTTTCCAAGTTACGTGCTTTGAACATACTGTTTCTTTTCCTAGAAAACCCTTTCATCAGTCATCCTGGAAAATAATCTCTCAGGCCCAGCTGAAAAGCTGAATCCTTTATGGAAACTGCTGACCACCACACCCTTGAGGATGAAGTGACCACTTGCTTCTCTGCATCACGATGAACCATGGCACTTGGTTACATTGTCATTTCTGGATGATCCCACTTGACAGGAAAGACTACTATATGCATCTCTACAATCCCAGTGCCAACACTAATAATGCGTATTGTAAGGAAGGAGGGACAGAAGCAAAAGACTAAACAACTGGAGAGAAAAAATAATTCAGTTCAAATGGGAGAGATATTTGGATGTGACACAGCTTGTATTGATGACCAAAGGTCAGAGGAAAGGCAAAGAAAAAAAAATTATCAGTGCCCTGCTTTTTGTTTTTCTCCAATCAGCCATGCAGTTGTTTCTTGTGTGCTCTCAACTTTCTTTCTGAATGTCTACAAATAACAAGCGTGAAATTGAACCATTGTGGAAAACCCATTTACATCATGATACAGGAAAGATGTGAAAGGAGAAGAGTGTTATGATTTCACAGAAAAGTTGTGATAAGTTTTTCTCTTGTTTCTGCCTGGCTTAAAAGGTCCCAGCTGGTGAGATCCTTCTGGGGACAGCTGGGTATGACACATTCCTCATTTCACCTGTTCTGCCAAATACAGTAGCTTGGTGGTCCTGGTAGTACTTTGCAATTAACAAAAGCAATGCCTGAAGACTGGGACAGGCTGGCAATGAAGGCTCCTCTTGCGGGCCTCCAAATCCATAATTAGAATGTTTTGTTTTACCTGAGGGACTTACCAGAGCCTTCCCAGATTTTGAGAAATGAGCAACTTAATTAAAAGCAGTTTTGATTGAGAATGCCTTTGGTGACTGTGTGGGAAGATCAAGTGAAGCTGGGGAGGCTGGAGTGTAGGCAGACACAGATAATGACAGTACTCCAGGCACAGACCTAACCTCTGCATTCAGTCTGGAAGAATCCCTTCAACAGATTGATTTTGTGTTGCATCTCAGTTTGTTGCCTGAGGTCAAGAAGACCTTCCTCTTTTCCAAATTAGGTAAAACTGTGACCGCTGAGACTCTTTTGAAACAGTTTCAGAAAGTTTCTCCATGAAACTTAAAAGATTGCTCATCTCCTAGTGACATCCTTATCAGGACATGAAGCAGCACTAATGGGGGAGGGAGAGGAACTGGGCAGGATTTCTGTTGTGACAACACCAAGGAACAGCCAGCTGAGCAAGCCTGGAGTAATTTTCTTCTCCCTTTCTTTGTTGTTTTTTTAATTTTTTATTTTTATCTTAGTGATTTAATAAATACTGACAAGATAATTGGATAAGACAGGTACAATTGGGGCCGGGTGGTGGTGCACCTGGTTGAGTGCATTTGTTACAATGCTCAAGGGCCGGGGTTCCAGCCCCTGGTCCCTACCTGTAGGGGGAAAGCTTCACAGGTGGTAAAGCAGGGCTGCAGGTGTCTCCCTGTCTCTCTCCCTCTCTATCTCCCCTTTCCCTCTCAATTTCTGGCAGTCTCTATCCAATAAACAAATAAAGATAATGAAAATTTTTTTTAAAAGGGGTACAATTTCACACAATCCCCACCACCAGAGTCCCATATCTCATACATTCCACTGGACTTCCATATTCTTTATCCCTCTGGGAGTATGGACCACAGATCTTTATGGGGTACAGAAGATGGGGGTTCTGGCCTTCTCCAGTTGCTTCTTTGCTATACATGGGTGTTGACAGGTTGATGCATACTACCAGCCCATTTCTATCCCTATTGGGGTGGAGCTCTGTTCTCCCCTGAAATTCATTTTCTTTCTACCCCACCTTTGGTTTCAACTAAAAATATACCCATAACATGGCTTTGATTTCCTTTTGTTTTCATCTCTCTACCTGGAAGAATTCTCCTGTGTCTTTCAATGATAAACAGAATTCTCAGAGGCTTTGCAAGATCTTCCAGTCCCACCATCACTCACTCCCTATTCCTCTTCCTGGGTATACATGCCCTGCATAAGTCCTTCAAGTGTGGACAGGATTGGGAATATAATGAATTTAACTCCGTGATTATTTTTTCATTCAGTGAAAAACATAAAGATCCATCTCCTAACCCCTTACATTGAGGTTATACAAAGGTGTGTTATCCTGAGTGGGCCTGACCTAACCATGAGCCCTCAAAAGGAATGGGACCTTCCAGAGATGTGGGGGAAGGGGAAAATAGAAGGGAAATAAATGACTTCTGGTCTGAAGAAATACAATTTCATCCTCTGGATAGGGACACATACTGGGAAAATACATATATCTCTAGCAGTTTACATCAAAATAGACAACCACAGATATATTTTATTATAAGCAACAACCACTACTTGGTAAAGAATCTCAGACTTCAGAAAAGAACACAATTGAGATTACACCTGACACTTGGATTTCAGCCTGGTGAGACTGTAAATGAAGAACTTCACCATGCCATGCGTAGACTTCTGACCTAGAGAACTGAGAGATAATCAACAGATACTGAAAACGACTGTCTTATATAGCCACCTTAAGATCTGCATTATATTGCACTTACCTTTCTGTGCACTTATATTTCTATTTGGAATATGACTATCTGATGAATAGTGGGGCAACTGATGGGTCATAATATATCCCAGGTACCAAGAATAAAATATAATATGTAACAGTTGTTCAATACTTGCTATGGAGCTTCAAAGTCATTTTGTGTGATTCTTTTCCTCAACGAACTAAGAATATCATTGGAGAACTAGGAAATAGTCTAATTTTTAGGAGCCAAATGCTATTAAGACAGAATAAGAACCTTGAGGAATTTGTAAATGCTTTTAAATGTAACAATCTCCCCAAAATAAGATATTTGAAAAGGCCAGGAAGCTATAGAAATGTTTCAAGAAATGTTTACAATAAAGATTCATCTTGCTAAAAATTTTTAGATAGTCTTCATTGTTTTTCTGTGCTCATAAATATAAAACTACATATGAGTTTAAACTGTAAGAACTGAAAATTCTATCCTTGAGAAAAAATATCTTGAGATACTAGAAATACAGTCATGAGAAAATTAAAGAGAAAATTGTGTTATGAATAAATGCATCAATGTAAGAGAGAAAACAGATCATAATTGTAAGTTGACTATAAATACTAAGCTTGAAATGGAATAGCAGGAGTGTCGTTAGGGAGATAAGTGAAAACAATCAACTGTGTTTACCATTGAAAACATTTTATTCCCTTTCTGTGTTATTTTTCATTTCTGTGATTGCTTTAAAGCACATCATTTTATATTACAAGCATGATTTGGAATCTGTACCTAAAAAGAAGAAACTTTTATAGAATGGATTGTTCTTGTTGAAAGATGCCAGCTAAAGAAGCCTTTCATTTACTAAGATACATTATATTTAAAATGTATTTATATATTGATGAGAAAGAAGGGAAGAGAGAGCAAGAAGCAGAGTTTAACTCTGACATACATCATGCCAGGGATTTAACTCAAGACCTCATGTTTGAGAGTACAACACTCTATCCACCTCACTACTTCCCAGACTGCAATGTTTTCTTTTTAATCAATGATAAATATTTGGTCAAATAAGCTTGCAGCAGCCCAAACCAACTAATGGTCCCAATAACTGTAGCAGGTGCTTCCCAGGCCACCAGCCAAGAGACACAGGTGTGGAGGGTAGGGGTGATCATACTCAGAAACGAGAGAATTGCAATTCATGGCCTGGCCCCACCAGCTGACTCTGGAATGCAACACCTCCAAATCCTTTCCTCCTTCAGAGGAAATTCCTACCTTGTCCTACACCCACTGCCTTTCCCAGCTGCTGGCTCGTAATTCTTAGTTCCCAACAAATACCAAAGAATACTGGAGCTGCTAGTTAGTGCCTGCCATGTTGCCCTCATTGTCCCCCAGGGAGGGTATTTGGTACCATTTAATGCTTTTCTCCTTGAAAAAAGAGTTTCATGCCTGAGGCTCCAAAGTTCCGGATTCAACAACCTGTACTACCTTAAATCAGAGCTTATCAGTACTCTGTATTCTCTCTCTCTCTCTCTCTCACTAAAATGAAACAAATATTATTTATATTATATATATATATTTTATACTATATGACCTGCTCAGTTGAATTTTCATTATTCCAAGGTTAAGGAAAAGGAGTCTCTCTGGGGAGTCGGGCAGTAGCGCAACGGGTTAAGCGCAGGTGGCGCTAAGCACAAGGACCAGCGGAAGGATCCCGGTTCGAGCCCCCGGCTCTCCACCTGCAGAGGAGTCCCTTCACAGGCGGTGAAGCAGGTCTGCAGGTGTCTGTCTTTCTCTCCCCCTCTCTGTCTTCCCTTCCCCTCTCCATTTCTCTCTGTCCTATCCAACAACAATGACATCAATAATAACTACAACAATAAAACAACAAGGACAACAAAAGGAATAAATAAAATAAAATAAAATAATTTTTTAAAAAAAGAATAAAAGAAAGAAACTCTCTGGTAATAACATTATCAGTGAAAAAATTCTGAACATTATTTCTCCTCCTCCTCTTCCTCCTCCTCCTTCTTCTTCATCTTCTCTTTCTTCTTCTTCTCCTTCTTCTTGCCTCTCATGTGTTTTTTACTTTGTCATGTTCTATTTTTTTAAAGTGGTTCAATCTCCAAAGGATGCTGCCCCTTGTCCAAATGATCCAACAACACAGTACAGTGCTCTTATATATATTTGATTCTTATTTTAAGTTAATGGAATCTTTAGATTCCCCACTGAACTATGACCCACCCCTAACCCACTTGTTGAAATCTTAATCACCATTATAAATTGTATCTGAGTTTAGGGTCTTTGAGGTAGTAATTAATATTAACTGAGTTCTAGACTAGAGTACTAATCTAATAGGACTGGTGGCCTTATAAAAGGAAATTACATCATTACCCCTCATGAAATGACAACAGAAAAAAAAGAAAAGAAAGAAATTAAATTAATTAAGATTTAAGAAGAAAAAGATGTGACACCAAGAATGAATATACACAGAAGAAAGCTAGGTGAGGCAAGCAGACCAGCAAGCAGACCAGCATCTTGTAGAGAAATACTTAGAGAAATCAATCCTACTAAACAATGTTATCTTCAATTGTTGAACTCCAGAACTATAAAATAAATAAATAAATAGATGTCTGTAGATTAAACCACCCAGTCTGTGATAATTCGTAAGAATGGCTCTTGGAAACTAATACACTTGCTGAACAATTAATTAATTAATTAATTAACAAAAAGATAAACAAATGAAATGTACAAAATTGAAAACAAAGCAAACATGAAAGAAAGTTACACTGGAAAACAGAACTTAGAACATTTCTGGAAAACTGCAGGGGGATAAGATTTACTGATCAATTAAACTTCCAATGAGGATGATAGCCTGAAGATGATAGCCTGAAGATGATAGATTATGAGTAGGAGATAGATTAGAAAAGGGTCTGCTAGTATGACTTTGGAGGGTGAGAAAGAAAAAGTGACATTGTTATCACCTTCCATCATCCCACAGCCAAAGTAAAATCAGTCATCAGTTATTCAGAAAGACTATGTAAGACACTGGGAGACAAAGCTTGCTAGCTTAGAAAATATTAGTGACCTACTGGCAAGAACCTGGGTTAGAGCCATCACTCACCACCTCCAGCAGGGAACCCTCACAAGTGGTGAAGATGTCTCCTTTTCTCTCCCTTTCTATCTATGCCCCCATCTCAATTTCTCTTTTACCTAACAAAGAAAATAGAAAAGAAAAATAAATAAAAAGGAAAAAATGGCCACCAGAAATGGTAGATTCATAGTGCCAGTACTGAGTTCCAGCGATAACACTGGAAGCAGAAAAAAAAAAAAAAAGAAGGAATAAAAGAAAGAGAGAGAGAAGAGGGGAGGGGAGGGGAGGGGAGGGGAGGGGAGGGGAGGGGAGGGGAGAGGAGAGGAGAGGAGAGGAGAGGAGAGGAGAGGAGAGGAGAGGAGAGGAGAGGAGAGGAGAGGAGAGGAAGAAAAAGAAAAGAAATAAGGAAAAGAAAATATTAGTGACCAATACTAAAAATGTCTCATTCTTACATAGTAGTCTAAGTGGCTTCTTCCACATATAATCAAATACAAATACTTTAGTCATCAGTTTCAGTCCCACTCAAGAGAACTTATAGACAGAATTTATACTCAGAAAAGGAAATTTGAAATTAAAACACCATCTTAAGGAATATATTCAAGCCTTCTAACTTACAAAAGTAAATCACCATATGTCATTAGGCACTCAAATAACATCCTGGAAAAAAAAAGGAATATTAAAAAAAAAACAATATATGGAAAACTGAGAAATGTTATGCATGTACAAACTGTTGTATTTACTGTTGAAAATAAAGTATTAATTCCCCAATAAAGAAATTAAATTAAAAAAACCTCCTTTTCCTGCTTGTCTCTTACCTGGTCATCTTAGCTCCCCAGACCTGATCCCACCATTTCCCCCAGAACCTGCATGCTTAAGAATTGTGGCCCATGCCAGATGGCCAGCCAACCTTTTCGTCTTTAATTATTTTGCTTCCATGGCTTTTATGTAGCTAAATAAACCTATATTGTAATAAACCTGCTATTTACTAACCCCCCCTCCTCCCCCAAAAAAGAACACTAAAGAAAATAGAGGGAGTCAGGCAGTAGCACAGTGAGTTAAGCACACATGGAATGGAATGCAAGGACCAGCATAAGGATCTGAGTTCGAGCCCTCTGCTCCCCACCTGCAGGGGAGTCACTTCACAAGCAGTGAAGTAGGTCTGCTGGTGTCTATCTTTTTCTCCCCCCTCTGTCTTCCCCTCCTCTCTCCATTTCTCTCTATCCTATCCAACAACGACGACAACTATAATAACTACAACAATAAAAAAAGAAAAGAAAAGAGATAAAATTTAGGAAAGAAGAAAACTTTAAAGAACTCAAATCAATGAACAATGATAAGACTAATATATTATGAAAGAATAGCAAAGCCATCTGATTATCTATAGTTGAATGATAAATTACCACAAATTTTGAAGCTTAAAACAGCATCCTCCCTTCTCCCTCTCTTCTATCATCTATCTCTCCTCCTCTGTCTTTGTTGTTGTTGTTGTTTTGTTTAATTTTTTATTTATAAAAAGGAAATGACTAAACCATAGTATAAGAGGGGTACAACTCCACACAATTCCCACCAACAGAAGTCCGTAGCCCACCCCCTCCCCTGATAGCTTTCCTATTCTATCTCTCCTCCTCTGTCTGTCTTTGAAAGCATCATCCTGGAGCAGTGAAATCCCAGAGATGAAAAAAAAATCCCACTTATTATCTACCAGTTTCTATGGATTAAGAATCTAGCCAATGACTCAGCTGGGATTATGGTTAAAGACTTCAAAATAAAGCACTCAGGTGTTGGTTGAGCTATGTACTCACCTGGAGACTAAATGGACCAAGAATTTCTTAGCACACTCAGTTTGTAGCAAAATTCATTTCCTTTTATTGTAGCACTGAGAACCTTACCTTTTGCTGTCAGCTAGGGTCACCCTCTACAACTAAAGGCTGCTCACCATTGTGAGAGTGCTTGCTGTTTTCTTCCAGAAGATTTCTCCAACGGACAGCTTACTTTGTCAACCTAGGAAGATTTTATAGAGTTACCCAACAGCAAGATGGAATGTTTTGCAACGCAATGTAAGCAGAAGTGACTTTCTATTAATGTTTAGAAGTACATCGCAGATCCAGTCCACATTCAGTGGGAAGAGAAAAAAAAAATAGTATAGCCACAGGCCCTTTGCAATATAACTGAAATATGCCTACTGGCTATCTACAAAATGGAGGAACCCCAACCGTTCATCTGCACTTTATTCCAGCCTTTAGGTTCATGATTGTTTAACAATTTGTTTGGCTTTGTATGTTAACTCTTCTTTCCACCAGATTCTTTAACCACCAGATTCCAGATGCTAGCATGATTCCGACCAGACTTCCCTGGACAGACAACCCCACCAATGTGTCCTAGAGCTCCGTCCCCAGAGCCTCACCCCACTAGGGAAAGAGAGAGGCAGGCTGGGAGTATGGATCAACCTGTCAACGTTCATGTTCAGCGAGGAAGCAATTACAGAAGCCAGACCTTCCACCTTCTGCCTCCCACGATGACCTTGGGTTCATACTCCTAGAAGATTAAAGAATAGGAAAGCCATCAGGGGATGGGATGAGATATGGAGTTCCGGTTGTGGGAATTGTGTGGAGTTGTAGCCCTCTTATCCTATGTTTTTTGTCAGTGTTTCCTTTTTATAAAAATTAATAATAAAAATTTAAAAAATACCACTCTAAAAAAAAAAGAAAAACATAACCACCCCCCACCTACAGGGGAATTGTTGTTATTGATGTCATCGTTGTTAGATAGGACAGAGAGAAATGGAGAGAGGAGGGGAAGACAAAGAGGGGAAGAGAAAGGTAGACGTAGACACCTGCAGGCCTGCTTCACTGCCTGTGAAACAACCCCCCTGCAGGTGGAGAGCCAGGTATTCGAACTGGGATGAACCGGATTCTTAAGCCCGTCCTTGTACTTTTTGCCATGTGTGCTTAACCCACTGCGCCACCGCCCGACTCCTGTATTATTATTATTTTTTAACCAGAGCACTGCTCAGCTCTGGTTTATTGTGGTGTGGCGGATTGAACCTGGAACTTCAGAGCCTCAGGCATGAGAGCCTCAGGCATAACCACTGTGCTATCTACACTCCCCCCTTACAATATGCACTTTTATGTAGTTTTTTTGCACATCATACATTTGGTAGAGCCTTCATTAAGCTCCAGAGATTGTTTCTGCCTTATATCTTGGCATTTTCTCACATTAAGTTCATGACTGACTCTCCTCCTAAATTTGAGGATTCAAGGTCAATTCTAGTTCCTAGGAGTTATGATGCTTAGTCTAACCTCTGCAGCACAAATAGTACTGCAAGTATGGAATTTCAGGAAATTTATTTTTGACATTACTGAGAGATCTGCATACATGAAATAATGAGGAGGGGCATTCACGAACCAAATGTTTGTGTCTCTTAACACAGTAGTTTCAAAACCAGCTCTAGGTCCTTATCCCTGCATTCTCCCCACACATAAAGATCTCTACATTTATCTGGAAATAATTTATGCATCTAAGATGGAGGGAGACCCTTGCACCCAACTGCAATAAAAAATGCATATGTACTGTTCATTAAACCAGTGATTCAAAAATAAACTTTGAACACTAAGGCAGTGAAAGTAAGCAGAAGAACATTGTATCAAAATATTTCTGTGAGCTGTAATTTTAACTTTCAGAAAATACTTTACATGCATTATTTTGATAATGAAAGGCTCATTTCTCTCATCATCTGCAACATGTAATTCCTCTGCATGTTTATTTTATCATCAAGTTCATTTATTCTGAAAATGGGTTTCCTGGTAATAGTTTCTAGCTTCAGTGCTATTGTAATTCTCAGATAGTCTGGATTAGCTAGACACCACCTCAGAAATACCATTTTTAATTTGTTTATTAATGAGAAAGATAGGCAGAGAGAAAGATAGAACCAGACATCACTCTGGCACATGTGCTGCTGGAGACTGAACCCAGGACCACACGCTTGAGAGTCCAATGCTTTATCCACGATACCACCTCCTGGACCACCTTCAGAAATTCCTTATAATATTGTGTTCTCCCATTTCCTGAAGCTAAGTTTACAGTATTTATGTTTCCCTACTTTACATGCATACTGGACCTCTATTTGACTTATTTTTTAAAGTAATGCATGTGCATTTTTAAAATAGTACAGAAAATAACAAAATTATCTTCTTCCTATGTTCATAAAAGTTGAAATTAATATTAGTAATTTCTGGTGTGCCCCCCAAAATTTATATTTATACTGAGTCTTTGGTTATCACAGGACAAATAGTCATAACACTTCAAATGATTAATACATTCTGACATTTGCTATCACAGATTTTTTTTTCTAAAATCCCTAACACTGAATGAACACATGTGGCAGATTTTCATGTATGTCTCTTCAATAATTTTTAGAACTCATCAAGCCGAAACTGAAGGTATGTTGATATATAGATAGCACTAGTCATTTTCCCATTCTGGTTAGAAAAATCTCTGACGAATTTCATGACAGTTTAGGAAACTCTGCCAGTGAAACTTCATCTAGCATCTTGATATCATTTTACATGTCAAAAACCTTGGGAAAATAATTCCCAGGCATTCTCATACCATCTATAAGCAGTCCTACCACAAAACAATAGCAACAACAACAATAATATATACAAGCATACAAACATGAAGTCAAATATGCTGAAATTCACCTCTCCTCTTCTCTCTCTCTCAAGACTTTATTTAATAACAGAAGATAGATATGAAGGGAGAGAGAGAGGGAGGGAGAGAGAGAGAAAAACAGAGCATCACTCTGGCACATGGGATGCTAAGGACTGAACTTGGGAACTCGTGCTTCCAAGAGTAGTGTCTTACTCATCACACTATTTCCTGGACCTCTATTTTCTTTATAGAAGATTGAAAAAATGCTTTGATACTCACTTCATCTCATATAAGCTGCCACTTTTCTTGCAAATAAAGGTAATAACACCTCTTCTATTTATATCATATTGTTGAAATAAAGCTTTAAAGTTATTTCAAAGATAAAAATCATCATTGTAGTGTTACTATGATTATTGCTTTATAAATTTTAATGGCTCACTTTCATTTCTACCACTGAATTTTCACCCAAGAAAGAGAAAATTTTGAATATGACATGAAAAACCTTTGTGCATTAATAAACTTATTCCAAGAAAAAGCAATATCAAACAAGAAAAAAATACCAATAATATATTTTTGACATGACTTTTAGCTGACAAATGTTTATGCAAAATTAGGTCAACTTCTTATGAACATCTAAGCTAAATGAGTACTTAGAATGGTCAGTCATACTTAAGCTTTATTTCATACTCACCCAATTAATTAATAACTGATAATTATGGCAAAAAATACTAGTTCTATACCAATAGCATGTTAAATTTGATAGTTTTTTAATAATTGTATTTAGTTATTCATTGCATAGAGAGAGAAATCATGAGAGAGACAGTGTGTGTGTGTGTGTGTGTGTGTGTGTGTGTGTGTGTGTGTGTGAAAAAGAAACACCTACAGTTCTGCTTCACCACTTGTAAAGCTTTCCTCCCATATGTGGGGACCAGGGACTTGAACCCAGATTCTTGTACATTATAACATGTGCACTCAACCAGGTGTGCCACCACCCAGCCCCAAGGTGATAGTCATTGGACATCAAATTCAACACATATTCCATCAATCATATTCAACATGTTTGACAGGATAACAGAACAGGTTGCACCACTGAAAATAGAAATAAAGCCATTTTTGAATCACCAGCCTTTTCAAAATCATAAAGTTGTATATAGAACGAAGACTGCCAATGCAAAAGTTTAGCAATTGCTCCTTTTCATCATGACTAATAAGCCAGCCCAAGTGATATTATTTAAAATACGAATCATAGTTGAATGGAATTCAGTAACATAACAGATCACTTACCATGTTGCCAGATTGTCTCCCTCCATCCTTTCCTCATTGGACAGTGTTTTTACACAAAGTCATTTGTCAAATAACACACTACAAGTACACGTCTGCAATGGAAATATAATCACAGTATTTGAATAGATATAGTCAACTTTCAGGTTCTTTGCCCTTAGGAAGTCAAAATACATATAAAAAGTATATAAAAAGCACTCTAATTTCAAAGTCTCATGTTAACTAATCAATTCTTCATCACCACTATCTTGTTAAAAAGTGAAACTTCCACATGCAGGTTAACTTTTCTACATTGTGCACAAAGCAGTAGTGAGAAAATGTTCATGCCTTTAGCAAAGCTCAAAGACCCAAGAGATTCCATTCCAGTTCCTATCCGTTCATTCTTTTCCCTTGTAAAAGGGCTAGAGGAGTAGTCATGTTAGTCAAAGGAAGAATATGAGCCAACTAAGTAAACCACACAATCAAGAAAGTGAAGAAGGGCAAAAATCCAACCCTCTTTATCTCCTCAAAGCTAGACTAAACAAAAACTCTGAGACATTTTCTTTTTAAATTATTTTTATTTATTTACTATTTGGTAGAGACAGAGAGAAATTGAGTGCAGAGGGGGAGATAGAGAGGGAGAGAGACAGAGAGACACCTGCAGCACTTCTTCACTGCTTGTGAATCTTTCCCCCTGCAGGTGGGGACCAGGAGCTTGAACCTGAGTCCTTGAGCACTGTAACATGTGTGCTCAACCTGGTGTGCCACCACCCGGCCCCACTGAGAAAGTTTTGAACTTCAGCAGATGACAAAAAGAGACCTCAGATACTCAGATATATAATTCCCTAGAGCGAAAAAAAAATAGAGGATAGGGTAAGAGAGTGCTTAATCATCAAGATCTGAGTGTGGAGAGGTTAAGGCATGGAGGATGAGATTGCTTATGTCATGTCCTCTTACACACACACACACACACACACACACACACACACAATAATGGTTATGATGTGAAGAACAAATCTGATACCAGTATGAAAGCCACTACCCTAGCACAATGCCATTTTATTGGCCCATCTTTTTCACTCCAGCGGTAAATTATGGTGGCTAAAATTTCCAACTGGCTGCCCATCAATAGACTAAATTAGCTGAGTACCAACACTTGCCTGGAGGGAGAAACCTGTATCCTGTGAGAAGGGTGTAAGTAGAGCTGAGAGAGAAGAGAAAAGAAACACCACAATTTGAGATCCAGTTCCTTCCATGAAGGTATATTTGTACGTCTTTAGGCCAACTCCTGCAGAGGGGATCCTAGGGAAAATAAGACAGGACACAAACAAAGGTTAAAGAAAAATTATTGGAGTAAACATGTTAAAAAAAATAGTCACCAAAAGGGCTGCGTAGTGGAACATCTATTTGAGTGCACACATTACAGTACAGAAGGTTCCAGGTTCAAACATCCAGTCCTCACCTGGGGGGGGAGGGCAGGGAAGCTTCACAAGTGGTGAAATAGTGCTGCAGGCCCATATATATAATGTCTCCCCCCCCTTCCCTCTCAATTTCTCTGTCTCAGTCCAAAGTAAATAAAATACTTAAGAAATAGTCACCAAGAGAAGTCCAGAGAGGAAAAGAGACCCATCTGCTTCACAGATGAGAGAAAAGGAGTCATGTCAGCAAGAGAGCCAACTACCTCCCTGTTAGGCAGAAGTATACTGGATAAATGTACTTGTGATTGGAATTGGATATTGTGAGAAACTGAGAAAGGAGTATATTGTTAGCCATCCTGGAGTCAGTGGCAGATTTCTGTCCTATTCATTTGCCAGGTGTGGAAGCCTCTTCTTTTGATATTGAGAATGACTAGAAGCTGACTGCTAGATTTTGTACTTCTAAATGTCTTTAGCTTGGGGGTTTCCACTGCCCTAGCTCTGAACTGTTGCTGTTCTGTCGGCTTGGCAAAAACCTTGTTGATAATTTTATGCCACAGCATTCCCCATTTAATGTTCTGGAGACTTCAGTCTTTACCAAACAAAATCTAAGAAGGCCTACGCTAAGCAGAACAACAACAGAGTCCTTGTTATGTTTTCCAGGTGTGGGTGAAGAGTTGACCCAACAACTATCAAAAGAGGAAGTTGGAAGGGAGTAGTTCCTATGGGTGCGTTTTATGTCCGAAAAAGAGATCTTTTGCTTTTCTTTCCTTTCTGTATGGCTGATGAAGAAATCTGCGATGACAGCAAGCTACTCTCAGAACCAGTATCCATGCAGGGTCTTCCTAGGAAGAAATCAACAAAAATTCATGATCCCGTTTTTCTTGCCACGGTCTTGACAGTGTCATAAAATCATGGGAAAGGAAAAGAAGGGATAGTTTCAGTACCTAAGGATGCTCATATAGATGCCTTTCACTAGCAATGCTCAGCACAACTTTAGAGCATAGGTGTGGAATGTATGCCCAGAAAGAGGAGACCCTCAGATATCCTGATTCAGTTCATCTGCTTATGATCAAAGCATTCACATTTGTTCAGACTGATAGCTTCACTGATTTAACATTCATTCAAGAGATTTTTATTAAGAACTTATTTAGTGGCCTAAGAGATAGTACAGTGGATAAAGCATTGAACTTGAAGACATTAGGTCCATTAGTGTCCTGGTTCTTTCTCATTAATTAATTAATTAATTAATTAATTAGCCAGATATTTGTGTAGCACAACATGTATGTATGTAACAATTTTTAATTACAAATTATTTCAGTTATAAAATATTTTAAAGGTTGAAAAGGGGGAAAGAACACAAATAAATTCATAACTAATCAGAATCACAGGACAAGAAGGGGACATATTTTATATTCTTATCTTTTTTTTTAACCTAATGTGAAGTTCTAATTCCATATTTCTCTAGGGTTGACAAAGCTGTATGTAAAAACTGTGTGTGTGTTTGTGAGAGAGAGAGAGTTAGAGAGAGAGAGCCATGACCAGATGAAACTGCTCAAATCTGCTGAAATAAATCAATATTTTTACCTCCTCCAGCAACCACATGAGTAAATGTGTACTGAAAATATTAAAACTTATAGCCCCAAGAATCTGCAGGTTGTATTGATAAAAGTAACTACAGAACTAATTCTATTGTATTATTGAAAATACCTTCAGCTTGGTAACCTATTGACATGGCAAGAACTTCTTCTTCTTCTAGCGTTTGCCATGGCAAGAACTGATATCAGTGAAAACAAAAGCAAGGTTCTGCTATCTTGAATTTACTCTGGTCAGAATTCTTCCTTCTATTGTCAAATAACCAACTTTTTCCCCATGAGATTTAAAATAATAAGGAAGTCAAACAGCCTATGCCATACCTATACTCATGAGCTATGTGAAACAGATGCACCAAATACAGGGAGAAACTAAATAGATGTAGGTCAGAGCCTACCTTAGATCAGTGGGTCCTAACTTGCCTCACAGTATGTCACTTGGAGTATAGTACTATAGAGACTCATTCTCTATCCCCCAAGTATCCTGATTCAATCCATCTGCTTACAGCCAAGGCATTTATATTTCCTCAATATGATAAGTTTATTTACTTAACATTTCTTCAAAAGATAATATTTAAGAATATATTGTTAATCAAAGATGCTAGCATAAATCAGTGAGTTAAACAGAGCAGTAGTCTTGATCTTTGCGTGATTTATATCACATTGGGAAGATACAAAATAAAAGGGATACAACACTTTAGGAATACATGCTAAGAAAGGTAGCTGGGAAGATAAAATTTGACAGACAACCTAGTGGGGGTTGTACTGTTATGTGGAAAACTGAGAAATGTTATGCATGTACAAACTATTGCATTTACTATTGAATGTAAAACATTAGTCCCCCAGTAAAGGAAAAATAAATTAAAAAGAAGAAGGAGTGAACCAAGTAAAAACCTGAGGGGAAGAGTATTATAGGTAGATGTGATAACTGTATTTGAACTTGGTGGCTTGAAGATAGTAAGGTATGAAACAGGACAAAATATTTAATAAGCAGAGAACAAAATAGGAATAAAGGCAATGAGAGTAGAAACACAAGGGTGGAAAGAGGCTAGAATGTCTATTTTAGGTATGTTCCTGGGGGCCCAGAACTTTAGTAATCTTGGCTTGAGCTTGATAGCTAACATGAAGGTGGAGTAGAAATAGTGCTGGAAGAATGGTGTCAGAGTGCAGAATAGGACTTGAAAACCAGATTAGGGCAGAGAGTGGCTTGAAAAGATATACAAATACAATGAACTGCTGAACAGATTGATCTGTCCTGGGGCTCATGTATGTTCCTGTTTAATATAGGAGCCTGTATTACCTCCCAGTCCTTGTAAGTCTAATGTCACAGTCCATGGTCACAGCTGCAAATATTCCAGGCTACATACATTGCAATAGCAGACCTCCTTGAGTGATAGACTAGGATGACGCAGCTTCCCTTCAGAGAGCAGGAAAATCCTTACATTGCTACTTTGTTATGAGGGCAGGGTCCTGAAGATGCCCACAAAATGTCTAATGAGGACATTCTTGATGAGGTAATCAGCAATGGTAAAAAGAAGAATCCACTAGAGGTCTAGGATCCGATGGTAGTTTTGAAGTGGTGGAAGATGGTTATAGTCTGGATATTTTTTAAACACTACACCAAAATATTTTAATAGTGAAACCACTTTTCCTAGATATCTGTCATGTCGTCATGTTTTTATAATAGCATAAAATCATGATGAAATTATTTTTAATTTTTATTCTCTTTGTTTATTTGGATAGGCACAGCCAGAAATCAAGGGAAGGTGGTGATAAAATTTATGTGGAACCATAAAAAGCCACAAATACCAAAACAATTCTGTGGGGGGAGGAAAAATATGGAGGTACCATACTCCAAACTTCACTTTATATTACAAAGCAAAAATAAAAAAAAAAGTGTGGTGTTAAAATCAAAACAGACACTTGAATCAATGAAACTAATTCTAAAGCCCAGAAATAAAGCCACACATATACAACCACCTAATATATGACAAAGGGGTCAAAACCACTCAATGGGATAAAAAAAAAAAAAAGTAAAACTAGACCACCACCCAACATCATACACCAAAATCAAATCAGAATGGGTGAAAGATCTGGATATTAGACCAGGTACTCTAAATTTTATAGAAGAAAATATCAGTGAAATTTTGCGGGACCTTCACATCAAAGAAATATTTGGAGCCTCATCTCCCTGGGCATGGGAAATTTTTTTTTTTTAAAGAGTAAAAATTAGGATTACATTTAACTAAAAAGGTTCTACACATCAAAACCAAACTACACAAGGATAACTAGGCAACCCAGTAGACGAAAGAAGATATTTGCACATCACACATCCAATTAGCAACTGATATTAAACATCTATACAGAATCTGTTAGATATACAAAAGAAACAAAAAAAAAATCTAATATAGTGGACCAAAGAACTAAAACAATGTTCTAAAGAAGAAATATACATAACCCACAGACATAAAGAAATGATCCTCTTCACTCATCATTACAGAAATGCAAATTAAAACTACACTGAGATACCATCTCATACCTGAGAGAATGGTTTCCAAAACAAATCAGGAAATGACAGGTGTTGGATAGGTTGTGGAAAAGGAACTCTGCAACACTGCTGGTGGGAATGCAAAATGGTGACGGCTCTTTGGAAGACTGTATGGAGAGTTCTAAAATAATTAAAAATGGAATTACCTCATGATCCAGCAATATCACTCATAAGCATTTATCCAGTGGACACTCAAGTACTAATTCGAAGGAACCTATACACTCTTATGTTCATAGAGGTATTATTCACAATAGACAAAGAAAAAGCCTAAATGCCCATCAACAGATGAAAAAAAATTATGGGAGATACATTCTATGGAATACTAATCTGTAATTAAAAAAAAAAGGTGTGTCTTTTAGGATAAAAGGAATGGAACTGAAGGTGACTAAGCTTAGCAAAATAAGTAAAGAAATGAAAAAGAACTATTGGATGGGATTCACTCAATGGTGCAATCTAGAGACCAGATACACATGAACTTGTTCAAAAAGAAAAAAAAACACAAGCAAGCAATCTGTTTCTAAGACTGTGAGAACAATGGTGGTTGTCTGGGGGAGATAGGAGGGTGGGGATACAGAACATTGGTGATAGGTGTGGTGTAGAAGTATATACTGTAAGCCTATAATCCTGTAACATACTGCTAATAAAAAAATTTTAAAAGTGAGAAAAGTAATAGTTATCCTTATAAGATGCCAACTTGAAAAATCAATACAGAACTATGGAGTTTACAAACTAGAAAATATTTTCAGAGTGAGCATCAAGTTAAAATCAAGAACTGGAACCTCTTCTCCTAGCCCACTAAGTTAATTCTCTGCACCCCTGGACTTCCAGAATAGGCCTTTTTCCAACACTTACTCTACAGACCTATTGGTCAGGTCTACTGCTTTCCCAAGAACTTCTAATAGTAGTTTCGTCATCTGCTATGAAAAATGGCTTTCAACAAACAGCCCTTGAGGAAATGTTAATCTTATTTTATTAGCAGACAAGATCAAAGACTGGTGGATAAAGATAGAATACAAATGGTTTGTATTCTATCTGCATCCATCATAAAAGACACTTAAATGTCTTGTGAAGAATTTAAACACTGTGAATTTTCAAGGAAATTAAGCACTAGATTGTGCCCTCAATCTGTGCATGTTATTTTTGTTTATAGAACCAGAAATTGTTTACACAAACTAATCAAGAATTTCAATGCTACTTTGAAAAATGAAGTGGGAAACATAGAGGTGAGGAGAAGCATAAAAAATGCCCTATTATGAGGGCCAGGTGGTAACACACTGGGTTAGGCACACATAGTGAGAAACTATGTGTGCGAAGCACAGGGACTAGAGCAAGGATCTAGGTTCGAGCCCCTAACTCACCACCTGAAGGGGGGTCGCTTCACAAGTTGTGAAGCAGATCTGCAGGTGTATATCTTTCTCTCCCTCTCTCTGTCTCCCACCCCATTCAATTTCTGTCTTTTCCAGCAGGACCAATAACAGCAACAATAACAATAGCAACAATGTGGAAAAATAGCCATAGGAGCAGTGAATTCATGGTGCATGCACTGAGTCCCAATGATAACCCTGGAGGGGATATATATATGCCCTATTATATTTGGATATACTGGGAATTTTTCTTGGAGTGAAGGAGATGAAGAAGCATTGGTGGGGGAGTCCTTCGTTAGCAGAGGGTTAAGCGCACATGGCGGGAAGCGCTAGGGTGGGAGCAAGGAACCTGATTGGAGCCCCAGGCTCCCCACCTGCAGGGGAGTTGCTTCACAAGTGGTGAAGCAGGTCTGCAGGTGTCTATCTTTCTCTCCCCCTCTGTCTTCCCCTCTTCTCTCCATTTCTCTCTGTCCTATACACCAACAATGACATCAATAACCACAATAATAATAACTATAACAGTAAAACAAAAGGGCAACAA
The DNA here is from genome assembly GCF_950295315.1 of Erinaceus europaeus. Lineage (NCBI taxonomy): Eukaryota > Metazoa > Chordata > Mammalia > Eulipotyphla > Erinaceidae > Erinaceus > Erinaceus europaeus. The sequence goes on along the minus strand of NC_080165.1, from coordinate 120,960,628 downwards.
AAGGGGAAAAATAAATATTTTTTAAAAATTAATTTAAAAAAGCATTGGTGGAAGCTGACTACATTAGATGGTATACTTTTGTTAATTGTATGCAAATGTGATGAATAAGAAGTAAGCACCTGAGTACCATATGGAAGGCTTTTATCTCCCATAATAAGAGTAATGAACACTTACAGAGTGCTTCCTAATGTGCCAGAGACAGGACGTTATAATAATTTGCTCTATTCAGATCATTTTATCTATTTTTAAATTTTATTTATTTATTTTCCCTTTTGTTGCCCTTGTTGTCTTTTTACTGTTGTTTTAGTTGTTGTTATTGATGTCGTTGTTGTTGGATAGGACAGAGAGAAATGGAGAGAGGAGGAGAAGACAGAGACAGTGAGAGAAAGATAGACACTTGCAGACCTGCTTCACTTCCTGTGAAGTGGTCCCCCTGCAGGTGGGGAGCTGGGTGCTCGAACCAGGATCCTTAAGCCTGTCCTTGCGTTTAACCCACTGCACTACCACCCGACTCCCCATTTTATCTATTTTACTCACAGCATATGTGTGGGCACACAAACATATGCCTCAATATACATGATGTATTCTAAACTCTATTGTTATCTGAACTTTAAAGAGACACAGAGAGGTAACTCTGTCCAAGTACACACAGTTGGTGAGCTGCAGAATTGATTTTTAGCCCATGATCTTGTTCATTTATGTATAAGCCTCCAATATTCCACCTCTTGATGCACAAGAAAAGACCTTACACTGATTTAGAGGCCCTCTTAATCCTCATGATTTTACCTGGACCTCTTAATCCTTACTAATTATTGTTGTGGTTATTGATGTCATTGTTGGTGGATAGGACAGAGAGAAATGTAGAGAAGAGGGGAAGACAGAGAGGGGGAGAGAAAGATAAACACCTGCAGACCTGCTTCACTGCTTGTGAAGTGACTCCCTGCAGGTGGGGATCCAGGGGCTAAAACCAGGTAAAATCAGAAGCCCTCTTAATCTTCACTGATTATATCTGGCCTTGCCAAGTTAAATTTTCCTACACTGTCTATTCATGTTCATATTTACTGCTCCTCTAGGATAAATATATTCCCCAATTCACCCTAGTCCATTCCTACTCATCTTTCAGAAACTATTTCAAAAGTTCCCTTCTCTGAGAAATATCTCACAAATTTGCCAGACACATGGGCATCTGAGCACCAACATTAGCCCCTACAACCCAGCCCTTCCTATGGGACAGTCTTTATCTTGTGCCACTGACTTCTCTTATGATAAGATCATCCTTCCCATTTGATACTGACATTCATTTGGTTCTCTTTTAATGAAAAAATATTACCCAACACATAGCCACATTCCTAACATATAACAAAGGACCCCAAATACTGTAGATGTTGAATAAGTGTTTGATACTTGAATTACCAAATTCCAAATACATATATATATATATATATATATATATATATATATATATATGTAGTATAGAATGATCAGACCACTATATACTGTGTTCTATTCTGTATTGGGACAATTTTAAATGTATTTTAGAAGTAGAAAAGATTCTAATTATAGCCCCTAAAATACTACATCTACACATGAGTATATTGGAAAGACTATATATTAAAACACACACACACTAAATAGTAATCTATTCATGAGTCAGCCCTTTCTAATTTATTTTCAGTTTCTTTATTGGGGGATTTATGGTTTATAGTTGACAGAAAATGCAATCGTTGGTACATGCATAACATTTCCATATAACAATACAACCCCCACTAGGTCCTCCTCTGCCACCGTGTTCCAGGACCTGAACCCTTCCTCGCCACCACCCCAGAGTCTTTCACTTTGGTGCAATACACCAATTAAATTTTTTATTTATCTACATATTTTGGGAAGAGACAGAGAGAAATTGAGAGGAGAGGAGATATAGAGAGAGATAGGTACTTGCAGCACCACTTGCCTGCTTGTGAAGTTTCCCCTCTGCAAGTAAGGATTTCGACCTAGGTTCTTGCTCATGGTAATATGTATATTCAACCAGGTGTGCAACTACCTGCCCTCAGGCCCTAGCTCACTTTTCTGGTGTATGATGTACAAATATTTTTCCTGTGCAGTAGAATATATATATTTGTTGTTGTCATTGACAAAGCTTCACCATTCTGGGATGGCTTTTTCAGCTAGAAATAGACAGAGATAAGAAGACATACTCTTAAGCGAGTTGCCTTGCTAGCCTGGCCTGCTATCTTTTTATTTTAATGATTTTTTTTTCCAAAGGCAGAAACTATTCCATTTCATGTAGCTGCATTCATTGATTTCATTCTCTTTGCTATTCAACTTGCGTCCCCAAAAGATGTCACTAAAACTGATATCATACATATATTTTCTACATATGTTTTTTCCTGTGTATTTTCAATAAATGGTGCTGGGGAAAGTGCATTTACTAAAAAAACCCACTGTGTTATGGTTTTGGTTCCATTATTATGAACTATCTATCTATATGTGTAAGCATTTCTTCCTGGATCCTCAATTCTATTCTATTGACTTATTAGCTTGCTTTTTTTTTTCCCCCCTCAGACCATACTATTTTAGCCCTGTAATATTGACTGAAGTCAGTAAGAATGATGACTCCATTCTATTCATGGACAGAGCCTAGAATCTAAACATATTGAATGGCATGGAAGGGGTACAAGTAAAGCCTCAAAATTCTCTTCCACATCTGTGTTCATATTTTAGGCCTGGAGCAAATTCAGACTCTCCTACCTCCAGTTCCTTTTTTAAGAGCCATACTATGAGCAGTGCACCTGCTCATAAGCATCCAGACTCTCTCAGAGCCGAGAAAATCTCAAGGCTCTGCTCACTGGAATAGCAATAAAGAAGGATCTATACTTCAATTGGTTTAGTGGCTAACATTGTGCTACTCCTGACCAGCAATGAAAAATAAACACTCTCCTAAGGATTAAAAGTCCAAATTAAAAAAAATTTTTTACCTGCAGTAAGTTAACTCTGGTCTAAAATAGAAAATCTGAACATATTACAAACTAGGAAATCAAAATAGTAATCAAAAATCTCCCAGGATCAGAAAGCTTTTAACTAGTAGTTTCTACCAAGCATCCAAAGATGACCTTTTATCTAATCCTTTCAAGTTCTTCTATGAAAGAACAAAGAAATTCTTGAAGACAAAGAAATTCTGGAATATATTATCATAGCCAAGTGAAATAAGTCATCACCACAGTAGCAGAATGAAGCAATCTCATGTGGATAAACCATTTCTAAAATTCTAATTGAATTTTTTTTAAAAGGCTCTTGCGCTTAAATAACTGTATGGTGTTTTTTATTTTTAATCTTCAAATATAACTGCAGAGGAAAAACAATATTTGTGAATTGCTGTAACACATCTAACAAAGCAGGTTCTGCAGCCAACAGAGTATTGCCTGGTGGCTAAAGAACGATTTTATTTCCTAGGGAACAACAGTGAGTCACTGAATCCATTACCTCTGAATTTCTATATTCGTCAATTAAAATGCCTTAAATTCTTCCTACATGACAAAGGATGCTCATAGGGTGATTTTCAATGATGTACACCTGACTCCTATATCATATACTGTGCAATGGCTCTTAAATTATATTTAAAGATTAATTTATTCATTAGTGGGAGGAAGAGAGAGAAAAGCCGTATTGTATATTAGCATATACAATGTCAGGAGCTGTTGATTTCTTACTTTCAAGTTCTGTATTCTTCCACTGTGCCACCTCCCAGACTAATACTTCAATTATTATTTTTTTTTAATTGATATTTAGGGGTGGGTGGTGGCACACCTGGTTAAGTGCATACATTACAGTATTCAAGGACCTAGGTTCAAGCCCCTGGTCCCCACCAGCAGAGGAAAAGCTTCACAGGTGGTGAAGCAGGGCTACAAGTATCTCTCTTTCTCTCTCCCTCTCTCTCTAGCCCTCCTCTCTCAATTTCTGGTCGTCTCTATCCAATAAATAAAATATAATGAAAAAGTAAAAAAATACTTCTAAAAATTTATATTCAAAATATATATAAATAATTGCTGTGAAAGCATTCCTTACTCAATGACATGTCTCCTTAAATGTTTGACAGCTTCAACTAAATATACTTTATACCAGGCTGCTTAGGCAGTTTACTTCTTTAGACAGATGTGAACTATGGATAGTAAGTTATCATAACCCCAGTCTTTGTCTTTGTCATTTAATTACTTCTTTTTTTTTAAGGGTCATTCACTCTAAACTGATCATCTTTTTATTTAAACAAATAATCAAAATTTTCTCCTGATCTAGGCATTTTTCAGGGAGCAGTGATTTTTCATTGGAGAGATATGAGGCACTCAATCAGAAACAGACACCAATGAAATAAATACTCAAGAACTTCCAAAATAAATGAAATGTAATAAACTACTCAGGAGTTATAAATCATTCAGGAATGCTCAAATTTTAGAAATGTTATTGGATGAAATTCTACATTTTATGCAAAAAAGTTTTCAAATGGAAACATTTTTCTTCTAAGGGTGCCATGAAACAGCTGTTCATGTGACAAGAAGGCTATTTAGAAGAGTGATGTGAAGCTTTAATTAAAGCCCATCTGCTGTTTTACTGTTTCTGACTATTAAACACAGTTTGTGTTATTAACATAATACTTAGAAATCGTATTGCTTTCAGGTTTTGTTTGCTGGGCTGCATGTCTGCTGCTTCTCTACATTGTCTTCTTTGTAGCCTTTTCCAATCAGTCTCAATTTAAATTAAAAGGGGAAGTTCAAATACACAAACTGATAAGAAAGCCAAGGATTACTGAGTAAATGATGAGATACTCAAATAACTGATTGAGTTTGTACAAAACTCATCTGGTCCTACAAGGTTAATGACATTCAAATAGATCAGAACCATGTTCTGAGGAACACTTTCTTAATAAAATGCTCAAAAATACTAACTGTTGATTAAACAAATCTGGGGTGGGGGGAGTGCGTTGGGTGGTAGCGCAGTGGGTAAAGCGCACATGGCATGAAGCGCAAAGACCTGAGTAAGGATCTCGGTTCAAGCCCCTGGCTCCCCAACTACAGGGGGATCACTTCACAAAAGGTGAAGCAGGTCCTCTCTCCATTTCTCTCTGTCCTATGCAACAGCAATGACATCATCAATAACAACAAAAACAATAATAACCACAACAATGATAAAACAACAAGGGTAACAAAAGGTGGGGGGGGAACAGCCTCCAGGAGCAGTGGATTTGTAGCCCCAGCAATAACCCTGGAGGCAAAAAAAAAAGTCTAGTTATAGCCTTTCTCTGGTAATGCACACTGGAAAGTGTTAAATTCTCTGAGAATTTCTATCAGTTTAAGATGTAACCTTGTGTTTCCAAACTATTAACCTATAGAAAACTGGTCTTATCTCTCACCTACTATTAGTCTGCTGAGCCAGTGTTATTGAAGATACATTGAGGAAAAGATAAATCAAAGTGTTAAAGGACAAAAAAAAAAAGTTAGAACTAGAAAAATACAGGAAAAACATTATTAGATACTTCTATGTAGTATCTCTGATGGAATAAAAACACCATTTGTGTTTAGCTTTAACTACATAAAAATTAAGACTGCTACACATTAAAATTGGATATGTAGCAGTAGGCATATAAAATTCAGGATTCACATGCATGAGAGCCCAGATTTAATCTCTGGAGCCACACATCACTGGAACAGAGCAGTGCTGTGATTTCTTTCACCCAAGATATTGGTATAATTAAATAAATATTTCACAAGTGTCATATGTAGCTATAGTTGTCAGCTTCAAAACTGCTTAAAGTCCCTATACAGGCTATCTCACTAACACTTCCCCATATTCTGATTTAGCAGTTCATTACTGAGTGTCAATAATTACGTTCACAACTAGCAAAACTAAAGACTGTAACAGCCGTGTTAGAAAGACAGGTATTGATCCCCTAGAAATAAGAAGCGAAATCATGGTTCATTTTCACTTTCAAGTGTAACATTTATATTCAGCACTGTTCCTGTGGAACCATTTGTCAAAAACAAAACAAACAAAAAAGAAAAAAAAAAACACAGAAGCAATTACTCTTTTAAGTCCTCTAAAGTAGCACATAACTCCTATATTTAACACCTATTTTCCACACATAGCATTTACCTTAAAATCAAATAGCAATTGTCTTATACACATGGTTTTATTACAGCCAAGTCATTTTCAAAGGTTTTTTTTTTTTCAATCTCATTCTGATGTTATAACGCAGATTCATTCCGCTTTAAATTTTGGTCTTATCAGAAGGCAAAAATAAAGATTTGCTATTTACATTACAAAAGGGTCCTTCTCATTATCAGAGTAAGAAGAGTGCTTTAGTAAGAGAGCTCCTCTATTAAATTTAAAGTATTTCAATTTAGAACAATTTAACCTATAGCATTTCAGTACTAGAAGCTGAGAATCACTACACAGTGTATGTCCCATTACTATGACGGAATGCTCCAGAGTAAAAAAAAAAAAAAAAAAATCACTCAATTACAACTCAAGTCATGAAAAAAGAAAGTAAATTCATCCAAGGAGAAGGATGAAGAAAATGAGCAGGAGTGGCAGAATAAGAAGCATAAAGATGAAGGCCCTTTAAAAATGCTAATTGGTGGTGCACCTGGTTGGGTGCACATACTATATTGTGCAAGGATCCAAGTTCAGGCACTCAGCTCCCACCTGCAGAGGAAAAGCTTTATGAGTGGTGAAGCAATGAGGAAGGTGTCTCTCTCTCCCTCTCTACATTTCCCTTCCTTCTCTATTTCTGGCTGTTTTTAGCCAATAAATAAATATATTTTAAAAAATTAAAAAGATAAGTTTAAAAAATAAAAAAATCTAGTGAAATAGTGAAACAATAGAACAATTCTATGACTTGTTATGTTCTATATACCCATATATAAGTAATCTCCTCAGAAAGATTTTTGAAGTGAAGTTTTGTTTATTTGCCAGGCCCTTCTTAACAGCAAGCCCCAAACATAGTAGGACTACATAGATATATAGATATTTGTTGAATTATATAATTAATGACACTAACTAGAGTATTTGATTAATTTCCACTGAATTGAACCTTCATTTTGGTACTCCTGGGGTAATGGTTATCTGAAAGAGATGCCATGAGAATTAAGATCCTTTGCTCCACTTCTTATGCAAACAAAACAAGGAGCAAATCATAAGCATTAGCGAGTGACGATTAATTATTTTCTTGCTAATTCAATGGAACAATTACCTGTGTTCAATAGTTGTTTGGACTAAAGGAAAGCAGAATTTTTCATTCCAAAATATGCCTAATTGACATATCGGTTATTTCTAATTAAAAGTATTTATCAAACAGCAGCTGGTATACAACCTGACAATATATCATCCCATTGAAAGCAGAAACTAATTCTTCCATGTGTAAGGAGCCCTCCTTGTACTGGTAGAGACATCATTATCACCAAAGACAGGGAATCTTAAAGCAAGAAGCACCTCTACACAAGATTTGTACTTCCCCATGAATTTAATACCTTTAAGTCCAAATTTCTTAGACTTGTCAATTCTTCACAAATTTATCGTTTCCTTATCAAAATAACTTTAAACTCCCTGCTGTGATCACAATGTAAGATTCTCATATCTTAAGACTCCTGTACATATAAAATTAAATGAAACTCAGCTTTTCTCCTGTTTCTTAGTCTGTCTTTTTAACAGGAATCATTAGAAGGATAAAAGAAAAAATATTTTCCCTCCATACAGGACTACTGGAGGAAGCATTTGTGACTACCAATCTATCTTTCATAATAGAGTTAATCTGAAGCCAGAATTGTAGCCACACCCTGACTCTCACCCCCACCCTTTTTACAATTCATTCCACAACTAGATCCAGACCAAAAGTCCTTTCTCAGAATTAAGGATTCCTCATGTTGACCTGTTCTCTCTCTCTCTCTTCCTGATCATTGATCTATTCTAACAAGGAAGACACTGCAGTTAATGGAGAAGACCCAGAAGAATGTATTTCTTTCTATCTAAAGGCCCTACTCTATAAGCCTAGGCACTGATTACAATTAAGTATTGTGATATCTACATCTTCTGATTCTGTAGCCAAATTGCTAATGGAGGATAAGGAGTTAAGCAGATTAAAAAAAAAATCCACAAGCAAAGGCAAACCCAATTTTAATCAGTAGTTATTATCTCATTACCTTGAATCCTTTAAACAGAGAAACAGAGCAGCCTAGTAAAAGCCAACTTGTAGAACTGCATCATTTCAATGTCCTTATTTTTTACTCTTCCAAAGAGCCTACTACCCTCCTATTTTCTCCTGTCAGTCATCCCACAGCCACACCAATTCTGCAGCAGAAGCACTGGAAAACAATGATAGAAGTGGAGCCATTTGAAATTAGGCTATGAGATGACATAGCAGAAAAGGTATTCTTTGTCTGTACTGGGTCAGAGACCTTTGGATTAGGGTCAGAATCATAACTGTTTCACAAAATGTTGTTTAAGAACCCAGCAGGAGAGAAGAGCAGACATCATGACCATAAAGACTGATGACTGTGGATATTTTGCCAAAGGATACAATCTATAAGCAATTACATATAGTGAGGAGTAGTTTAAGATTATTAACACTAGTTAACTCTTTCCTAATTACTTTCCACATCTTCCCATAAAATAAAGCTACTTTTACCCCTTTCTCAAGGTACATTTTAAGTTTCTACTGAAAATGTTGCATCCCAAATTGCAATTATTTAATCCCAATTAAACACTTGATTGCCTTCCATTTCAGCTCTTTATTTCTAAATTAGCAACACTTATTAGGTGAATGCTTTAATTTTTGTGTCTGGAAGAAAAAAAATGTTCTCTAAAAAATGGAACATTGTCTTTGGCCCTTAGGCAACAACTGTAGGATCCTCATCATGAGCTGACTGAAGTCCTTTCACAGATTTTTCCCTGGTGTGCTTCATTGGTAATAGCATAAATTGGTTAACCACTGCAGACTTATTAAATTGACCTATGAAGGTAAGAACCCACTTGAGCTTGATAACCTCCAAGATGACCTCTAATGATTCACCCAAATAGGCCTAATCTAGCCAGCAAACAACATTTTAAAGAAATAAATGAGCCATCTGTACTTTGAACAGCTGGAACAGGCCATTTCTTTAAGAATGTATGCTGTGGCTAGTTTCTATTTTCTTTTGTTGTTGTCTCTGGTGGACAATTACCACTGACAATGTGTTCTGCTTTATTCTCCCTAAAGTTATTGTTCCAAATGTTTGGCTTGGCCACCCAGAGAATTATTCAAAATAGTGTCACCAGTCATCTCTAACATGGAGCTTGTACAATCCTCCCACAGTACTAGTCTCCAGAAGCACAAGGACTCCAACAAAGATCCCTGTATCGCAACCTAATCAATGCAACGATTGCCACCTCAACATGCTTCAGCTCAGACTGTGTCCAGAGACTTCACGTGTGGAATGACAACCTTTCAGCTTCATTACTCGGGTGAGACCTTTCCTTTCATAGTATTCTCTAATTCCATCTCAGGTGGTTCACTTTCTAACAAAGTCCCAAAACATAGATATAGACCAGGTTCTGTGAGAGAGAGCATATGTTCACACATATCCATAAACTAGTGGAAAATATATACCTGAAAGCAAAAGTACACTAGAGTTTGCAGTGAGTACCCCCCTAACACTTCCTCTCCACTCTTCCAAGCTTTGGGTCTATGATTGCTCAACAATTTGTTTGGCTTTGTATGTTAACTCTCTTTTCAGTCATCAGCTTCCAGATGTCATCAGGATGCCGGCCAGGCTTCCCTGGACTGAAGACCCCACCAATGTGTCCTGGAGCTCAGCTTCCCCAGAGACCCACCCTACTAGGGAAAGAGAGAGGCAGACTGGGAGTATGGATCAACCTGTCAATGCCCATGTTCAGGGGGGAAGCAATTACAGAAGCCAGACCTTCCACCCTCTGCAACCCACAATGATCCTGGGTCCATGCTCCCAGAGGGATAGAGAATGGGAAAGCTATCAGGGGAGGGGATGAGATATGGAGATTGGGTGGTGGGAATTGTGTGGAGTTGTACCCTTCCTACCCTATGGTTTTGTTAATTTATCCTTTCTTAAATAAAAAATAAATTAAAAAAAAAAAGCTCCCTGTTAGAGCCCCGGGCTCTCTACCCACAGGGAGGGGAGGAGAGGACAGGAGGTGGGGAGGGGGGGTTCACCTGGGGGTTTGCCTAGCAAGCAGTGAAGCAGGTCTGCAGGTGTCTATGTCTATCTTCCCTTCCCCTCTCAATTTCTCTCCTTTTTCTTAATAATTTTATCTTTATTTACTGGATAGAGACAGCCAGAAGTCAAGAAGGAAGGGGGTGATAGGGAGAGAGACAGAGATATCTATAGCCCTGCTTCACCATTCACAAATATTTCCCCCAGCAGGTGGGGACCAGGGGCTCAAACCCAGGTCCTGGCGCACTGTAACATGTATGCTATACCAGGTGCGCCACCATTTGGTCCCCCTCAATTTCACTCTGTTCTATCCAATATATTTAAAAAAGGAAAATCACATCATATCATTGCTTGAAAATTGCAATACTAGGGGCCAGGCAGTTGGTTAAGTGCACACATTACAGTATGCAAGGATCTGGGTTCAAGCCCCTAGTTCCCATGTTAAGGGGGAAAGTTTCACAAGTGGTGAAGTAGAGCTACAGGTGTCTCTTTGTCTCTCTCCCTACCTCCCCTTCTCAATTTTCTGTCTCTATCCAATAATAAATAAATGATTTTAAAAAAACTGTGATGCTAAAATTATGGAAATAGTATTATAAATTTTGTAACAAAATGCTTTGGCATAACACTAATGAAAAAAGGCCCAGTTAAGTGCCAGAGCCTTTACCTTCAAATTTCATCTTAAACCTGCACTTCTAATTTCATCTTCCTTTTTGACATGACAATATTTAAACTATCTTTGCTGGTCCATACAGTCTATAGATTGCATATATCAATGTTTAATCTCAATAAATAATAGACATTATTTTTCAATAACTATGAGTTGAATGAGCAAAAATAAGATTAGTCTGGTGTTTAAATTTCCCTGAAACCTAGGCTTAAGTCTCTTTTGTTTCCTTGCTTACATTTTATGCTCCTTTTGAATCACTTCGGCATTGGTGCTTACATTTTATGCTCCTTTTGAATCACTTCGGCATTGGTGGTCTTTTGTAACTTTAACTAGAAAGGGACTTAGCTTTAGGGCTTCAGCGTGTGAAAGGATTCATAGGGGGGAGCTGAGAACAGGTTTAAACAATAGAGGTTTTATTAGGGTGAAATGGATAAAAGGCAAAATAAGCAATTATCATCAGGGGTTAAGAGTATGCTAGGTCCATAAAGTTTGAGTATAGTTATCAAAAGTTTATTCCCATAAGGTAAACAATTACAAGCTGAGGTATATGTTACTAATGGGTGTAAGGGGGGTCTTGAAAGTTTACCAGCTAGCTGAGTCACACTTGTTCAGTTCCCAGGAGAAGTAGCCATGGCAGATACCTGGAGCACCTCCGCTGAGAAGAAGCAGCAGCCAAAGAGAGCTGGGCTGCCCCAAGTCCCTGCTTATATATATATTCCCTTCTGTGACCCTGCCTCAGGCTGATGTCATTCATATGCTTCTTCTTCTTCTAGCATTTGCCCGTCTTCCGTAGCCAGTCAGCAGCGTCAGGTTGAGCCTGATGTAAAGTTTCGAGACCTCCTTTGAATCTGGAGAGGTGGCAGTCGTTGTGAGTCACAAACTCCTGGTAGGGTCACAACAATGGTCTTTGGAAGCAAAGTGCCCTCATCACAGAAACTCTCTGTACTGAAGAAAATATCCCAAGGAAACCTGCCTGACAACTCCAAGACTAAATGTTCTTAGGCCATGCTATAAGATACAGAAAATCTAAAAGACCAGACAATGACAATTTTCAAAACCAGACCACAGGTTGGACTTTACAGGAGATTGCAGTGGAGTGAGCACACATGGCTGAACTGCAACTTTATGAAGAGCCCCATCAGTTGACACTAGTGTAGGTGTCTGGAAAATAAAGACAACAATGAAATACGATTCAACCCCTGTGAAAATGTCATACATCAGAAAGGATAGCAACAACAAATACTGGAAAGATTGTGGGGGCCAAGGAACCCTCTTGCACTTCTGGTGGGAATGAATGTAAATTGGTCCAACCTCTATGGAGAGCAGTCTAGAGAATTCTCAGAAGGCTAAAAATAGACCTACCCTATGATCCAATAATTCCTCTCCTGGGGATATATCCTAAGGAGTCAAATACACCCATCCAAAAAAAAAAACCTGTGTATACCTATGTTTATGTTCATAGCAGCACGATTTGTAATAGTCAAAACCTAGAAGCAGCAAAGGTGTCCAACAACAGATGAGTGGCTGAGCAAGCTGTGGTCTATATACACAATGGTATACTACTCAACTATTAAGAATAATGAATTCACCTTCTTCATTTCATCTTAGATGGATCTTAAAGGAATCATGTTAAGTGAGATAAGCCAGAAAGAGAAGGATGAATATGGGATGACAGACAAAGCAGAATTTGGACTGACACAGAATTTGACACAGAACTTAGGTGGTAGGAAAGATGTTAAACTATACTTATATTAACATAATTTTTATCAATATTTATTCAATAATTCAGGGGAAGAGTAGATTAATATCTAGAGTTCAATTTCAGTTCTGAGTATATATTCCTTTAGTTTAAGCATTTAATGTTTCAAATTTGTAAACTGATTGAATTCTGACCATTCTTAAATTGTTGAAGCATTTCTAAAACTAACTTTAAAAAAAAATACTAAGCTACCTAAACCTTAGACCAGACAGATCAGAATCATCTGGTCATGTCAGTATCTAAGATATAGTTATTAGTATATAACATTAAATGACATAAATCATAGTGAGGGCTTGTATGGTACAATAAACCCTTTTTTTTCTGGTGGGTGAGAGACAGCAAATGAGTGTGGGGTTTGAACTTGAAGCTGCGCTGTCTCAGGCACCAGGGCTTCTGGGCAGAGCCACTATACCAGATCAGCCATCTGTAGGCACAGTAGATCTTTAACCATGGGATTTTGAAAGTAAATCAAGCTCCCAAGTAACTTGGTTATAATAATAACTATCTATTGACTTCTTAAACTCTAAAACAGTAATGAACCTTTCCCACTCTCTTTGAAATCCATATTTCCCCCAGTCTTGGAGCCTCTGGGACTTTGCTTGTATTTCTTGATATCTCTTCTCTTGATCCATTATAGTGCCTCTCATGATCTCAATTAAACCAGAGTAACCAGTTCTACCATGCTACCTTATGCCACCTTATGCTACCACTGCCTTTTCACTTTGGATTGTATCTACTTTGGATTTGAATTTCATTTTTGATTGACACCAAGGTGGAGGTGTCAACCTTTCAACCCCAATAATCTGTTGAGACCTTTCCTAACACACAGGACCAATTAGTTCCATTTCAAATGACACACTTTCCAACAAAGTTACAGACCCTAGATATGTGCTATGGCCTAAGGGACTGGATATATATACACATGTATCCATAAGTTAGGGCAACTATATATCTCAAAGTAAAAGTGATCGATAGTCTTCTGTGATTAGACCTAATCAGCTCAGCAAGCAAGTAGAAAGGCTTAATGAAAGCACCACAAATTGTCTAATCAAATATTTAGTATTTAGGCTTAGATACCCCCTACTTCACTTCCCTCAGTCACTCCATCTACTCAACTAACTACCAATAAGTAAGATACATCTCCTAATCTCTTAAGGCAGCATCGGCATTGTTGTTATTGGAAGAAATACTATATACAATTGGCCAAGCGATAAATTGGTAAAAGTTTATTTATATATATATCAACTAAAAGACTATTATTATCCCTATAACAACCTTTATTAGAATCATTAAACAAGTAAATGCAGTAATATTTAAGGATAACTTAGCCCCCACTAAAATCCTATGTATATTTCCTCCCTAACTTGAAGCCAGACCTTATAAAACAAATACTTATTTGGATACAACAAATAAGTGACTCAATGATTTAAAAACTGGGAGAAAGTCTGAGCTTGTCAGATAAATAGAGGACTACAAAAGCTGGATAAAGGCAAAAGACTGACTTACTTAATAATGTTGTGTTTTTTTTTTCAATACCAGGCCACCCTATCATGCCTTAGTCAGGTAATCCTTAAATTCCTACATAGATATGATGATTCTAGACCTCTGATAAATCGCTCTATCCACCATCACTGGTCACTTCATCAGGAACATAATCATAAGCCCTCTTGTGGGCCTCTCCAAGACCTTGCCCTCACTATAAAGCAGCAATGGTAGAGACTGCCTCACTCTCCAAAGGGGGGCTGGGTTGTCCTACTCTGCCACTCAAGTAAGACTGGTCTTCAGATGAGTGCAGCCTAAGAATGTTCCTAGCTGTGAGCTCAGACTGACAGGGACTTGGAGGTTACACAGGCTCTTGTACTAAATGCAAATATATATGGGCCCTGGGTCAGATTGATGTAGTAAATGATTAGTTGTATTTATATACTTCAAGTTTGGGAGCTACTATCTTCCCTAATTCAGCTTTATGTTTCTATTCTCAACTCTGACACCATCTTCCTAGACTATATTTTTAGCCCACCTGCATTCTAGCTATAACTCAAGCAATTTTTTCAAGCAAAATTTACTGAAGTCATGGGCCCTAAAATAGACTTCTTAACTTCTTTCCACCTTAAATTCCCTAATCTCATCTGTTCTATTGCTGCATTTTGATTTCTTATTTTGGTCTGCTTTATATCTGATCACCTTTTAGCCACCAAGTTGCAGATGCTACTATGATTCCATCCTCAACTCCCTGGACAGATGACTTCACCAATTGTTATAGAACCTCACATCTCCAGAGCCATACCCTACTAGGGAAAGGTAGAAACAGGATAGGGGGCAGGGATATAGACCTGCCCATGCCCATGTCCAGCAAAGAAACAGTTACAGAAGCCAGAATTCCCACCTTCTGCACCCCAAAAATAATTTTGGTCCATACTCCCAAAGGGGGAGAAATGTTAGGGAAATATTATCAGAGGGCTCTAAACAACAGTTCCTTCAAGACCCAGAGAGAGAAGAGAAAAATAGAAAGAACATTCAGAAGTAGAAAAAGCTGGAGGTGTTACTTAGAAAGGAAGAGAAGGCAGGACCATAGACTAAATGGATTTATAGTTATAGTCATAGAATAAATAGTCAACCCATATCTGTGACTTTAGAACTACTGCAGTTTCCAGTGGGGGAAATGAGGATACTGAACTCTGGTGGTAAAAATGGTGTGGAATTATACCCTGTTATCTCATATTTTGTAATTCAATATTGAAATGCTAATGAATTAACAGAGACACACACATGACTCCAAAACACCCACTTCAAGCTTATACTGGAAACATGAAGACAATACCACCCCTAGACCACACAATGTGAGCATGATTACTAAAATGGAGTGGGCCAAACAAACAAACATCTGAGCATCTCTAACCACTTGAGGCCTCTGTTAGCTCTCCCCACTTGGTCCTATGTTATTACAAAATATCAGAGGCTTCAGCCACTCACAAGAGTCAAGCTAACAAGCCTTTAGACAAGCCATAGGGATGATTTAACCAGAAACACAGGGAAGGAGTGGGAGAACATTCATCTAGTAAAACAAAGAAATCAAAGTTTACAAAAATGAGAGAAAAGGATGCAAAACAATTTACTTGAATGGATGCCTTCTTTGCCATGAGGACCATTGAGGTTCAAGCCAACTCTCTCCCCTAACCCAGACTGGGGGAAGTCTCAGTGCTGTGTTGTCTTATCCTCTCTCCCTCTCTCTCTCTCTCTCTTTCTATCTGAAAAAATCGGGCACTACAGTGCCGAGGTTCTGACAATGACAAAAAAATAATTATAACTATCTTATCTATAGTAGAGAGAAAGTTAGTAAAAAATTCTCATGTAAAATAAAGAATAAAGTAAACTCATTAATAGATACATATAATGCATACAGTTCAGTGTGCCCTGGCACATAAACAAACACACAATAAATGCTGGCCATAAGAATCATTTTCAGTCTAATTTACAAATGACATACTAAAAACTTGAGGTACTGAAGACCATAAAATGTCAAATTTAAAGAGATTTTTGTCTCCAGTCCTATAACTGCTTCCTCCACCATTGGTTTTCCTAGTTCTAAAAAGGAAGGAAGGAAGGAAGGAAGGAAGGAAGGAAGGAAGGAAGGAAGGAAGGAAGGAAGGAAGGAGGAAGGAAGGAAAGAAAGAAAGAAAGAAAGAAAGAAAGAAAGAAAGAAAGAAAGAAAGAAAGAAAGAAAGAAAGAAAGAAAGAAAGAAAGAAAAGAAAAGAAAAAGAGTAGATTGATTCGAAAGTCATTTTTCTCCGGAGATGACAATCTTTTGCTTTTCTCTTTACTGGCTATCTCCTGAATTGTGCAATGCTGGCTCTTACTTTTTGGTGCCACCAAGTGGTCATATTCAGTAGTGTGGTCCTGTGGTCCTGTTCCCCCTGTAATGCACTTGAATTTAGTATGTTTTAGAAAACCGCCAATTATTCTCAGTGCTCATCAAATTAATAGGGAACATACTGGATTTAGGGAAGATGCACAAATTACTAGTGGCTCTATAGACCCTTAAAAATAAAAATAAATGTTGGTGAGGAATGGGAAGAGATACCTATTGGCGTTGGCTAGATTCATTTGTTGCCTGAGAAGCACTTTATTGATAAGTTTTAAGGAATGCTTGCCTACTTTTCTGGGCAGACAAGAAATGTTTTATGTTAGAAGAGTTCACAATACACACTGTGAATGAATGCTAATTATTACATACTAACAATAGTATTTAACTGAAAGTAAAGATCAAAGCTGAATATAGTTCCCAAAGAAAGAACTTCTGAAGTGTAAATGTAAATATGTAATTTTAGCCCCAGATTTTCAATAGTGTTATAAATTTTTTTCAGTAGTCTAATTTAAAAGGGGAGAAAGGCATTTCACAATATTGCCATTTCTCAGCCATCTGTGCGACACAATTGCAGCACAGTTTTAAATTGTTCTTTTCAACTGGCCTAATTGTATTCTTAACATTTATGTACAACAGAATATAAGCCAGGAAAATTAATTTCAGAACATGTTTTTGTGAGTAAACCTTTGGATTCATAAATTTGAGAGACTTCATAGAATAAATCTTCCAAGGCTAAACATGGTTGACAATCTAAAGATAAATTGACCAAACTTTTGTTTGGAATTTCCAGCCCCTGCAGAATGAAAATTATTGTTAGAGTAAAAACTATCTTCTAAGAGTGTTTTTTGTAATAAAGTCTATTGCTTAAGTTTTGATTAACGAGAATATTATGTTTGAGATGCCTCATTCTTCCCCTACTAGTTTCTTCTTTTCTTCACATGCACTTGACTCTTGATTCTAGACCTTAAATGATTTACCATAGGTGTTGGATACATGATTTTGGACTTTTGTTTCTATATGTGAAAATGTTAATGACAATGTTGATGTTTAATTTATTTTTCTTTTTTTTTCTTTTTTTCTTTTTTTATTTTTTTTAATTTAAGAAAGGATTAATTAACAAAACTATAGGGTAGGAGGGGTACAACTCCACACAATTCCCACCACCCAATCTCCATTTCCCACCCCCTCCCCTCATAGCTTTCCCATTCTCCATCCCTCTGGGAGCATGGACCCAGGATCATTGTGGGTTGCAGAAGGTAGAAGGTCTGGCTTCTGTAATTGCTTCCCCGCTGAACATGGGCGTTGACTGGTCGGTCCATACTCCCAGTCTGCCTCTCTCTTTCCCTAGTAGGGTGTGTCTCTGGGGAAGCTGAGCTCCAGGACACATTGGTGGGGTCTTCAATCCAGGGAAGCCTGGCCAGCATCCTGATGGCATCTGGAAACTGGTGACTGAAAAGAGAGTTAACATATGAAGCCAAACAAATTGTTGAGCAATCATGGGCCCAAAGCTTGGAAGAATGGAGAGGAAATGTTAGGGAGGTACTCACTGCAAGCTCTAGTGTACTTCTGCTTTCAGGTATATATTTTGCAGTAGTTTATAGATACGTGTGAAGATATGCTCTCTCTCTCACACAAAAACTGGTGTATATCTAGGTTTTGAGACTTTGTTAGAAAGTGAACCACCTGAGATGAAATTAGAGTATACTATGAAAGGAAAGGTCTCATGAGAGTAATGAAGTTGAAGGGTTGTCATTCCACACGTGAAGTCTCTGGACACAGTCTGAGCTGAAGCATGTTGAGGTGGAAATCGTTGCGTTGGTTAGGTTGTGATCGGCAGATGCAATATTATTTGAT